>NC_046662.1:147314854-147318807 GCF_010883055.1 Belonocnema kinseyi
TGTCTTTAATTGTTGTAATTTATTGCTCTGATTGTTATGAAGCTCAGCAATTTGTATTTTAAAATAGCATAATAGTGTCTCCGAGTATAGAACTGCATAAAAATGCACCAACAAGAATTTGTAATGCCTACGCCAATGACCCACGCTGGGTCTGGGAAACTTGACATTCGTCACGGTAATAAAGATCGAACGTATCTTGACGACAAAACATAAACTTTAACAATAATAAATAATGGGTATTTTAAAGTAAAGCGATTTTGTTGTTTAATTTTTATAATCATATTCATCTTTATTACAACTTTCTACGATAATCAGAAGCTGAGAACGTGACACTGATTATGATTATTTATAGCAGAATAAGGTATTGTTTTAATTGAAAGCGGCTGACGCCAATTCATTGCGCAAGACTTACTTTATTCGCGTACTAATTTTGAGCACACCTTCTTCTAAATTGCTAAAGATACAGCAGGTGATTGAAAAACTGGGAAAAAGAAAGAAAAATGCGAATAACTTGGTAAATATTAACATTTTGAACAAATACTTCTTATTCATCTTGGTGTATACCTGTAATAGAGTACCTTTTGTCTCCAAATATATCAATTTTATCAAAAAATTATATATCAATGAAAATACGCATCTCCGGGAGTGGACCAACTTTTGTTTCAAACTTTTTCCTGTAAAATCAATTTCAAGAAATTTCACTTGAGTTTCCGGCGACTTCGAAGCCGCCTGGCAACACTTTTGCATCCAGGTAAGTGCCAGGCACCCATTTTTACGTTCTTCATCATCAGACGAACATCTCATGTGAAAATTGGCCTTATCCGTATCACGCTCCCATTTACGTTGTCAGCCCACGGTATATTACGCAATACGTTGACAGTCGCTAGTGCAGTTGAGGACCGCCGACAGGGTGCGAGGGAGGATGTTGGCGTTGGCTGGATGCAGGTTGAACGTATTTTCTTTTGCTCGTAGGTGGCCGGGAAATTCTTCAACTCCCGCGGTGTCTGCTTTGGAGAGTGACGTCTCTCCTTTCTTAAGAGTCACTGGTAGCCCTACTCAATTCAGACTACTTAACTGTTCTCTTTTGGCTAAAGATTTTAAAATCTTTATATGCCCTGATTATTTCGTGCCAATCAAGGGTGGCAGTGGTATGATGAAATTTAAAAAAAAACTTGACCGCACTGTAATTCCGGTAGGAATTCGGTTCTTTTAGATCCCAAAAGACTGACGTATCGATTCAAAGGAAGCCTGGAAGGATTGCCAAAATTTATTTGATTGTCTAAGCACTTCAATTATAAACAAACAAATAATTTCAATATCTGTCACGGATCTGTAAATCCATGCAATACTTTATTCAAGAAAACAAGAGATGAGTTTTACAGCCTTGCCGTAGCGAAGATAAGCTTACAACTGCCGCAGCCCTCGGGGCTGCAGGGTGGGTCCCATTCCAGGACGTCTTCCCTTACCTAGTCTAACATACAAAAGAGTCTATTTTAGGAAAACCACATTCCTTTTACGAAACCTGTTACAACGGCGCTTTATAGAAATTTTTCACCCCTCCACTTATTGGATTGTATTCGACTATACGGTCACGTAAAATTAAGCAATACACTGAAGTTTGAGTAGCTAGGTTCACTCTAGCTTCGAACTCATGTTGAATGTAAACCGATAAAGATTTGAAAGATCTATTCTGTTTTTAACAATCAATGATGAGGGGGAGGGGGAGATTCAAAATTACACCTGATGAGCATTATAATATAGATGGAAAGAGGTTATGTAATGCTTCTGAAGCTGAAGATCAAAGTGATGCAGTTAATTCATATCTTATGCCAAATTTATTATTACATGAAACCAATGCCTCGAGTGAAGTTATAGCTTCTTTACGGAGTGAAATAGTTAATAATAATATGATGATTTAAGTTCTAGAGAGTTCTGTGAATGAAAATTTTAAAACTCACAAGTTGACGTTGACGCAAAAAAAATTGGCCTATCCTAATTCTACAGTCACTTCTTAGTTGGATGCTAGACTGACTCTACTTGAGAATAGAGGATAAAAAGCGAGATTTCGTGAACGAATTTCATAACATGATACGCAGAAACTATCCTCGCAGACATATTGATATACGAAAAATAGATGAAAGTTGGCAATCTGATATTGTGGAAATGCAACCATATGAACGAGAGAACAATAGCTATAGATATATATTGACCATTATCGATGTATTTCCATAATTCGCTTGGGCTATTCCAGTGAAATTTAAGAAAGCTGAAGACATGACTGCTGCAATGAAGTCCGTTCTCATAGTCAAGTGTATACCCAAGAATTTACAAGTGGATAGAGGAAAAGAATTTTTACAACTATCATTTTCAAAATCTTATGAAAGAATATTGAATTAAGCTGTACTCCACTTACAGTAATTTAAACGCATCAATCCGTGAGCGATTTAATAAAACTTGACAGAAGAAAATGTGGAAGTAATTCAGTATGCAAGGAAATTATAAATGGCAAAATATTTTATCTAACTTGGTATCTTCTTACAATAATGATAGGTATTGAACTATCGGAATGAGACCAAAAGATATTACAAATAAACATGAGAAAAGTTATTATTAAATGTGTATTACAAATTTCAAGTTGAAAATATGAACCAGAAATCAAAATTTTAAATTGATTAAAAAGTTCGAATAAGTAAATTTCAACATGTATTTGAAAAATGTTATACACCTAACTATACTACTGAAAGTCATCAAGAAAAATAATTTGGCTTCTTAAATACTATAAATATCTGTACAGAAAAGTTTTGAAAGTTGAAAAAAATGTTCTACAAAATTATCAAAATGCTCTTTTTGAATTTTTATCCAAAATAGCTTGCTAAGGAACTTGACCTTTAGTTTCTGACACTCAGAGTGTGTGCCGAAGGCCAATCGAATAGATTAATTTTTTCAGAAGTTATCGTGCCCGCAACCTGACGTATATATGTACCGCCGTACATACATACATTCATACACATTCATACATACATCCATAAAGACAGACAGTCAGGCGCATTTGTAAAAACCTGTTTTTCGGATTCTGGGGTTTTCAAAACGTGAACATTTGACAACAAAAGGGGAGGGGGTCAAAATTTACACACAAGTTGTGATGAGAATGTACCCAAGCAGCGGGCTGATTTTTTATTGATAATATAGTTTTTCACAATTAAAACACAAAATGCACATACTATAAAAAGTGATTGATAACAAATCTGTAGATCTTTTAAAAATGCGCCGTATTTTTCTACACTACTTTTCACCTATTTTGCACAGTTTAACCGCAAAAAGTAATTTTCGAGTTTCCGATTAATTTTCCATTCTTTTTGTTTAAAAAAAGGTCATTAAAATATACTGTTCGCCTTTTTAAATACTATAAATATCTATAAAGAAAAATTTTGAAAGTTAAAAAAAAAGTTCTCATAAATGTTCAAAATGATTTAACTTTTTGAATTTTCATTGAAATTAGCTGGCTAACGAATTTGATCTCTAGTTTTTGACTCTCAGAGAGCGTGCCAAAGGCCAAACGAATATATTAATTTTTTCTAAAGTTATCGTGCTCACAGCCTGACATACATACATCATACATACACTGCCCTGCAAAAGTTTGGACTCACTTAGAAAAATCGTTTTTTCTTCGTATTTATCGCTTTAATTATACCGGAGCTAAAAAATTTTTTCTTTAAAAGGTTGATTGTTTTTGAAATTTTGTTTAAAATAAGCCCAGGATGGAGCCAATTTGTCTAGTTTTTAAGTAGAAACTGCAAAATAGTGTAAATTTAAATGTTTTATTAAATTTTCAATAACTTCCGAAATAGTCAACGTTTTTCAATGTTCGTGGGCTCATTTTGAAGCTTTTTTCACTTTTCAAAATGAATTGCGGAATCTGGGGATATTAAAACGTGTACATTTGAAAAAATCGG
>NC_046662.1:147318817-147326168 GCF_010883055.1 Belonocnema kinseyi
GGTCAAATTTTACACATATCTAATACCTTCTCTGATGAGAATGTACAAATCAATTAATTTATAATGAATTATATTTGAATAGTTCTTTTTTTTGTTTTACTCGTGAAAAATAGGATTTAAAACTTTTTTTAAAGTAAAGTTTTTGAAAACCCTCACACGAGACGAAAAATAAATTTAAAAATATAAGTTGTGATGAAAAAACCGTAGTTCATTCCTGATAGGCCCGGGTAGAGTTCCGACTCTATCCAGGTTCTATCCGGCATTATAAGCAGGATTTTGATCATTTTCTTCTTATCTGCATCAGAAAAGTCTTTCTGATGTTGAGTCACAGAGAGAAACAGGGCTTGCTTTTGTATTCTGTATAATATTTTTTTCTTGCTATTCCCCAATCTTTGTTGTGACCAAATCATATTTTATTGCACTTCAAAATACATTGAATAGCGGGTTTATCACCAGGAGGAATAATTTTATAGGAAATATTTCATTCTAGAACTTGTTGATTCAATCATATATTTGCCATTAAACGTATTCGTATAGAACATACGGTACGGGTGTAGAATAGCAGCACCTATAACCAACCCGTCCTTGTTCCAAGAAATACGAACCTCGAGTGAAATTCTAGTTTATTTTATGTATTACTTTAATATGTTTCTATGATCTGATATATTACTATATTCAATAGTCAGGAGGTAGCGTGAAAAAGGCAATTTTTAAAATATGCTTAATATTTTTGTCGGCTCATTTGATCTTCTTAGTGTTCATTCAGGAATTGTTCGGAAAATCATCATGAACTATCATGTTAATAACGTATAACACACACTGAAATAAAATTCATTTCTGTAGAATTGTAAACAGTGTTGCATGATTAGGAAAAACTTAAAAGTTCCGTACTCAATATCGTCAAATGCGTATGAATTGATACATTTTAAATAGATTTTTTCGGGGAGCAGGTGCTAATCTGAAAAATTGCACCCGCTCCCAGCGAAATCGCGGTAAAATTTCAGCCACAACCAGATCTCACAACCGTGAGACAGGTGGTTACAGTCTGTAACGGCATCAATACGACGATCCGGAAAAAGTTTCCTGCACCCTGAGAACACGGAGCGATCCAAGGACTACCGCCTTCTGCATTTTTCCCGCAAGTGTTTTAGCATATTGACACGCAGGGATGCTTTTTAGGCCATTAGCAAGTGAAAGCTTGGCACGTCCAAGAGCGCCGATGATAAGGACGATTAGTTTAACAGAATATTCCGGGTACAATCGTTGCAACTACCTTATAAGGTCTCTATACCTCTCTTTCTTTTCATCCTCCTTGGCTATGACGTTTTTGTCAGCTGGTGCCGAAAATTCGATAACGAACATGGTTCGCTTCTCGAAGTGAAGAAGAACCATGTCTGGCCTTGAGTTTGCAACAGAAAAAATTGTCGAGAATATAAAGTTCCAGTATATGCGGCACATCTCATTCTCAACAATTGATTCGATTTCCCTAGGAGCATTTAGAGGAGCGATATTAAGGTTAATGCCGTAAGAGTTACAGAGATGGTAATAAAGCACTCTTAGTGCCGCATTGTGCCTTTGAATATAGGTCGCGGTGTGTTGGGCACGCTCTGCAGCTATCATCGGGAATGTCTTGGCTCAAAATGTGGCGACGGTATGTTAAGGTGGAAATGACAACGTCTTAGCATGCAAAGATGAAACCCTCCGTACCAGATTTCAATCCGGGCGATTTAAGGTAAGCAAGCGTTAGCTCACACGACATTGACTGATCCTCTACATTTCTGTGGAAGATACCGTGCATCCTCTTATCGAGGAGCTGTTCACGAAAGTTTTTCTCTTGTGCTTTCTTAATCCGGGATTTCAGGATTGAGTACTCGAGATAAATAAGATTTGATGCATTTTTCTCAACCCTAATAATGAAGTTAAGTCCGAGTGTTTCAGCAGCCGCCTCCGCTCCTTTGTACAGAAACGCTCCTTTGCCCACTACTTCGTGATTCTTCGCTCAGGATCTTCAGGGATGCCATTAAGTTTTCCTCGCTTCAAATAAACCTTCGCGCATTTGTCTAACCGAAATTCCATTCCAATTTCCTTAGTATATTGTTCGACAATCCCTAGAGCTAGATGTAGTTACTCTTTGCTTTAAGCATAGATCTTAAGATCGTCCATGTAAAATACATAAGTGACTTTGTACTTTCGATCTGCAGGTTTCGCGCGCAAGTACCCGTCGGAATGGAGAAGTGCTAGAGATAGTGGCAATAATGTAAGGCAAAAGAGAAGTGGGCTCACGATGTCGCCCTGAAAGACACCTCTCCGAAAGGGGACCTTGTTAGTTGGCACACGATTTTTTCCAGATGAGATAGTAAATCTGGTTTTCCAAAGCGGCATCAATCTCAAATGCACCTAACGATTTGCGGATGAACCTTTCGGGTTTCCAAAAGATAGTTGATAAGTCTATGGGAGGTCGAATCGAAAGCTTTCCGATATATAATCCAGGCCATCGATAGGTCGCGCTGGTAGAATGCTGCATCTTTGCAGACACATCTATCGATGAGCAGGTTCTCCCGACATCTCGCTACACCTTTCTTTGAGCCTTGTTGTTCATAAGCTTCTTTTCATACAGGTTCAATTGCTCGAATAATCCTATCTTTTAGAATAGCTGTGAATATTTTATACAGTATTTTCATCCAAGTGATTGACCTATAATTCTTCGGGTCAGGTGAGTTGCCTATTTTCGGCAGGAATATTGTGCTCCCTTCCACCAACTACTCCGGAATCGGCTCTTCGGACCTTAATCTCATTAATAATCTCATTAAATATGAGGTGAAAATACGGGCCAAATGCTGATGTGTTGAAGAAACCTTCTTCCAACAGGAGGTTTTGATACAATCCGGTCCCGTTGCGGAATAGTTCAGCATCCCTCTTAATACTTTTTTCACCTCTTCGGTAGTGAAGGGTGGGCATTCTTAATCAGGTGTTATGAGGGCATCACACAGCTTCTTGAAGCTATTTATATTTTCTGAGTCTTCGTCCAGTCAATGCTGTACTTCGTAGATTTCTCTCCAAAATACTTCGAACTCCTCTGGTTTGGACGGGTGGTCGACAGTAACTGGAGAGTCTCGGAAGAGTCGAGATGGGTTAGAGAAAAACTGTTGATTTTCTCTGACCCACCTCTCCCTGCGCTTTAGACTTTTTTTTAGCGTCAGATAGTATCCGTATTCTCTTAACAATATGCTGTCTGATGGTCAGCAGCTTTGAATTGTGAAGTGTGTAATAACGGGTCCGGAGTTCGCGCGCGAACTTTTGAACCTTGGTGATAAAATTCCAGCCAGATGTGATGGAATCAATCACACACTGAATGCGGGACACGTACTGTCTTGTCCAGTCTATCTTTTTGGCAAGTTTATGCATTCGTCTTTTGGTCTTATGATCAACCGTTGGTTTTGTCTTACGGTTCGCATCGGACAAAGCTCTCGCTGCATTATACACACAATAATTGATAGTCCAGAGGTCGTATTCTTCGGAAAAATGTCCACGAAACTCGTCATCCATTACAGCCAGATCTTTAGACATGAGAGAAACCTTGGTGCTGATGTTTCTCCGGGTCATAAAGCATCGCTCTTCCTCTATTAAATGCCTGTCCACGGTTAGTCTTAGTGTCGCCTCTCTTTCTCTGTTGCCGGCTTGTTCTAGCTGTGGTAGAGTAGGCGTTCCGCTTACATAGCCCCTTTTTCGGTGTAGTTCGGCATGGTTTTGCAGATGTTGCTACAAAAAGTGCAATAGCGCCGGGTGTTTCTCACACCATAGAGCATGCAGCCGTGCCATGTAACTCCTTTCAGGGGCCACACTCGCATCGTAGCACTCTAGTGAGACGTGATTCTGTCGCTCCGTGCGCCTAAAGGTCCCGAAATTCCGCCGATCCATCGCGTTGAATCCATTTTCATGAGCTCCCCCAGCTCTAGAGTGGTCGGCATTGTTGGCTGACCCATTGTCGGGAGCACTGCGCGTTCTGTTGTATTGAACCGCCCTTACTACAACTACGTTTGGTGTTTTCATTGCTGTTCCCACGAGAAGCTAGGGAAAGGAGTTCGTCCATTCTTGTAGAGCCCCGCATTCAAAGATAAGGCTGCGTACTCTGAGAGGCCGCCCGGTATCCCAGAGTCACCGTTCTAGACACCTCACCTAGGTGCCATTCAGCGTTCGGCACGGTTTACACACCTCCGTTTGGGGCTGAATTCTTTCGAGACCACCCCTGAACAATTGTCCACGACTGCCTATTTATTTTAGTCACCATATTCAGCAGAAACCCTTGGTACAGGGACCCTCTATCCGCAACTCGAGAAGGCGTTCGGTGGCTTTATCATAGACCCTTCGGTTTAATTCCAGAGTAATCAAAACCGAATCGAATATATGCATCTCGTATGCAGAGGCATCTTCTGTTATGTTGAAAGGTTTTTTAAATCTGGGTATTGTAAAATTTCATTTTCACAAAAATCTTGTCTTAAATCTCTGAAGCTCTTTCCTCCTTCGGACATTCAAATAAAAGGTACTCCTTTTATTATGAGATTAGTACAGTTAAAGGCTTGGCTCTCGCTACAAAATCTTCATTGGATCTTTTATAGTACCCGGGTAGGCCTAAATATTGTTTTATATTTCTACGATTTTCGGTTTAAAAGAGTTCTGCACAGCTTCAATATTATCAGGATTCATCTTGACCGTTCACTGCTAATTATATGGTCCAGGTAGAAAATTTATTTTCAAAGGGATTCCCTTTTTTCTGTAGAATCAAGTATTTGATCTTGCGCAAGCTTTAGTTCTTTATCGACAAAAGGGATAGGTCTAATAAGGTTTGAATAAGTCACCATAGTGTTATGCCAAAACAAAATTCCGATTTTTTCTAGGCGGAGATATTCTCGGGCTAAAATTCCATCCATATTGATGAAGAAATCTGTTAAAAATACATGAAAAAATACCATAGATTTTCTATAGCTATTTTTGGCGTTCCCATAGCAAAAATTCTCATATGCGTGATTCCCGTTATTTTCATAGATTTATTCTCTGTTAACAGTAACTCTTCTTTTATAGAGTCTAGTTTTATTATAAGAATATCGGCTCTTGTTTCTATTAAGAATGAGGTTTTCTTTTCCGTAAAGTCTGAAGATGAGTGCTCTACGACTGGAGACTCTCGAGTGCTGTTACAAAATTTCCATCTTGTAATTATGAAGTCAAATTTTCTGAAAATAATGATTTTTTAATGTAAATTTTGAATTTGCATACCATTAAAGTAACAATCCCACCGCTGAAACCAAATCAGGTGATACGTCCCGAGAAAAAAGCGAGGGCCAGGCAGTTTGGTAATGGGATCGGTAAGGCAGGTTAATGGGCTGATTACATCAGGGTGGTAACGGCTGACGATTATTTAAGGTGGGATTGTCATTTTGCCAATCCTAACGGGAATGTCTTATATGAGCATAGGAGCAGAAAATAAAGTCGGTGGCATCGCCGATTCATTGTAGAATAGGGACTGAATTTTACCAGGTGTTTTTAATTAAATTCACTTGCAGGAATTATCGGAAATCAACTTGTACGACGACACTTCTGTTCGACCAAATGATCTCGTTTTTTTCTCCAAATAGAAAAACCCCTGCTGATGCCAATTATGTTTTAAAAGTAGATTTCTTTTTTATATTTGCAACATAATAATTATGGCAAATCATTACTCTTACGAATCGTTTTCTCAGATTTTGACGGACAAACTTCTGCAGGGAAGTTTCGCGGACAGATAACTTCCAGTGACAAAGCTGTTTCTTGGTGTTTAAGGAAAACTTTGTCCAAATTTGAGCTAAATTTTTCTTTTTTTCTAAGAGATGTAAGCGATTTTTTATTGCCGCGCGCGCACTTGATTCGAGTCGACAATTTTTTAATTTATTTCAAAGTCTTTTTATAAATGTTCAGCGTTCAATTTTTAAGAAAATTTTGGTTTGGGATTTTTAATTTTTGTCACTGAGCAACAATCTATAGTATTATTTTCAACATGCCACCACAGTAGATCTGTTTTATAAGTTTCTGAAGCAACTCTAAAACTGAACAAATGAGTTTTGCGATTTTTGGGTGCTAAATACGATTTTTTAGGTTTTTTGAATGCAAATATTTGCCAATGCATGAAATACAGCTTAATAGTCATAACGAGATGCTTACGAAAATTGCTTAAACAATTTATCATTCTATTCAGAAGTTTTCTCTTAGAGTAGAGATAGAAAGTTGCGATTTTTTCAAAAATTTTCAAAGTTTTGTCCAATTTTCAATTAAACTTAAGTGATACTTAATGATTGTTAACAAAAAGAACTGTTTAAACAATTTATTAATATTGTCAATAATATTCAATTTCAATAATTCTAGAAAGTTACGGTTTTTTCTGAACTCTACATTTTTGTTCAGTTTTTACTAAGTAATTTAATAGTTAATGCAAGTTAAAAAACATTCTTATTTAGAGAATTTTCTATTGTTTCTAAATATCTTTTCATAGAGTAATGCGAGAAATATGCTTTTTCCTCAATATTTAGTTTTTCTTTGACATTGTAGTTACAAAAAAAATAATAAGAAAACATCAAAAAGAATCATTTTTGAAATAGTATCGTATTGTTTTAAATACATTTATTTGATTTTTTCTAATTAATGAAAAATTGAATTAAAACAAATAAGCTATCTTACACAAGAGACAGAAACATAGAATGGAATATAATATAGGAGTAGGTGGGAGGACTAGGTCTGTAAATGAATTGTGAAAGTTTCGTTTTGAATTATAATAAGCAAAGTTTTACAAAGCGTAATAGGAAATTTTGATGTTGCACATATTTAATTATCAGCCCTCCTCCCCTTCTGCTCCGGATATGGGATCCATGTAGAAAATTTGAAGCATATATTTCAAATATCCTTTTTATTTCCGAAAGAAATATACACAGAAAAGAAAGAGATTGTTTTAAATATGATTCTTTACCAGGTTTATACATTATTTTTTCATAACTGAAATAGCAAATCAAAATCAAACATTTAAAAAACAACAATTTTCTTGCACTGATTTAAGAGAAGATAGTTAAAAACAATAATAATAATAATGAAACATTTCACTGTTGAAATGCTGTCACAGGCTTATACTGCCAAACATGTCGAAGGCATTTTTTAGTTAGAGATGGATTTTTATTTGATCTTTTTTGCACTGGGCTGTCCCAGTATATATCATCAGTCACGGACGCATTTTTATAATGCAATGAAGTGATCTGATGAAAGCAGTCTGCCCAGACATATTGGACAAAGCATGGTTTTACCCCATCATTGACGGACTGGGTTGCAGTCAAGT
>NC_046662.1:147326268-147336027 GCF_010883055.1 Belonocnema kinseyi
GTACCTCTAGAAATTTTTCAATGTACCTTTACCGAGGTTCTGGTGGTTCGGAACTCACCTTAAGCTGTAGGTCCCCCCATCGTGTAATTGACTGCAACCCAGTCCGTCAATGATGGGGTAAAAACCAGGCTTTGTCCAATATGTGTGGGCAGACTGCTCTCATCAGATCACTTGATTGCATTATAAAAATGCATCCGTGACTGATGATATATACCGGGACAGTCCCCTGCAAATTGATCAAATAAAAAAAAAAATCCAACTCTAACCAAAAATGCCTTCGACATGTTGGGCATTATAAACAATAATACATTAATTATCGGACCATTTTTGTGTAATTTACATTGATTATTACCATACTGAGTTATTTACAAATCTAATTTTTTAACATAATTAATCATCAACTTCACTCTAATTGTAAATTAGACAAACAGTTCAAAATTTCAGATAAAACTGCAACTTTCTAGCAGTATTGAAATTGAACATCATTAACAATAATAATAAATTGTTTAAACAATTATTTTTGTTAATAATAATTAAGTATAATTAAGTATCAGTTATGGAGTTTTTTCAAGACCCTATAAAACAGATTTATTGTGGTGGCATGTTGAAAATAATACTTTATACGTATTCTATAGCTCATTTTTCTCATCTCATTGCCCTCTTCGATTCTTCTCCCGTTATTTCTAGGTTTTCATTCATTCTTGTCCTCCTTCTCATTCTTCTTGAGGGTCCAGCTACGCTGATTTCTTGTTCGATTACACGAATGGGTTGAGTTTCTTCCACATCTTCCGTGTTTTCTTCTTCTTAATCCTTATCTTCTTCATTAACTCCGACATCTTCAACAATTCGTCGACAATGGTCTCGCTTTCTCCATCATGTGCGTCATCCAAGATCCCAGGTATGTTGCATTAGTAGGAGAAGAATTTCAGAAGAACTTTTGAAGCAGGATCGTTCGTTGCCCTGTCTGGAGTGAGTCTAACCTTATTTCTCTTCCATCCCCAGTCTTCTGGATTCTTCTTGACTGCGTACCAAGTTTTTTTACTTGATGATAAGTGCGGAGAGAGTGCTTAGTCGCTGATAACGTGAAAAGCTAATACCGGAGAGTATGCAAAGAAATATTTTTTCTAGATGCTCCGTATAGGATAATAAAGAATTTTTCTCCTGTTACAGTTGTGTCATCAGGAAGAACAATCTCTTTCTTTAAAAGTTGAACATTTTGATTCAAGTTTTCGGAAGTTTTTAGCACTTTGATGAACTTGGCAAAAACGATACAAAAAACCTTCGGAAACGTATATTATGGTTTTTGGTCCGAAATCTTCTTGGCCTGTGTTATTATATAAATAATATGTGTAGGAAATGAAGTTCATGTGCAAAAAATATGAAATATAATGGTATAAAAAGGAAAGGCCAAATTCCTGAAAGTGCTAAAAAATTCTGAGAACTTAAATGAAACTGTTCAACTTTTGAAGGAACTTCTGTCGGCCTGTGTAATTATTATTAATAATGATATATATAAGACTTAATTATTATTTATGAAAAGTAAATTATATATGTTGACGGTAGGGACTGATCATAACTATTACTTTATGGGATCATAAGAACAGTGTATACGTGATTTTAGGAAATACACATCACTTCACCCATGTATAACTCTGAAACCATTCACTTTATGGAAAAATCGAGTCGCCATTTTATTTGTGTGCAAATTTAGTATGTTGTTTAAAATACCAAAATGATCAAAAATTGACATTAACTAACATTTCCGCATTTAATTCAAGGTAGACCCCTTTTTAGATCCTTAGCACCTGGCCTATTGTTCAAACTTAAAACTCCGTACAATTTCACACAGAATTCGAAAGATACGCAACTTGTACAAGGTGGTTCTTCGTTAGGGAATATTTCACATTTGTTTAAAGCATCGCAACTTAATTTAAGTGGTTCAAACTTTAAAGATTAAGCTAAGAGTGTAACAACCGAATACGTGCGTGAGGGGGAGCCCAACTCTGTGGTAATGACCACTGCCGGGGAGTATCAGTCGAAAGGCAGCGTTCGCTATCATAGTGTACAAATCGAGAAAAGTTTACATGTCACGTACAAAAAGTGAAAAGTCTATATGACACATACGGATCTAGAAATTCTCAAAATCCATGTACTCATTTTGTTTACATCGATTATGTTTCATGCTTCAAAGTTATTACTTGAACTTTTCTCCTTTTCCAGCTATGGCTTTTTACCTAGATTACATATGAGTAGTTTCATTGTTCCTTTCTTCGTCTGTCATAGGCAATGTCCTGATTCTATGTCCTAGACGTAGATAGATTTATTATGTATTTGCAACTATTTAGTTATATCATTAGTTCCTAATTCATTTTATAATTGGTTATAATTACTTTATTATCTTAGATGGTAAACAATTTAATCAACCTGCATTGGTTGAATCTAATAAGTAACTTTCTGTCAATTGCGTTACCTATATATTTCCAAGTTACCGATTCTTTACGCGAGTCAGTAAAATTATAATAATGCATCGTGATTTACCTTGCGCTTACTACTTTATCAACTGTCGTGCATTTATCATTGTTCTCAAATATTCAAGTGTATCGCGGTGTTCTCTTCTATTCTTAGGGTCATTTTCCTTTCCGCTACTGACGGGTACTCTGCTTGTACCGCGTACACAAATTCGTTATCGACAGCTCTGAAAAGTTAGCAAAAATTTTGTAACGTATTTTCCTCCCTTGCTAAAGGTGTCTAATTTAGATATGCATAATTCAATTCAGCTTTGTATTGTAATGCTAGTTTCTAGAGATGAGTATAGTTAATAGCTAAGTGTCCTATGGCTTGTTCGGCATGTTCCGCGGGCCTATTAGGAATAAATTGTGGTTTTTCTGCCCGCATTGTATCTGGATCTATCCGTTATTTTCACGGGACTATAGGAAGTATATTTATCTAGTTCTTATGCGATCCTATACATGATCTATTCGGCATGCAATTTCATATACGGGTCTATCCAGGACCCGCATGGGGCGTTTAGAATAATTAGTCTGGGTTCTATCCAGTCCTAGCCGTGATCCATACGGTACAGCAGCTAAAACAATAAATAAGGAGCGGGATATTCTAAGAGACTTTAAATGAAGATAAGCGTCTGGGCGGTCGGGAATGTTATGTTAACAGGGGACGAAGAGAAAGAATACACGTATGTGAGTAAGATTCGGGTTTCGGTGATTGAATATGTATTCCTGAATGTACATGGTTGGGAGCAGACAGAGAAATTCGCAGTGGAAATGACGGTGGAATCCGACCACCAGCCATTAAATTTGTGGATAAAAGGGGAGGCTAGATGATGGCATGTTTGGAAATGAAGGGTCGTTAGCAAAGAGGGTGACAGCTACGAGGGAGTCGATAAAGAAGTATCAGGAGCAGTTGGGAAAGGTAATCTTTGACAGTGAATTAGTGGAAGATATATGGAAGGATCTGAAAGAGGCAGTGAAAGAGTGTGTGCAAAACGAATTATTCAGAAAAAGAATGAAATGGTAAAGCCGTAGTAGGGTAGGGAATGTAAAAAAATGAAAGAAAAGTTAAAAAGAAGTACACGGAAGAAGGATGAGGGGATTAGAAGAAGGAGGAAGGTAGATGGAGAAGAGCTGCATAATGAGGAGATAGAGAAGCACATAAGGAAGTTAAAATGGTCTAAGGCAGCAAGGCTGTACGGCGTTGAGAACGAAGGGTGGCTGTTTGGCTCACAATCGGTAAGTTAAAGGCTGAAGGGAGTAGTGAAAAGGGTATGGAAAGGGGAGGGATTCCCAAGAGAATGGAGTCAGATGTTGATCGTACCACTGTATAAGAAAAGGGATAGAGAGAGACAGGCAAAAAAGAGTGATTATGCTAAAGAATACGGCGTACAAAGTATACGTGATGGTTTTGGTGAATAGGCTGCGAAAGGATGCCATGGGGAAAGTAATACTACCGGAGACGCAGGCGCGCTTTAGGGAGCGAAGGAATACTATCGACAATATGTACGTCTTGCGACACGTGGTGGGTAGCAAATAAGCTAAAAAGGGTGCGCAAGTGTAAGTGTTTTTTAAGGTCTAAAAGGCGCGTTCGCTTCGGTAGATAGGGGAAGTTTGTGGGAGACAATGTAAGAGAGGGGAGTGGAGAGATGTCTGATCGATAGGGTAAGGGAGGCATATAAATAGACGAAAGATAGTATGAGAGGAGGAGAGGAAGGGGGGATCGCAGAGGGGATGGGATTGCGGAGGGTTTCGGGATTGATAGCGATCGCGATATGGGAAGTAACCTAGCGGCCAGAGTGGTAGAAGGAGTAAGGGTAAGAGGAGTTAGGATATAGCCTCTCGCATATGCAGATGACATAGTTCTGCTAGCAAAGAGCGAGGAAGCTATAAAGGAGATGATGAAAAGGTTGAGAAGATACTTGTATAAAAATAGGTTATAATTAAATGCGGTGAAGTCCAAGGGGATGGTGTTCTGAAGAGGAGGTGGGAAGGATATAAAAGCGCAAGGGAAGTAGAAGGGAAAGGCGCTACAGGATTTGAATGAGTTTGTGAACCTGGGTTTCCTGTTTCATAGGAATGGAGAAGAGGTCAGTCATATGAAAGAGAGAGTGAGAAGGGAAAATGTGGTGATGAGGCAGGTGTGGGGGCTTGGAAAGAGGCTGTTTGCAGATGAGTTTGGAAGGAGAATAAAATTGTTCGATTCGCTAGTGATGAGTGTCTTCCTTTATGGAGGGGAGGTGTGGGATGGAAGGTAAGTAAGGAGGTACATAGGATACAGGAAAGGTATTCAAAGTGGACACTGGGGTTGACAAAGAATACGCAGATGAATGAAGCGAGAAGGATGAACGAGGAAAGAAGAAAGGTATATAGGATGGTTAAAAATAATGGCATGCAGAGAGAAAGAATGCAGAAAGGAGAAAAGAATAAGGGAGACAATCTTTAACTGGAGTCGGTATCATTCACACTAGAAATTTTGGGTGTTTGATACAGAGAAGTGAATTGGTGAGTTATACATAAGGCGGGGATTTTTTCAAAGGAAAATATATTTTCGGGTGTTTTCTACAGCAATATACTATTGTGTTTTTAACACAAGACATGATGTTAATCATCGCTAGCTGTATATTATAAAGACGTTAACAGTATGGTATGAAGGTAGGGATAAAACTTAATTTATATTATTTATTAGTGATTATTTATATATACGTTAAAAATATATTAAAATTTTATTCAAAAATTGATCATCAAATCTGTCTAAATCTCTTACGTATTCAAGATACGCACATTACTCGAGGAAAATAGGTTAAGAAATAAAATAAGATTCCTGGAAGCTATCCTGGTCGTGCAGATGTCCGAAATGCATCTTCTTCGAGAAAAATGGTGTTATACCAACAATTGTTATTTTTTGAGATAGATTCTCGAATCCTGGCAGATCCCAGGAAGCTATCCTAGTGGTCTAGGTGTCCAAAATAGATCTTCTTCGAGAAAAATAGCGTTATAATTAAAAAGTTATATTTTGCGAGATAGATTTTTGAATACCGCCAGATCCCTGGAAGCTATCCTGGTCGCCCAGGTATCCGAAATACATTATCTTCGAGGAAAATGTCGTTTGAACTACAGTTTTATAGTTTTTGATAGTTTCTTGAATATCCCAAGGTCCCTATTACTCCGGGTGTACGGAATACATCTTCCTCAAACAAATTGTGCTCAATTTTAACCTGAGGCACCCTGATTGTTTCTCGTAAATCTTGAGGGCGTAAGAAACTATCCTGGTCGTCCAAGTGTCCGAAATACATCTTCTTCGAGGAGAATGGCGTTTGAACTAGAATTTTATTTTTTTATAGTTTCTTGAATATCCCTAGGTCACTGGTACTCCGGGTGTACCGAATACATCTGCCTCATAGAAATTTTACTCAAATTTAAACCTGAGGCACCTACATTGTTTTTCATAAACCATGAAGGCCTCAGAAGCTATCCTGGACCACAAGGTGTCCGAAATGCATCTTCTTCGAGAAAATAGCGTTAGAACTAAAATTTTATATTTTTCGAGATAGATTTTTGAATACCGGCAGATCCCAGGAAGCTATACTGGTCTTGCAGGTCTCTGAAATACATCTTCTACGAGGAAAATGGCGTTTCAACTACAATTTTATATTTTTCGACAGTTTCCTCAATATCCTCAGGTTCCTAGTACTCCGGGTATACGGAATACATCTTCCTCAAACCAATTGTACTCAAATTTTAACCTGAGGCACCTACATTGTTTTTCGTAACTCCTGAGGGCCAAAAGAAACTATCCTGGTCGTCCATTGTGCAAAATACACATTTTTCAAGGAAAATGGCGTTTGAACTACAATTTTATAGTTTTCGATAGTTTCTTGAATATCCCCAGGTCCCTGGTACTCCGAGTGTACGGAATACATCTTCCTGTATAAAGTTGTATTAAAAAGTCGAACCTGAGACGCCTGGATTGTTTAAAAAAATTTCTGAGTTTCGAAAAAGTTACCCTGGTTGTTAGATGTGCAGAATACATCTTCTTTAAGCAAAATTCCTTTAGAATAAAAATTGGATCTTTTTTATTAGTGTCTATAATATAGGTCGGTCCTGGTTCAGGTGATCTAAATACATCACCCTCTACCAGAAAAACTTTACAACAGATATTTAATTTACTTGTATATGTCTTGAATATCTTTTGGTTCAGAGAGGACGGCTGCTTTTTCAGATGTCCGAAATATATCAGCCTCTAGAAAAATGACTTTATCAATAAAATATTCTTTCTTTTAATAGGGTCTCGCATATCGTCAGATCCTAAGAAGTAACATAGGTAGTGCAGTTGTCTAGGGTACATCTTCCGCTAGGAAATTTTCTTCGAAAGTCAAACACATAGCACATTTATTTTCTTTCCAAAACTTAAACGGCAAAGGAACTTCTTTCGGTAGCCAAAGTGTCAGGAATATGTATTTCTTTGAGAAAATGTTTTTAAAGCTTCGTCTTCCAATTTTCGCAGAAATAATATCTCGCACCCATTGTGCCTCACGATCTAAACTAATTACCTCTTAATCGAATGTTGTCAGAAATTAGGTCTCTAGCAACTTTACGACTTATGATATTTAAAGAATCGTGGTTCCAGAAAAAATCCGCAAACCAATAAGAGTAAATTAATAATAATAAATAATAAACTATAAAGAGATTTCGCCTGCAAATGTTGATAGGAATTACGTCTCTTACTCACACCTCCTCCCTCTGGTTCTTTAAGATACTTGAGATATCGCATCCTAGCGGATCAAATTCCTGAGAAAATAGTAGTAAATCAATAATTCAACCAAATAAGCTTAGAAGGAATTTCGTACAAACATTCTGACAGGATTTACGTCTACGAGCACCTTGTACATTATGATACTTGAGAAATCGCACAGTGGGAGGAAATGCACTTTTTTCGTTTAAAAATGTCCAGAGCCTTCAAGTTTGGTCCGATTTTCAATTTTTTTTAAATTTAAGTTCATTAAATTCTGAAGAGCCTGAAGCTCTGAACTTTTGTCTCTTCTACTAGTTCATTGATAATTTTTTCACTTAAAATATGGAAAAACTGACATTTTTTGCATAACCATTTTTTACGCTTCAATAACTGATTCGGTAAACTTTATATTGTCTTAAATAAATGTTTAGGGACTCATAGAGTACAAATAATTTGCTCATTAGTCTATTTATTTGTTATAAACAAATTTGATGAACAAATTAGCAAATAGTATTATTGTCGGTAAGAAAAAATTCTGTGTACTAAAAGTGCTTCATATTAATGTAGGAATGATATATAATTACAAGAATAATTTAAAAGTTTCTAATAACCATTCTTATAAACAATTCTTATGGAAAAATATTAAAATTTCAGATTTTTTCAAATTATAATTTCCTTCAATCGCCAGAACGACTTCAGGTATTTCTTAAAGTAATAAATATTTAATAATATGTGATAAAATATAACAATTTAAATTTTTATAAATAAATTAGATAAACAAATTCAACATTGTGGCCCTTTCGCATAGAAAATTTTTGTTTTTGCACTGAAAATAAAATACCAAATAAGCTAATAAAATGCCAAATAAAGAATCTTTGTACCTTTAAAATCTTAACAATTTTAAGTTTTGAAGAAAATATTTTTTTAAAGTAATAGTAATTGTAATTAAAATGTTTGAGGGCATGATTTGGTAAAAAGTCAATGAAAAGACTAATAAATGCGAAAATGGATTTAACATTATTTAATATAATGTATATTTAGTGCATACATTTAAATCCACTTTTTCATTCAGCTGGACGCTCCGAACTTTTGTCTTTTCTATTTGTTTATTAATAATTTTTCTACTCAAAGTATGGAAAAACTGTAATTTTGTACATAACAATTAGTTATGCTTCAATAACTGATCAGGAAAGTTTTATATTGTCTTAAATTAATGTTTAGGGACTCATAAAATACAAATAATTTGTTTATCATTCCATGTATTTGTTGCAAACAAATTTGATAAACAAATTAAAAAATAGTCTTATTATTGGTCAAATTTTTTTTGCTAAAAGTGCTTTACATTAATGCAGGAATGACATTTAATAACAAAAATAATTTAAAGGTTTATAATAACTATTGTTATAAACAATTATTGTGGCAAAATATTCAAGTGTAAGGTATTATCAAAAAAAAAAAAAATCTTTAATCGCTACAATTTGCTACCGATATTCCTAAAAATTGTATCTTTGATCATATTTAGTGAAATATAACAACTTACATGTTTATAAACAATTAACATAAAAAATTTCCCAATGTTCGCAGTTTCACTTGGAAAACGTCGGGTTTTTAATCGTAATAGATTGGAAATGAATCATAACACTGCATGCTAAGATTCACTCAACACAAAATCTTTTGACAATAACCCACCGACTTGGCCATCAAAGAAAATTTAAATTTGATAAAACCATAAGTTTTAATATTTTGTGACAAGAATTGTTAATAACAGTGGTTATTGTTAACTCTTCTAATATTTTTGTGGCTAGCAGTCATTCGTCCAATAGCTTAAAACATTTTCAGTAAAAAAAAATTTTCTATGCGAAAGGGCCAACATTTAAAATTTGTATATCTAATTTGTTTACAAAAATTTAAATTGTTTTGTTTTATCAAATATTATTAAATATTTATTATTTTAAGGAATACCTGAAGTCGTTCTCGCCATTGAAGGAACTTATAATGTGAAAAATCTCAAATTCTAATATTTTGCCACAAAAATTGTTTATCACAGTGATTATTATAAACTTTTAAATTATTTTTGTTTTTAAATGTCATTCCTACATTAATGGGAAGCACGTTCAGCAACAACAAAAATTTCACCGATAATAAGACTTTGTTCATACTTTGACTGGAAAAATAATTAATAAAAAATAGATGAGACAAAGGTCGGAGAATAAAGATCTATAGAATTTAAGGATCTTTAATTTAAAACAGAAAAATTCAAAATCGCAAAAAAATTGAAGGCTCTGCACATTTTCGAATGAAAAAAGTGCATTTCCTCCAACTGTGCGTCATGAGTACAGTACGTTTGTTTATAGATTTTAATAGCTTATAGTCTGTTTATTTTAGAAATGAGATTTGCAATAATATAATTAAATATTTAATTCAAAATCTCCTTTAAATTTAAATTTTTCAATAAAATTATTAGGGGCTGACTGCAGCGAGAAAAAAGCTTTCAAGATTAAGCAGCAAATAAATTAT
>NC_046662.1:147336127-147340660 GCF_010883055.1 Belonocnema kinseyi
AATAATTATATACATTATATTGAATAATATTAAATCCATTTTCTCATTTATCATTCGAGTCATTGAGTTTTTACCAAATGATTCCCTCAAACACTTTAATTGCAATTACAACTACTTTTTAAAAATATTTCCTTCAAAACTTGAAACTATTAAGATTTTAAAGGTACAAAGATTCTTTACATTGCAACTTAAGTTGTAGTCTTACATATTTTAATTATTATTATATTTATATTGGATATAAGTAATATATTTTTTATTAATTCTTCTGCTCATGTATATGTTTTAAATATTTTTGTCATTGGGGTCTTGAATATTATTAATTTTTTCATCAGCTACATTAATAATTTCAACAATAAATAATTTTATTGAACTAGACCAAATAATAAAATCAATAATATCAGCAAAATAAATCATAGAAATATGAAGTTCGAACTGCTTTCAAAATTGATCTCAAAATTAAATTTTATTTATATCAAACTACATATTTTTATGACTTTTTCTTTTTTTGAATAATTAGTAATAGTTACTCTTATTGTTTCATTTTTTTTGTTTGTTTTCAAACAGCCTCAAGTTTTTAATTATTTTTGCTTTTTTTTAATGCAATTCAATGCAAAATACAGACCTACTTTTTGTGGTGCTATCTGTTGGATTAGTTTGACCGATATTTCCCCTCCGGATCGTGAGAAAACTACTACATACACATACACGGTCGAGGCAAGGGGCTGCTACTAAAAAGGATTTAGCACACAAACTGTTAGTGAGTTCGGATCCATGTATCAGTTACGAAAGAAGAAATATTTCAAAATTCTGAAATTTATGAAAAAGTACTTGTTTTTCTGTAGTCATTGCCAATCCCGTTTTGTGAAATTAATCTCGGCAAACTTAGAGGTTTGCCTGTCAAGTCGGTGTGTTATTGTCAAAAGATTTTATAGTGAGTGAACCTTAGCATGCAGTGTTATGATTCATTCTCAATCTATTGCGATTGAAACCCCTACTTTTTTCAGTGAAACTGCAAAAATTTGGAATTTGTTTATCTGAAGTGTTTATAAATATTTATGTTGTTATATTTTACTAAATATTATAAGATACATTTTTCAGGAATATCAGTAGCCATTCTAGCGATTAAAGAAAATTAAAATTGGTTAAAACCTTAAATTTGAATATTTTATCACCAGAATTATTTATAACAATTGTTATTGTTAACTTTTGTAATATTTTTGTGACTAGCAGTCATTTATCCAATAGCTTAAAACATTTCCAGTGCAAAAAGAAAAAAAATTCTATGCGACAGGGCCAAAGTTTTGATTTTTTTTACCTAATTTATCAAAATTTAAATTGTTATATTTGATCAAATATTATAAAATATTTATTATTTTTAGAGATACCTAAAGTCGTTCTGGCGATTGAAGATAATTATAATTTGAAAAATCTGCAATTTTAATATGTAGCCATAAGAATTGTTTATAACAATAGTTAAACTTTTAAATTATTCCTGTAATTATATATCATTCCTACATAAATATGAAGCACTTTTAGTAAACAGAATTTTTTTACCGATAATAAGACTATTTGCTAATTTGTTCACCAAATTTGCTTATAAAAAGTCAATGGATAGTTTCTTTATTTCTTTATTTTCATTCTATGAGTCCCTAAAGATTCATTAAAGACAATATAAAGTTTACCTAATCAGTTATTAAAGCGTAAAAAATTGTTATGTAAAAAATTTCAGTTTTTTCAAACTTTGAGTGAAAAAATTATTAATAAACAAGCAGAAGAGACAACATTTCAAAGCGTTAAGCTCTTCAGAATTTAATGAACTTTAATTTTTTTTTTAATTAAAAATCGGACCCAAATTGAAAGCTCTGGACATTTTTGAACGAAAAAAGTGCATTTTCTCCCACTGTGAGTCACACCCTAATGGAAAAAAGCTGGAGCCAATGATAATTAATTAAATATTTAATAAAATATAAACTTTGGAGTAATTTTATCTGTAAATATAGACAGGAGTTATGGCCCCAGCCCCGGGTACTTTATGATACTTTAGAAATCGCATTCTAGCGAAAAAAGTCCCTAAGGAAATAATAATAAATTAAATGATTATTGAAAAATAAACTTTGGAGTAATTTCGTCTGACCATTTTCACACGAATTACGTCTTCAAACCCCTAGTACTCTTTTGTACTTAATAATCGCATCCTACCAGAGAAAAGTCCCTGAGAAATAGATAATAAGATAAAAAATTATTAAAAACTAAACTATGGAGGAACTTCGTCTGACCATTTTCACACGAATTACGTCTCCAACCCCCTAGTACTTTATTGTAGTTAAATAATCGGAGTCTATCGGCAAAAAATCCCTAAGAAAATAATAATAATTTTTTATATTATTAAAAAATAAAATATGGAGGAATTTCGTATGATCGTTTTCACAATAATTACGTCTCCAACCCCCTAGTACTTTATTATACTTAAAGAATCGCATCCTAGTGGAAAAGATCCATAAGAAAATAATAATAAATTAAATAATTAATGAAAATCAAACTATGGAGGAATTTCATCTGACAATTTTTACTTTTGAAGTACGTAAAATCTTCTCATATGGTGGTGTAAAAACGCATTTTACGCACAGTGTGTCATATAACACGATAAGCGCCAAAAGGCACTAGGATGTCGTCACTAATCGATGGATATTTCAATTATTTGAATAGAATCATTTTTCTTTCAATTGTTAGACTATAAGAATATAAATAAATTAAAAAGCACGATTGAAACAATTTGAGTCTCTACTCGAATTAGGTTGTCAATAACAGTATATTAAATATTGAACAAAAAATAATAAGGCTAAAAATATATTTATAAATAAACTAAATGCAATTTTAATTTATACAAAAGAGAGACATTTTCAATCTAATCTTAAATCTTCAGTGTTAAATCCTGTGCTCTACTCAACATTGACTTAAACTTTGGAGCACGTTTTGAGAAACTTTTTCATAGATCTGCAAAAAATTATCATGTGTAGAGTTTTTATGTCATACGATTAATTATTTTTTCTACAACGTAAGAAATTGGTTGCGACAAAAAGTTGCTCATCGCTCATGCTATCTCATTTTGCTTCAATCGCTCAAACATTAATTGGAACACGAGTCTGACAAACTAAACCAAAATCGTCACGTATTTTACCTTTTAAAAAGTATATTTCTACCAAGTGGCCAATGCAAAGGCTCGTGAGGTGTTTTCCCCAGTGACTTGTCAAATAATGGATTAATTTGTTAACTTTTAGCTGGACTTTCTGACTGAACCTTTTTTTACGAGTTCTTTTAGGATTTCAATTCCATCGAAAAATAAATTAGGTGGAGCTAGGGCAAGACCGGAAGCCATGAGAAGCAATTCGTCATCCTCATTTGCAAATCCAAGACCATTTCAGTATTCGCGAAAATCCTTCAAATATACATTTTGTGTTACTGACACTGAAACATCTCCTTGCTTTGGATATTATAGACGCAAATAAAATGAACCGAAAATACTGCATTTTTAAAACATTTTTATTCAATTATTTAGTGTGTATGTAGCGTCATCTATGTTTTAGCACGTAACAGGGCTGGGGACATGAGCTTTTGTAAGGACATCGTTGAACTCTATTTTTTTCGAAAATACAATGAAAAACATGACTTATATGATATTTCTGCATTCAGAAAAGAATGATCTATGTCTATAGTGTTTTGAAATTGCAATAAACGTTTCTTAAATTAACAATGAGTTTAGTCAAAGTTACCCTACTTTTGAAGACTAATTTCTCGGCTCGTAATGATTATTTCACAAATTTACAACATTAATAATATCTACTGACTTTTCATCTACAAGTGTATGTACCTATCTAAACATTTTTTCTTAAATAAATATGAAAAAACAGAGTTTAACGCAGTGTCTGCATGGAGTAAATTTAAGGCCAGTATCTACCGATCCTAGCGGCCAAATATTACGTAGATCATTAGGCACGCCCACGCTGTTGTACTCATTGCACTGCATGCCCGTTACCTCACGCCGGAAAACAGCTGGGCCCTAAGCCCCGAAGGTCACAATGCCTACGCTGTGTTTCACATCTGGCACCAATCTCAAGAAAACCTTCTTAGGTTCATTTCTGAATTTTGTCTTGATTCTCTAATGAAATGAACGAAATTTTAAGTTCCGACAAAATTTGCTAAAAATACTTCTCTGACGTTCAACGGATTTGCACATTTCTTAAAATTCTGAGTCGAATGATATATACTTTTAGGAGTCACTTTTTTCATAAAAATGAAATGCAATTATTCTTCAAAAGTAGGGTAACTAACAGGTTATTGTTAGTATAATACCATTTTTTTATGAAAAAAGTTAATCCTAAAAGTATATATTAGAGATGGGACAAGCAGTACTTCGGCTACTGCTTGCCCTCTGGCAGGCAGGTCCTCCTGCTTGCCGGACCCGAGTTTTAAACTTCGGCTCCTGCTCCCTCCGGCCGCCGGAGGAAGCAGTAGGCAGTAACTTCGGCCGGATTT
>NC_046662.1:147340760-147375574 GCF_010883055.1 Belonocnema kinseyi
TTCAATATTGAGAAAATGAGAATTTAAAAAATTTTTAATAATGAAATTACATTGACTTTTAATTTTCGAGGTGATTCGTAAATGAAATATAAATTATTTATTTTATTTAGATAATAAAATAACATACCAAACATGTGCGTAGTGGATAAAATCTGTTATTTTCTAAATAATTATCTCAATGTTTTCCTCAAAAATTTTTAGTAATAGATAGTAGCGAATTAAGATTCACATATAACTCACAGATGTGTCTTTCTCCATATGTACTGTGCTAAACAGTACTGTTGATGAAAATCGGATCATATCTTCAATGCCAGTTGAGAGTTCTTGTAATTTCGCATGCACATTAAGATTTACTTAATTAATGGAAATATTAACCGATTTTCATCCACTTTTTTCATTTCCTTAACTTAAAAAAATAAAATAGAATACAATTATTTTTCTGATTTTATAGTATATAGAAAGAATATTTTAACCAGCTTAAAATGTTTCAAAAATGCAATTTGTTTGAACAAACTATTTTTACAAGCATGTTTTTAAAATCTCATTTTCTGAATTAAACATAATATTTAATGCTTTCGAGGTGTAGTCAATTCTGTTCAGAATGGCCTGTTATTTTTTAAACAATTTTTATTCGTCCAGGCAGATCCAGTTTTGTGAGTACTTTTAGCAAGTACTGGTTTTGGTCCTCATTTCTCGTTATGAAACTATCTAAGTCCAAAATTTCAAATATTGAAGTTACAAGAAGAGAAGCGTTTGCCATATATTTAGGTGAATTTCGTACATTTTTTTGTGGTTTGTTAATTAGTTTCTTTTTGTATTGGAAATTTCAATTTTTTAATTAAAGAAAACATTCAAATGAAAATGAAAATAACAATCTTCGAAACAAATTTTAATTAACAGCTAAGATATCGAAAGTTAGAGCAATTTATTTAATAAAATTTGTTTTCATTTGTGCCGTAAACTGTTTTTTGAAAAATAAAAAATTACGGGCACAATTGTTGAAAAAAGTTTTGTTTTTTTCTAGATCTGCAACTTGTTACTATAGCAAAAAGAAAGGTTGTGCTAGGCGGCTCGAAGTATACACATTTTTTTGCAGGAAATAAAAATAGTCAAATTTTGTCAAACTAAAAGTTTTACTGAGTTGTGCTCGGCAAATGCAGTCGTTATTTTGTATAACAAAAGTGAGTGAGATCAACATTTCTCATATTAAAACTCAAAAAGTAAAACTCAAAAAAAGTACAAAGCCCACATAATTATTATTAATTAATTAATATTAATTATTATTAATTTTCGTTTGTTCAAATTTGTGTTTTTCTTCTTTTTTTTAAATTTTTATATTTTGGGTTTTAATATGACAACTTTTGTTGTTAAGTAATTCTATTAGAGAGAATAAAGACTGCATTTATCGAGCACAACCCAGCACAAGTTTAATTTTTTCAAAATTTGACTATTTTGAATCTTTTATGACTTTTCAGTTTTACATTTTGAGTTTTAATGCGAGAACTGTTGATCTCGCGTAATTTTTATGAGGGAATAAAGACTGCAGTTGTCAAGCACGACACAGTACAAGTTGTAATTTTAAGTTTTAATTTTGTACAAAATGTTTAAATTTTCAACAGAACAGCAGCATTTTCAATTAAAAACGATAATATTTCCACAAAATTGTATAATTTTCAACCAAACACTTACATTTGTATTTAAGAAAGATAAATGTGTTTTAAAACCGATGAATTAAAAAAACACTAAAAATATTGTAAAATTTTTATCCAAACAAGATTTCAGTTCATTCTCTATGACCCAACTAAGAATTGTAAATAATAAGTTAACTTTCTGCTACGGAGTCGAATTTTTAGACAAAAAGCATGACTTTTTAACAAGAATGTTAAAGTTTAAACCAAAAGTTGCTCTTATGTCTAAGAAAAAGAAAACTTTTACTAAGACAGGTGAATTTTGAAATCCAAAAGACAAATTTCCAAGAAAAGGGTTGAATTTTCATCGAAAAAGATTTTAATTCTCTTTTCAAGACAAAAATAAAAATTATAACCAAAAAGTAAATTTTCTAAGAAATAGTTTAATTTTTAACAAAAAATTTGCAGTTTTATCTGAGAAAGATGCAATATTTATAATATAAAATAAGATCTTTTAATTAAAAAAGACAAATTTTCAGAAAAAATAGTTTTCATCCAAAAAAGATCTCAGTCGACTTTATCTGCAAGAAAATTAGAATTTTAATCGAAAGGTTAATGTTCTACGAAAATAGTTGAATTTTTAAATCAATAAGCTGTATTTTTTACAAAATAATTTCATTTGTAACCGAAAGGGATAACCCTTTCGAAAAATTCATAAATTTTTAACCAAATAATACAATTTATAACTAAAAAGATGATCTTCAGGAGAAAGTTTGTGTGAATTTTCAAAAATTACGTACTTGAGTGAAGGACCCACACCCTCTTATAACTACATTATCCCTTTATTTTCATCGTAACACGATATTTTTAAAGACCAATCTATTCTCTTACACTAACCCACACCTCTGCATAACTAGAAATGGAAATCGGTTATAACATCAATTTGAAGTGTCCCCCTTGTTAAAAATTCAGCTGTGAAAATACACTTTTTTATTTTAAAAATAAATTACTTTCTTCTTTTGAGCAATAGAAATAGCGCTTACAGACGCAGTTTTAATATTGTTCATTATTGTGTTTCTTATATATAAAGACTCCAATATATTCTAAACATGTATACATTGAACAATAGAATTTAAAGAATTATCATTTTTAATTTCAGGTTAATACTTGATGCCGTTGTCAATGTTACTGTCACATGATATCAGGGTTAAACCTATGGAGAATAGACATAAGGAGACCAAACTTACACATGTGCAAAATCACACCTACGTACAGTTCAAAACTTCCTGAGCGTGTCGTGCCAACCGCACTTAAAAAAATATGGCTGCCGATGTGAACGCGAGTCAAATGTAGATAAATAATGATTGAACAATTAATAGTTTGTGAATGAAGGAAAGAATGTTAAAATTAAAAATCGCTGTATAAAAGGGAAAGTTTCCAACAAGTGTGGTTTCAAGTGTACTGTACAAGACTTTCAGAGTGGTATAAGTTGTATGTTTATTGTTCTTGTTACGAACGCGTCGAATACCTGTCGCATGCATAGTGTGGGAAAAGTAATTTGATATTTTCATAAACATACTACCTACCTCTTCCATGGTGAATAATTTTTTATTCCACAAACATTTCAAAAATCCTGTCTGATTATCAATCATTTGTTTGTTTAAGCGACCTGTCAAAACAAAACAATGGAGGCGGCCATATTTTTTTCTAAGTGCGGTTGGCACGCCACGTTCGGAAAGTTTTGAACTATACGTAAGCGTGATTTTACACATGTGTATGTGCGTACTTCTGGCAACAGAAAAGTGACCGTTTTTGGTGAAGTCCATGCATTACAGATTGATCTCCTGATATCTATTCTCCATGATTAAACCAATCAACCGCTAATGAAGTTCATAAGATTTTGATAATTTATCCTAAAAAGCTGGACACGTAACCGATAGCCGTAGCCATTAGCTAATTTACAAACCATATTTCCTTGCGTAAACATTAAAAAAATGTTGTTAGTACAACAAAACTTGCCTACTCTACGCAAAAAAGTAATTATATAGCTAAATTTACATTAATGAAACGCATTCTTTGAATAAAATCAAATTTCATTTCAATACAAAAGAAGAAATTAAAAAAATAGTTTCCACATCAAATTAAAAAAAATTATTTTCCTTGAATACATTTTTTATAAATATTACATTTTAATTGTAATTGTTGCGTATTTAGGCATCTAAATAAAGATAAATATTACAAAAATTTTATGAAATTAATTTCAATAAAACCTACGATTCCCATCCCAATCCTGATATTGATATTTTCCTAAGCGACTTAATCCAAAGGGAATCAGAAGAAAATTGAGAAACTTAAGAAATCCTTAAACTGAAAACAGTGGAAACTCGAAGGGAACCGAGAATAATAATGCAATATATATATTACAGACACATCTTAGGTAAAGAAAGTTTGAAGGCTTGGACCCTTGACATGAATGACCCTTACATGAATCACAAATGGCAAATATGTGGTGATCTCAAAATTATAACAATGATATTAGGCCAACAATCGAGTTTCACGAGAGAGCCATGCTTTATATGCCTGTGGAATAGCAGAGATCGAGCCAATCGTTACAGCAAAAAACATTGGCCTTTAAGAGATTCATTCAAACCTGGTTCTCATAATATCATCAACCAAAGCCTCGTTGATCCAAAAAAAAATTTACTACCACCCTGCCACATAAAGCTTGGGCTCATGAAGCAATTTGTCAAGGCGTTAGACAAAGATTGACAATGCTATAAGTATATATCCCTTAAATTCCCTAATGTTTCAGACGCTAAATTGAAAGAAGGAGTCTTTGATGGACCACATATTCGAATATTGACAAGAGGTACTAATTTCGTGAGCCACATGACGAAAATTGAAATGGACGCTTGGGAAAGTTTTAAAGCAGTAAACGCAAATTTCCTCGGTAACAAAAAAAGTCCACACTACGAGAACATTGTTTCGAAGATGATAATAAACTAAGAAAAGTTAGGCTGCTTGATGAATTTAAAACTTCACTTTCTAGATTCTCATCTGGATCAGTTTCCAAAAAATTTTGGTGATTTCAGCGAAGAACAAGGGGAACGTTTTCCTCAAGACATAAAAGTGATGGAACAACGACATCAGGGTAGACGGGACCAGGTCATGATGGCTGATTTTTGCTGTATGTTGAAAAGGGAAACGAATGTAGGTCTTAAACGTTAGCGTAACCCTTTGCATCGTTCCTTCGAAGAAAAAAGGACACGTTATAGCAGGCAGAAAATAGACTGAAGTAGGTCTATAAATCAATTTAATTACGATAAAAAGCAAGATAAAATGTAAACACGAAAGATAGTATAAATATATCCCTTAAGTCTAAGAAAAGCGGAGAGAGAAAAATTTTGAATAAAACTCTTATTCATTTGCATGTTTAAGTTACGGTTCTACATTTTAATTGATACAAACATTGTCAGGTTAATTGAAATGGGGTCAATTCTACTTGCAGTTCTAAGTTTCTTCAAATGAGTAATGTGCGTCTAAATTTTTAACCACCAGTGGTACAATGAAATGAATTTTACTGTGTTACAACGGGAACACTTAATTTGTGTTGCGTTAAGCAAAATTTCGTTAGGTTCTGTTAAGTTAGATTTATTTGTAGGTTAAGATCGAGTTAACCTATTAAATATAGCACACCTTTAAGACTAAGAACCGTACGCTTACATAGCTACACGTGCGGTTGAATTTCATTCGGCTAGGTTAGATTAGGTCAGGTTTTGTTAGGTTAGGATAGGTTAAACCTCTATGTAGTTTAAGCCGAAGTTGAATGAAACGGTACAGCAAACACAACGGGACAACATAATGAGTTTAATTGTGTTACGTGAAGTTAAGTTAGGTTATGTCAGGTTTTTTTAGGTTAGTATAGGTTTGACCTCTTTGCAGGTCAAGCCCAAGCTGATTAAAACTGTACCGCAAACGCAACGGGACAACACAATGAATTTAATTGTGTTTCGTGAGGTTAGGTTCGGTTTTGTTAGATTTATTTATAGGTTAGACTCGAGTTGACCTATTCGATGTAGCACACATTTGCTACTGGGAAAATATGCTTCCAGAGTTTTACGTGTAGTTCAATAAATTTCTGTTAATTCAGGTTATGTGAGGTCAGGTTCTGTTGGGTAAAGTTATGTTAAATAACTTGATATCAGGCAAGAGTTGATCCTTCACAGTTGTCAACATGTTTTTGAAGTGAAAATTTGCATCACTGGCATTATTTTGAAATTTATTTGCCTCAGTGCATGATTTTTCGTCATTTTTTGAGGTTATGGCTCAACCATGACATGATGGGTGATTTTTGATACCGAATTTAAATTCAGCGCCCCAAAATCCATAGGAATACGTGTGTCTTGTTACCAGATCCGCACACTTTTTTTTCTGTGGCTGTGTAATATAATGTAAATGCTTATATTCTTTACTTTTTTTGAAAACTTCTTTTTCTTCGTGTTTTAAAGGTAAACAAAATCTAGAAAGAGCATCGACATTACTGTTTTGTTCCAAAAGACCCATTTAATATCCCAATCAAAAGCTGTTAGATAATTAACCCAGCTTTGTAATCTACTGGCTGTAATTACAGAAATTCCTTCTTTGGACCAAAAATTCTAGATAATTGTTTATTGTCTAATTACAATGTAAATTTCCTTGCATATAGATAGATGAACGTTTATTTTTCGGCCTTATATTCCTAGCTCAGGATGTCCAGCGATTCTTAGGAACAAAATTAAAGGTCCTTTCCAGGTTTTCCAGGTCAAGAAATCAAAATTTTCCAGCGCTCCTTTTTTACATCAAATAATGAAATAAACGTTTGTCATACATGTAAAAAATGAGCCATTTCATTTTTTATTGACCAAAAATTTCTAGAGAAAGCCGAATCCTAAATAATTAAAGTCTTAATTTTTTGCGAACATGAGTCGTGTTTGTGAAATATTTAGGAATATTTTTAAAAGCTTTATGAATTTTGTTATAATTGTTTAAAATCACTGGAATATTTAAAATCTTTTAAAAAAATTTTTAAATCTTATAAAAAATTGTTATATTGTTCAAAATATTTGAAACGCTTTTAAATATTTGAATTCTGTCATGCTGTACCCTTGTTAAAATCTTTTAAGTCCTTGACAGCTTTGAAATCTAGCTAAAGTTTGTGGAATTTTTTTAAATCGTTATAAAATCTTTGAAATATTTTTGAAATGTTTATTTAATCTTTCTTCGCGAAATCTTTTCTGTTCGTTTGAAATTATTAAAATCTTTTCAAATCTTCTCAAATTTGTGGAAACCTTTTGAAATCATTCAAAATCTTTTAAATGTTTTGAAATGTTTGAAATCTGGTGTACCCTTGTTGGAATCTTTGAAATTCTTGAAATGTTTTAAAACCCTCGAGAATTCTTTTAAATATTTGAGAAATATTTCGGAAATCTTTGTAATCGTTTACAATCTTGTCAAACATGTTTCTAACATTTAAAATCTTTGAAATGGTTTGAGATCCTTGCAATCTTGTGTACTGCGCCCTTCTTGAAATCTTTGAAATTCACGTATTGTTTTTAAAACTTTATGAATGTTTTATGAAATTTTTGTGAAATCTTTTGACATCTCCTAAAATATTTTGAAGTTATTTAAAATCTTTTGAAAGTTTTAAAATCTTTGTGCAATGTTCGAAATCTTTGAAAAACCTTTGCAATCTTTTTGAATTCGTTGGAATTATTTAAATTATTACAAAAATCTTAGTTAAATCTTTTGATATCTATTCATTAATTTTGAAATTGTTTCAAATCTTTGAAATGTTTTGAAATCTTAGAAATGTGGTTTAATATACCCTTTTTAAACTTTTTAAATTATTTTGTAACTTTTAAAATCTTTGTGAAATGTTCCAAATCTTTATGAAATATTCGAAATCTTTGGGGAATTTTTGTGACAACTTTTTAAACTAGTGTACATGCCTTTTTTGAATGTTTGATATCCTTGAAATCTTTGGCAAATATTTTGAAATGTTTATAATATCTTTCTTAAATCTTTGTTTGGCGTGCGCGCCTTTTGTAAATCGTTAAAATCCGTCAAATTTCTATTAAATATTTGAAATCTTTAGAGATATTTTGTAACGTTTTGAACTCTGTTGTATACTCAAAAACAGAGTGGTGAACCCCTCAAAAAATCCGTTGTATGGCGCAAAAAAACCGTGTTGGCACATTAGTGATTTTATTTTGGCGTCATATACTTATAGTTATGTGAAAATGTTGGATTTTGTGTTGTGACTGGTTCCGTCGCTTCAAAGACAGTTCCTTATGATTTATGCCATTTTGTGCCATTTGAGCGTCGTTTTTTCGCCCGTGAAAAACTGCTTACTCCGCATATTTACACGCTCTACTTCCCGTTATAATCCCTGAACTTTTTCATTCCGTCTCCTTACTGACAATGTAGTTAGGCATATTCCTTTCTAACGCCGTATTCATTAGCGTAATCCCTCCGTAATTTTCCTTCCTATCCCTATCTCCTTTCTTATACAGTGGCATCATGAAACCCTCTCTTAATCTCATTCAGCCTCTCCCTAACCTCTTGTGTACTAAATAGCCACGCTTGGTTCTTTATACCGTGCAGCCCTGCTGCCTTCGACGTTCTTAACTTCTTTATGTGTGTTTCTAGCTCCTCGTCATTCAAACCTGCCATCTTTGCCTCCCTCGTTATTCTACTCCCATCATTTCTCTTTCGTGAATCTGAGCCCTGAAACGATTCTTTTGCTGAAACAATGCTTTTCTTTTGCATTAATATAATTTCTTAACACTGAAAATATAAGCTTCTGTTTGGCGATAGATTTTTGCGTAATTTTTCTGAGCTGGCGTTAGAGATTTAGAAGCATGTGCGGTAGGTTATTCTTTGTTACCTATTACATTACCCAATACAACACCCAGACCAGTTGGTGAGGCGTAATAAGCCAAAATTAGTTGTATTGTTCGATTATATTTAATTAATACGTAACTAGAGGCTAGTTTCCTCTTTTCTAATTGAAACGCATTTTTAAATCCTTAAGTCCAAATAAATCCGCTGTGTTTAACACAATCGTACAGAGGTCTAAATTTCTCTTCGAGATTTTATATCTATGTAATTTTTTCTATTAAGTTTGCCAGTTCCTTGGTATTTTCAAATGAGGATTCTATTATTCTCTGAAAATAGCATGTTGCCGATGTAATACAATAGGGCATTTTTATATTTAAATAAACTTTTATGTGTACTAATCGTTAGATATCGTGTTGAATCTTTGTGAACTGGAACCTAGTGATACGCTTCTGTTAAATAAATCTTTGTAAAAATTGTACGATTTTGTTATTGTACCAAAATGTAAACTAACAGTAGTAAGAGTTGTGGATTTAATGTGGTTTGATAATCTCCGCAAATAATAACACCATTAGATTTTGTAATTGTCACAATGGGTGTAGCCGATTCGCTATTTTCAACAGGTTTTTGCACTCAACTTTTAACTAATGAAATCATTCTTTCTCAATTTTATTTTATAAAGCAAATGCGATTTTACTCGCTGGCAAATATTTTTGTGCGCTATCTTCTATTAATGCTAGTTCAATTTTGCCACCAGTAAAATTTCCAAACCTAGGTGTAAACATATTCTTGAATTTTTTTCTAGTTGTTTCAAAATTAAATATATATTATCAGCTGATACAACGTTCTTTTTGTTTTTAAATATCTTTCTTTATTGGAATGCCAAAGTTCAATTGCTTGCAACTAGGATCTAACAATAATGGGTGTAACTTTAGTTTTAATGATGTATAAATCCAATAACAATAACCATTTTGCATATTTTTTAAAGTGTATATCAGTTTTTATCATTTTTATGTCAGGAAAAATTTATTTTCATCATTTTCGAAAATTACTTATGCAGTGTCAACTTCAAATTTAATGTTTACATTTGCCATAGAAAAATGTATGTATTAAGGATTTACTTTTATTTTTCCGGATTTATAACTTGGTCTAAGTAGAGAAAAAAAATATAAGCAATCATTAGCATTGCAACTTTTTAAATCAGCAGTTGAAATATTCATTTCGCTATAACGTTTATCTTTATTTTCGGAAAGATATTTTTGTGTACTTATATTATGTATTTATCAGATTCATTGAAATTTCTCATTATTTTGGTTCTAATTTCTACACATAGCTATTAAATGACCAGTCTAAACAAGAATTATTTTTGAACCTACAATAATTTTGACAAGATTTGGCTTACCGCAAAAAGAAAAAAATACTTGGTGACGAGTACGTGATGGCGATCTTTCGCTTGAAGTTTCTTACCATGCTATCGAATTTAAATGACGGTACTGATTGCTGGTTCTACTCCTTCCCTAGAACTTTAATCTTTTGACAATATATGTACTTTCTTCGAATCAGCATCGTTTCCTGTATCTTCACGGACACTGCAAGCTGCTTGGAAAGCTATCTCTGACGTAAAAGCTGTTTTCGCAGCTTTTACCAAAGTAGGATTCTCGATCTTTAGAATTTCGATTTTCGAACCGTGAAGACGTGCATGAAAATTCCGAATTCTTTTCATTTTTCAATCAATTCCGTTTTTTTTTAATTTATAAATATCTGCCAATTTTTCTCTAAATTCATTGCCCTATTCACTTTCACTCAAACTTAACATCACCGTTGCAGCTTTCAGTGAAACACATGTTTTTTTACTTTCATTGTCATAGATATAAATACCAAGTGAACTTTACATGGCTGACGGATTCGCACCAACTGACTGGTGTTCCTACTCGAACTGCTCTTATACACGAACTCACCGCTCACCCATATGTCACACACACGTACAAAAACATAGAGTGTGGATAATTGTCAGCGAATTACAATCTTTAAAAAAAATTATGCACCATTAAAATTGATCAAACCTTTTGTATAAAAAAAACTTCACCGTAATTTTCACCGTTAAACATTAAAACTTTTTCAATTATGGACCTTTTAAATAAAATGCCTTGAAAATTCAGGTACTCAATGTTTATACCTGGGGCATAATTTCTTAAGTGTATCCACCCTGAGAAATAACTTTATCTGATCGAACTCAAAGGTGAAAAAAGTGTAGCCCTACTCAGGAGTACATTACAAAAACAAATTCTATTAAGTAAAAATTTATCGTGATGGGGGAGGAGGAATTTTCGGATTTTGTGCTGGCAACAAAATTTTGTCGTAAATTTTTTTGGTAGATTTTTTGGTTAGATTGCAGAATAGGGGCGTCGCCTCTATTTTAGCGAAAAAAAGTTTTGTTTGGCAACAAACTATTAGAATATTTAATTGAACGATAAATGAATCGATTTCAAGAGGCAGTTACTTTTGTTACTATGATGTCTTAAATATGGGTCTGTCACGATATATTGTAATGATCATATTTAACGAGAAGTTGGAAATGGGTAGTGATTTTACCAACATTATTCTTTTTACTATTCATAAGGGTGCCTCCCCCCACGAAACGTTGGAAAAGCGTAGAGTTTCGACCAAATTATTGTTGTGATCTGTCAAAGGGGTGTTTCCGCCGTTTGGATGTTCATAAGCACCTAAACGGTGAGTTAAATATAATCATTCCGATATAGTGACATACCCATATTTAAGATATCGTAGTAACAAAAGTAACAATAATTTTAAACATAACCAAATGGTTATAACCATTTTTTTCAAAAATTGAAAACTTACCCTCATTTTTCCAAATCAAAAATATTTCGCATTTTTTTAATTTCGGCACATTTTTTTGTCTCAAAATAAAGATCAAGATGATCTTTCCAACTTTGAAGCACAAAATGTCGTTTTTTTCGAGAAATTATATAAAGAATAATCCAATGCATCGGCGGCGCTCGTGACCGATAATATTTTAGTTCCTGCATTACAATCGCTGTAGGGATATGATGCTAACCCATGGTTACCACACTTGTGCATATATGCCCCCCAACGTTAAATTTGTCCATAAGGTACTGATTCATGCCACGTAGGGCCCAGCTTCATTCGCCTCTTACTCTTCGTGACATTCGCTTCGAAAGTTGGGCTTGGTGCAAATTTGCACAAGTTGGGTTTCCTAGGTTGTAAAGTGAGTGATTCGGAAAAAATTTAATTTCGCCTGATAATTGTTTTTTCGACTACATTTTCTCTAGATGTAAGTAATTTTACATAGTATTTTTAATTTTTAATATAAATTAAACAAAAATCATACCTACGTGCTAATTATGTAAAGTTTCGAAATTCTTGATTTTTTTATTGAAATTTTCTTAAAGTTTGAGGCTCTTAAGTTTGAATCATTGAACAAAATTATAAATAATGCTAGTAAATAAAATTAATAAAAACTAGTTTTCATTATTTTTCTTTCAGAATGGCTGGCGCACCAACTTCTGGTTATAATATGCGCAGCAGCCGAGCAGGTGTGCGAACACTAGACGCTTCTTCTGATGAAGATGAAAATATACTTACTTATTTGTTAATTATTAGATTTCATTATGTGTTTTCCCTTCTAGATTAAGTATTGACTGATTTTGCAATGCTTTAAAATTATCTTATTTTCAGACAGCCATAAAAAATATTTATATTTTATTTCATGTGTGGTTGGTAATTTTTCTTTAAAATATGTCCTTTTATCTTCAATTAAAAAAACACACAATTTCGATAATTAGAAAAAATGACAATTTCTTAAAATAAAAATAACATTTCAAAAAAGATCTTTGATTTTTTTTCTTTTTTTACTATTTAAAAATTGTTTATTTGAATTCTTGTTATCATCATTGCCTTTCTCAGTAATTTTTACCCCAACAAATATATATTGTAAGTTGCATTTAGTTTATTTATGCACGAGTTATTAAAATTTAAAAATGCGAAATCCTAAATCGCACAAGTGTGGTAAATATAATCTATTGAATTTGGGAAACTTATTATTATGTGTATTTTTCTATTGTCTTCAATGGATTTTTTTCGTTGCCTTTGATTCTTTTGAAGATTTCTTCTCTTTTTTTCGATAAAAAAGGAATAAACGCATGATACTGCATGGTGTCTGGTATAGTTCCTGCAGTGTCAAATCTTGGTTTTAGCATTTCTTCAGAAGTGCTAAAACCAAGATTCGAAAAGGCAGTAACGATACCAAACAACTATCAAAGAAATAAAACCAAAGACTGTTTAAAAATACATGGTTCATAAGGTGCTCATATCAGATGAGCTTTTAAATTTAGTGGACTATCACATAATTATTACTAATAATATTTATAAGATAAGGCATGGGTTGCTAATGAGAAAGTCCAGCTACAGGTTACAAAAGCTGAACTTCAAGCAAATAAAAAGTTCTAGTATTTGTGGAGTAAAATGAGGTAATTTAATTTTGAGGTTATGAGCATTTTTGCCGTGGGATTCGTAATCTGCACCTGAAAATGTTTATAGTATGTGTAAGATAGAATTAATATAGAAAACGTGTAACATTCTGCCAGAGCTGTTAGTCAGTCGTTATTGTTTCTGCGATGAAATCTTCGAGTAATTGTCAGTGCTCTATTTATTTTATAGTTCTAGAACATCTTACTTTTTGTTCTGTAACAATTACTAAACTGTTCTTCTGCTTCCTGTGTTTTTGTGCAACATTGATAATATAATTTATTTTGGTGGGCCAGAATAAGTGACTTTAAATGTCCGTCCAAATTGTCCATTCTCTTCGATAGTGGCACCAACTAGGAAGTTTAAATTATGCAGAAAAGCTAAAAAAGAAAAAACATAATGGTTGACATGGCTGACTAATGCTCGAGTATTTGGGAGAAACAAACAGAAGGCACTTAAGTGCTGCGCAGTTTCCGTGGTTTTGAAAAGGTTAAGCAATAAGTAACTGGTAAGTCCCAGGTCCGGGCGTGGTGAACAGTTTATGCTACAAATACCTGACAAATGTGGTTTACTCTCTTACGATGAGAACAACACCCTTACACAATTCTAGCACGTGGGATACATGGACTACAAGCAAGCGTTCCCTTCGATATCCCATGAATATTTGCTTGAAGTCTTAAAAATTTACAAGATATGCCTATTGAGGAGGTTCCTTCAGTGCATTGTGGTTCTGTTTAGCCTTAATCAAATTGAACAAAACACTAAATAGCATGTTTCATGAGTTCAAAATAAATTATAAGGAGGATGGTCATTAACTGGCCCATCTTCTCTACTAAAATGATCTGAAGCTATACGCTAGTTCAAAACAGAAACTGCATCAAGTGCTTCATGTTACAAAGGAGTTTTACAATGATAATCACTTAAGAGTTCAGGATAGATAAATGCAGATCAGTTTATTTAATAAGAGGAGATTTAGGGACCAAAGACCTAAAGAATAAGAACGAGAATAAGGATCACATCGATGTAATGACTGAGGGTGATTCATGTAAATATCTGTGTTTCTCTGAATCGAAGGGTATCCAACATACGATAATTAAGAAAAATCTTATGACTGCCGTCACCATAAGACTGAGATCAGTTCTAAAGAGTTCTGTCAAGTCGGCCAATTAGATCAGGGTTGTCAACACATATTCCATCCCCGTCCTCACGTACTCCTTTGTGTTCATCAAATGGCCTAACACATCCCTTGAAATTATAAACAAAACAATCCACCTCAAAATGACCAACCATTGAGTACATCACAGTAATTCGAAGATTCAAAGTTTAGTCCTAAGTGGCAGAAATGATAGCAAACACGTGTTACATCAAGACATGATTGACAGATACCGATTGTACTATTGAATCGATCGAGCACATTATTGATGGTTGTGCATAGTAGTTCGGAAAGAGTGCACGCACATATGTACATAATAATGTAGCAGGCATTATATATCTAGAAGTGAGTAGAGTGCTAGCAGCAGCTCAGAAGGCTGACCACAACATCATCACATGTGATTTCAAACATGGTATTACATTCATATCATCTTTAATTCAGAAGGCCCTTTGCATAGTCCGTGACTCATAAAGAAAAAACCGGGATACCCGAGACACAGTTTGAACAGAAATGAGCTGATGATTTTAAATTAATAGAAATTGAAGATGTATTATTTCCAATAAAAATCGATACTATCTATTTTTCCAAAAAAAAAGCTAGATCCAGAAATTTTCACCATACACAATGAAACCATTTTCAATCATAAACCTTTAGAATTGAATTATTCTACAAAAACGCTTCAAAGTTATCATTAAATTATGTACAATGATTGTAATGTAAAAGGGGATAATTGTATATGCACTTACAGATTTTCAGTGTAACATATATACTGCCATCAGTGCGATCGAAGGGACCTCCATTTCACGTTATCAGTGCCCTGAAAATGAACTAGGTACGCTCATGTAATGCGTGTTCTTGATACGCCCACTGGTCGGAGTAGTGGATACTCCGATACTCAGAGCAGAGCACAGTCGCAACTTTTGAATGGCGAGCGTGCATATATAATAGCTATAGCGCATGTCACGTTTCTCTGTTTCCAAACATTTAATTTTTACTAATTTATTAATAACATGTTATAAAGTTTATGAATATTTATAATTATTAATTATCAATGAATAAATAAAAGTTAAATGATTTGAGAAAAAGTTCAAAGTATCATGCTTAACAAGTAAATACAGCATCAATGTATTTTACTGTAATAAAATATTGTTTGTCGATACAAAAAATGATATTCCAAATTCCAATCATTACACATATCGAGGAACCACCCAGCACTTTTAATATATCGACTCGGCGCTTGACTTAATCTGATCGGAGTAACTCCTACTCCGATGCGAAGTATAGCTCCTAGCACTACGATTCAGAGCTCTACACGAACTTCCAGAGTATCCCATACTCTGAAAGTATCTCAGTGTGTGGGCAATTATTTATCAAGTTTAACCACCCTGAAAAATAACTTTCTTTGATCGAACTCAAACTTGAGCAAAGTGTAGTTCTGCTAGGTAGTGCTTTAGAGGGAAAAAATTTGTTCTATTGGATGAAAATTAAGCGGTGTGGGGGAGGGGGAATTTTAAATTTTCGTGCTGGTAGTCCCTATTTCGAATGTAATCAACTTCTTTCGTTTAAATAAAAACAAATGTTATCCTACTTGTTTTTGATCGATTTTTTTATGATCTATTGAAAAGTTATAACCAATTTTTTAAAAAGTTGAACATTTAACCCCTTTCTTCTCAATGAAAAATTATTTAATTTTTTTCAATTTCGACCAATTTTTTGTTGTCTCAAAATAAAAATCAATATGTTTTCTTTCGAAACCTTGAAGCACAAAATGTCGCTCATGACCGCTGCGATGTCGCTCGGCGGAATTTTTGCGGACTAATTTATTGTGTCAATTATGAATATTTTTTATTTATAGAACTGCTCTCTGCATTTTGCAGAGTTGAGACTATTATTATAGTATCATGATGCCTGCATTAAAGTCACTATAGGAATGTAATACTAAGGAAGTAAATTTAATTGTATTTTTCCAACATAATATATTGTAAGTGGAAACATTGTTATTATGTGTATTTACTTGTTGCCTTAAATGTATTTTGAAACTAGTTTAAAGCTTATTTCTTTTTTCGAAATGCTAACTCCTTAACTTTTCTATTTTTGAAAGATAGATTTTTTGTCACTTTCGTTGTCTTTGGTTTTGTTTCTTTGACAGAAGGCTTTTTTGCTTTTTGATATACCTTTAATTCTTTCAAAGATTTCTTCTCATTTTTTTTATAAAAATCGCACTCCGTTGCTTTCTTTAGTAGCAGAGAAACTCATTCTGCAACTTCAGAAATTCTAAAACCAAAATTTGACAGTGCAGCAATGATACCAGACATCTTGCAGTATCATGCGTTTACTCCTTACCCAGATTGGCAATTGCAATGAAAGAATTTTTCAGCATTAACAGTGTGCGATATTTATCAAAAAAAGAAAAAGAGAGAAGAAATCTTCGAAAGAATCAAAGGCAACGAAAAAAGCAAAAAAAAAACATCTTTCAAAGAAATAAAACCAAAGCCAACGAAAATGCCAAAAATCTGTCACAAATAGAAAAGTTAAGAAGTTGGCACTTAGAAGAACGAAAAAAGCTTTAAAATAGCTTTTAAATACATTTAAGGCGACTTAAATTTACTAACTTATTATTACATGTATACAGTGACAGTAATGCAGGCATTAGGATACTATAATGATAGTCTCAAACTTGCAAAGTGCAGAGAGTAATTCTATAAACACAAAATATTCATAATTGACACAATAAATTATTCCGCAGAAATGGCGCCGAGCGAGCGTCCCCACGGTCACGAGTGCCTACTATGCATTGCATTACTCTTTATTTAATTTCTCGAAAACAAAAAAGCGACATTTTGTGTTTCAAGGTTTTCAAAGAAAACACCTTGATCTTTATTTTAAGAACAAAAAAAAAGTTTTTAAATTTAAAAACGCATAGGAAATTTGAAGGGCCACACTGCATACGGCGTAAAGGCAAGATTTTCGAAAATCGGTTTATTGGCTTAAACTAGTTTTTTCTCCCTAACTCGTGTACCTGTAGAAGATTGTAGTTCAGTTTGGCCCGAAAGTAGGTGTAAGAAAAAAAGTCAGTGCATACGGGCGTAAGTGTCACGATGCTTGCTGGAGTAAGTGTCATGCTCTATAGTGTAATGTCGCCGCAGCATCATTGATTTTCAGAGCACATGTCGATTGTGGATTTTTAAAGTTTGTCCATCAAAAATTATGATTTCTTGAAAAGAAACAATTGCTGCAAAAGTGACTTTTTATGTGTCAAAATTGAAGCTTTCTGGTGCGCGCCGATCTTCGATCAGGGCTTTCTCGCGGATGGTTATATTAAGGCGCTCATTCTGCGATTCAATAGAGTTAAACAATAGCTCAAAAGTACTTAATGTTTTTCTCTTAAATTAAAAAATTAAGCAGTTACGCACTTTTTTATGTGTCAAAAAAGAAGCTTTTTAGTGCTTGTCGATCTTTAACCAGCGCTTTTTCGCACATGGTTTTTTTTGAAGTGCTCTTTTTGTGATTCAATAGAGCTAAACAACAGCTCGAATCTACTTTCTTGTTTTTATTTTATATTACAAAATAAAAAAGTTACGCAACTTTTCATGGATAAAAATCAGTTTATAGGAACACGTTGTACCTTTGATAAAGGTTTTCTCGGAGGATGCTTTTTTCAGGATGCCCGTTTCATGGTTCGATGAAGCCTAACAGTACCTCGAAACATTTTTTTGTTTAAAATTATTGGTGTGCAAGTTCGACAGTTTTTTAGTTCGCCTGTAAAATTCGTGTTTTGGCACTTGAGACCGTATGCAGTGTGCCCCTTCATTTTGTTTAACTCATACGAAAGCAGTTGAGTATATTCGAAATAGAGACTGCCCGCACAAAATTAGAAATTTCCCTCTCTCCTACCTCGCTCAATTTTTATCCAATCGAAAATTTTGTTTCCTATGAAGTACTACCTAGTAGAACTACACGTTGCCCAAGTTTGAGTTCGATCAAAGAAAGTCATTTTTCACGGTGGCTAAACTTGATAAATAATTTCCCTCATATACAATTATCCCCTTTTATATCACAATCATTGTACATAATTTAAGGATAACTTTTAGGCGTTTTTGTAGAAAAATTCAATTCTAAAGGTTTATGATTGAAAATGGTTTCATTGTGTACGGTGAAAATTTCTGGTTATATCTTTGTTTTTTGAAAAATTTATAGCATCGATTTTTATTAGAAATAATACATTTTCCATTTCTGTTAATTTAAAATCAACAGCTCATTTTTGTTTAAACTTTGTCACGGGTATACCGGTTTTTTCTTTATGAGTCACGGACTGAGTAAAGAGCCTCATGAGTTAAAGATGATATGAATGTAATACCATGTTTGAAATCTTATGGGATGATGTTGTGATAGGCACACAATTAATTTTATGGCATAGTTTAAAGTTCGTCCTCTACCACTGTTATTTTTAAGTAATGGCCGAGATCGATAGAGGGTATATTAATCGTCTACTTCCTTATGGTGTAGGAAGTTTTCCACTGTTTAAGAAAACCGCCTTCTGACCTGCTGCCAGTACTTGACTGGCTTCTGGATGTTCGACTTATTTACTGCATGTTGCGCGCACATTGTCTGAAGCCGAAATCACGTGATGTTATTGGATGCACGTTTCACGTTCCTCTATATTTTTTTTTACTTCATACCTTAGCTCGCTATACTTATGGATCTACATCGTATTGGTTGCTTGAAAGTTCTGGTTAGATGAACAAACAATGTCAATGACATAAACTCTTCCACCAATTTTCTCACCATCATAAAGTCAAGTCGATTGGCTCGGATGAACTGATCCGTTTAGATTTTAACATCACATTATAAGACGTAGTGTTCGTTTTCTGAAACAGACATTGAAATATATCTATTGAAAGGCATCCATACCATAAAGAATATTAGGTTTGGGACAAATTGTTGATGTATCATGCCCGATACATCATTATGTATGTTCGTGCACTCTTCCCGAGCTACTACGCGACGACCATCAATAAGGTGATCGATTGATTCGTTTGTATCTCCGTGCAATCAGCATCTGTCAATTTGTAACAAAGTTACAAGCACTCCGCTATCGCACGGCCCTGCGGGTCCATGATTAGGAGTGGGGAACTACAACCCCAGTCCATATAAGCGTAAACTTGCCCCGAAGGTAAGCTTTCTTGTGCTACCTGCCCCTGAATCGAATTGATAGAACTTTCCACACCTTCATCCCTCATCATAACAAGGACGCATCCTCGCATCAGAACAATCGCCTGGACAAGGATCAACCACCACCATCTGCAGTTAAGAATCATGTCTTTGTCGCCCGGATTTCCTCCAAAACTCTAGGAACCGATCTTGGCTTAGCCACCTGGCTCAGACCTGTAGTATTATCTCTTTCTGCGGATTTGTAAGTTATTTAATAAATTAACTTTCTTATGTTCAAATCGTTTGCCCATTATTGACTTCACCTTGATTCTCGACTTACAAATCATTTCCATCCTTTTAATTTGCGAAATCCCTCACAAATTTGGCGCCCTCCTTAAAAACCCACAATCCTTCCAAAGTCGAGAAGAAGTCAAATAAATCATGAAAAATTAAAATTGAAATTGTGTTCATGTACGCCATTTTCATGCAAAATTGTTATTGAAATTTATTTAATGGTCGATAAAGTGTTTTATATCTTTTTAAAAAAGTGCAGTTAGAAATGTATTTAGATCGATAAAGTGAGGGTAGACTGTTATAGATGTCCGTTAAAATAGTTGGTATATTTCGCGTGTTCGCAAGCTCTGCCACCTTTAATAAAATAAAAAAATCACCCTGAGAAAAAACACTTTATCAGTACTCCTTGTAGCAGGATTGGATAAATGAAGGGTTTAAGCATAAATAAATAAAATGCGGTTGGAAAAGACGGAAATGAATTTCGGAAAAATAAAAAGGGAAAATAGAATTTACTAGCAAGAAGAAACTAGATAGAATAGAAAAGATAACAAATTTAACAAAAAACTAGAAGAAAATTGAGCAATAAATACGAAAGTTACAAAAAGAAGCGGCGTCCGTAACAAAAATTGGCGCGCAACTAGGAACCGGTGACGTTATACAAACAACCCTAACACTTCCCGCCGCCAGTGGATACGTCCGCAACACAGTCAAGCCAAGCGCAACCGCGAAGTATTAAAATCCGAGACGCTCACTAAGTGAACGTGCCGGTTTTTAATCAGCCGTAAAGAACCCCTGAGCTAGTCCGTACAAAATAAGAAAGGTGTTAAATAAAGGATTAAAAAATCGGAAGAAGTTCAGGTCCAGTAGAATAAAAATTATTCCAAAAATGACAAATCCGGTGGAAAATACGAGATAAAATAGGGAAACTAATGAAATTCCGGAAATTATACTGGAAGAAAATAATGCACAAGCAGATGTGGGTAACTTTAAAAACGAAAATATTATTATTCAATCGGTCGAAGGAGAAAATAGAATAGAAGAATTATCAAGAAATTTGAACTTAGAATTCGTAACGGTACGAAATAGAGAGTTAGAATGGGGAGAAAAAGATACAAAATCAAGCGAACAAAAACAACACACAAACAACACAAAAACAGACAGAAAGTACCCCAAACCCAAACAGACAAAACCATACCTCACATAGACACGAAATTGGAATACTAGCCCCAAATACTGAGAATACATTAAGTAACTGGAGACTAGAAAATGAGAGCAGTAGAAATTGTGAAAATGATGAATTCGAAACATATAGACTAGATAGGGAAATTGAAGAAAAGATAAAAGAACTCCAAATATTAAATAGAGACAGGGAACGATTAGACTTTAGTAGGTTAGAAAGGGAAGAAACTCTTAGAAAAGAAAGAGATAGAGTAGAGAAAGAAAGAGCAGAAAAAACAAGAGTAGATCGCGAAAAATTGCGAATGGAAATAGAAAGACAAGAGAAAGAAAATGCTCATTAGCAGGTGCACGGAATAGAATGAAAATAAATAGGGGTAGCAGTCAAGGGAACGAATACTCATTACCGAGACCGGTGTAGAGGCAATCAATTATGCGAAAATCAAATCTACCTCAATGTCAAACAGACTTGCAAGGTGGAATAGATAGAAGTAGAGGGTCCCGTAGAGAAAGAGAAGAGATGAATGAAAATAATATGAATGAAATTCCAGCAACTCTCTTTCCTTTCGGAATCATACAAACCCCTTTCCAAATAATGTCAAATTGGTCGATTAAATTTAAAAACAACACGGAAAATAGTCCAACTTATTTTTAAAATAATTTAATAAGATTTCAAAGAGGGTATAAAATTAACAAACGAGACATTTTAAAAAATTTAGATGCTGTTTTCGAAGACGAAGCATTAGGTTGGTTTCAAGTAAATAAAAATAATTGGCAATATTTAGATCAATTTATTGAAGATTTTGAAGAAACTTAATTAAATGAGCGATATACTGAAACAATTAAAAATAAAATAATATTTTGCAATCAGAAAAAAGACCAACTCATTCATGCTTTTGTTACAGAAATTAAACATTTATTTGAAAAATTAATGCCATGTTCGAGCCTGTAATGGCAATTAAGAAAGACGTATGAAGATTTAAGAATTGAATATAAAGTGTACATTTCAAGAAATGCTTTTTCGAATTTTTCAGAATTAGAAATAATAGGTCGAGAATGGGAAACAGAATTATCAAAATCTAAAATTAGAGGTCAACAATTAAGCATTTTAGTAAAAGACGATAATAAAAATAACAAAAGTAGAAATTATTCAGGAAATGATAAAAGTCAAAATAATATTGAAAATGAGAATCAAAATAGTAATAAAAATCAGGATCAAAATCAACAAAGACAATTTAGGCCGAGGTATCGTAACCAACAAAATATGCAACAATACAAACCAAGATTCCCAAATGGAAATCCAAAATTTTCTAATCCAAGATTTTCAAATAATAATTCGAATTATACAAATAATGAAAGATATCCAGGAAATCAGAGGTTTATGCATAATAACAGTAATATTAAAAATCAAAACACAGCTGGCCAAGAATTATTGTATGCAATGAATCAGCTGTTACGGAACACACAGACACAACAAACGAATAATTCTCCGCAAATATCAGCGCTCTTATATAACGCGGAAGAAAATAATAGCAAGTCAGAAGACAAAAGGAATAATAAAAATAGAAATAAAAATTCAAAAAATTTAAAAGATGAAAATAGTAGGAATAATAGGAATAGTGAAATAAATTTAAGTCGACAGGATTTTATGGATCCAAACTTAGGAAACCAAAATTTTAAATGCAGATCGCGAGAACTCTTAACATGCTACAATTGTGGGAAAATAGGCCATTTTCTACGGGATTATTGGTATAGTTTAGATCAGGGAAACGCATACGGTCGCTATTGAAGGCGGAAAATAGCAGACAAAACCAGAGGCCGCCAGAATTACTTGACCCAGACACAAATGACTCGAAGGAAACAAGATTCCACCTTATGATAAATTTTGAAAATCATAAATTTGAAGTGTTAGTTGACACCGGTGCAACTCACTCTTATATAGTTGAAAATTTTATAAATACAGTGAAAGAATTAGATTAAAAAATTAACAAGCCAATAAATGACACATTAATGGTAGCTAATGGTCAAAAATGAAAAATTACAGGAAAAGTTTTAATTCCTATCGAAATAGGTCATACGTAAAAATATTTATTATTCAGACTGGTACCAAATTTAAAATCGATAGGAATAATATGAACCGATATGATTGAAAGATTAGGTTTAAATATGGATTATGAGAAAAAGATTTGGTGGTTACCACAATTACCAAATATTAAATATGCGATTAATTCAAAATTAATTACAATGCAGGAGCCAATAACGAAAAAAACGAAAGGGAATACAAAAGAGAATAAAAATAGAGAAAGTGAGAAAAGTAAATTGAAAGTCGGAACGAAGGTTAGCTTGCGAAACGACACGCGAAAGAAAGAGACAGATTTGCTTCCGTGCGAAGTCTCTTCTCCCGTCTCGCCACATACCCCACCCCAACCCCTCTTTACAGGTGATGCACTAGACTCGATCCCGCTAGCAACCCAGCCGGAACAGAGTGTACGGGAATATGGTGCCCCACACCCTAGACCCCATATGGCGAGCGACGCAACACTGGCACGTGCCAGGTTGGGCGTACAGAGATTAGATAAGCGAGCTAATCAAAATATATAGAGAGAGAAACGAAAACAAATAAGGATAGAAGCAAAATAAACACGAAATTAAAGGCGAAAAATAAAGATAGGAATTTAGATACAGAATTTAAAGGGCCACTGGAATGCGATAAAGAGAAAAATGTTACTAAATTAAAGACGATGTTAGATAAAAAGGAAGAAAAAAATGGTCACTTAGGTATCGAAAAAACGTAAACAAACATTTCTGAAAATTATTTTTGGCCTTGAATGTATTCTGAAACGTTAAAATATGTGAAAGAATGCGATATTTGTCAGAGAATAAAACCAAAAGTAAACAATCAGATAGGTTTGATGGGAAAGCGAATAATAGAAGAACCATGGACGGTAGTAGCATCTGACATGCTGGGTCCATTACCAATGACAAAATCGGGAAATCAATAGATTTTAGTTTTTGTTGATATGTTTACAAAATGGGTAGAAATAATTCCAGTAAAAATGGGGAACACCTAGAATTTTGTTTACAGATAATGGAAATGAATATGTAAATAAGTCAATAATTAATTTAACAAAAACTTTTGGTATTAGACACTCGAAAACTCCTAAATATCATGCACAAGCAAATCCAACAGAAAGATTTAATAGGTCAATTAAAACAGCAATTAAAGAATATTTAGAAAAAGACCATAAAACATGGGATGAAAATTTAGATGATCTGCAATCTGCGTTAAATTCTAGTAAACATTCGTCTACAGGTTTTATACCAGCTTTTTTAAACTTAGGCAGAGAACTTCAACCCATACAAGCTATGAATAAAGATTTAGACGGGAAAACGAAATAGAATTTCAAGAGTCAGACAAATGGGCACATAGAATGAAAACATTAAAAATAATTAGAGAAGCGGTAATTAAAAATTTAGATATGGCAAACGATACGCAATCTAGGTATTATAATCTAAGACGTAGAACTATAACTTTTTAAATTGGCGAGCGAGTACTAAAAAGCAATAAAACATTGTCACATAAAGAGGAAGGAATAGCTCAGAAACTAAACAAAAATTTGGAGGACCATTTTTTATCAAAGCAAAAATTTCCCCAACAATTTACAAATTAAAAACGAAAAATGGAAAATCACTAGGTAATTGGAACGTAAAAGATATCAAATAATTTATTAGAAAAAAGTAAATTTTGATTTGAATTTTTCTTTTAAATGGCATACACGTGAATGATTTTCTAACACTACTGACATTGACAAAAAATGACAATAACACATACACCTAGAAAAACAAGACAAAACAGAAAAATATTGTATTTTATAGGAAATGGACAAAAAACTTTTACTGAAGTACAGCTAGGAAATCTTTGATACATGGGTATATGGGGATGCCAACAGAAAAACGACATCTGATATACGAAACACCCAAGGTAGAAATGATAAAAAGAGAAGAAGCTAGGAAAAAGAGAAGAGACGCAAGAGAGGTTAAGAAAAGAAATGATTAAGATTCGTGAAAGTAAATTGTTGGAAGCAAGAGTAAAGATGTTTGACCAATTTGGGACAAAAAGAGGGGATCCAGGATTTCAAATACTGGCAGACGAAAAACGACTCTTTTATGGATTGCCAACAATAGAAGAAATAAGGAAGGGATTAAAAGAGAAAACACAAAAGGAAGAGGAGGAAATAAGGAGACAAAAAGTTCAAGAAGCAGCGAAATTAGAAGATATATTAAAAAGAATTAAAATGCAACAAGAAAAAGAAAGGGAAGAAAAAGAACTAGAAGAGAAAAACAGCTAGAGAAAGAGAGAATAAGAAAAAAAGAAGAACAGGAGGAGAAATTAAGCAGAAGGAAATAAATAAAAAAAGCTATGAAGAAAGCCGAGGAAAATAGAAAGGAGCTATGACCCATTAAAGAAGAAAAAGAAGAGTCATCGACGGATTGGGACACGGACTTTTGAACTAAAATAATAAAATAGTTTACTTTTCCACATACACCACAGAAAAATTATTTTTGACCCTTTACAAACACAACAGAGATGATATTTTTACTCTTTGCAAACATCACAGAGATAAATAATTTTTGGAATTTAAGTTAATAATTTGATTGAATTTCGATACAGAAATAGCTTTTACAGTAATAAAAATAATTATTTCTAATAAAAATAAATACGGCTATAAGAGGCCAAGATTTATTTATAATTAAAAATAAAAGTAAAATTTAGATATAAGTTAATTTTCAGGAAAGAAGTCTGACGGAAAAGCAGAATCTTACAAGGATACTCATAGGAATGCATAACACAGCAAATTTTGAAAAAACATATTAAGATAAGAAATTTGGAAAAAATACATTTCAAATAAAACTCTAGATTTGACATGTTTTCGAAATAAAATAAGAAAAAGATATGTAGAAAAGAATGAAAGTTTCGTTTTTTGTTTTTATTTTTGTTTAAAAAGTAGGATGTGTTAAATTACGTTTCAGCTTATAAGAAGATGATGGAAGAAATAAAGATGTGGCAATGCAGGCATTGCGAGAGGATGGTTCCAGTACAACTTTACATTATTCACGATACGTACTGTGAACAGATGTCGAACAGGACAAAAACCACGACACTGTTCCTGATTCGACAAGGACCAAATACATAAAAGGAAGCTGGGCAGAGGCAAATTAAGAGTTCAGGGAAATTATAAAGATTGCTCTAAGGAGGAATGGACAAAACTTAAACACAGACAAACAACACAAAAAATACAAGAGAAGAAAAACAATGAAGAAGATGACGAATATATCCAACAGCACCTAACTGAAGAAGATTTTTACCTAAAACTCATCGATGAAATCGATAAAATCGAAGAGAGGGGGGGAGGTTGTAATAAAGTTACAAACACCCCGCTATCGTACGGCCCTGCGGGTCCATGATTAGGAGTGGCGAACTACAACCCCAGTCCATATAAGCGTAAACTTGCCCCGAAGGCAAGCTGTCTTGTACTACCTGCCCCTGAATCGAATCGTTAGAACTTCCACACCTTAACCTCTCGTCATCACAACAAGGACGCATCCTCGCCTCAGAACGATCGCCTGGACAAGGATCAACCGATGTTGGCTTCGCCACCTGGCTCAGACTTGTAGTATCATCTCTTTCTGCGGATTTGTAAGCTAATTAATAAATTAACTTTCTTATGTTCAAATCGTATGCCCCTTATTTACTTCACCTTGATTCTCGGCTTCCAAATTATTCCCATCCTTTTAATTTGCGAGATGTCTTGATGTAACACGTGCTTAAAAACATTTCTGGTGCTGACAACCCTATCCAGTATCGCAATTTATCTCCATTGTTTTTGTAATTTCTCTATGGTTTCTGCCCTAATATTCCAGTCCTCTGGTGACAAATTTAAGGGCGTGTATTCGAGATTCGCTTCACAGATAGTATTGTAGAGCGCAACATTTCGCTTGCTGCTGAAATAGTCTCGTAATTCTATAACTTTTGATTTAAGCCGTTTTTGGATATCTTTAAGGTCCGTCTCACTCTATTCCGTGTTAGGACTAAACTTCGAATCGTCGAATCTGAATAAATCAACAAAAAAGAGAAGTGATCCATGATAATTAGGAGAAAAGATCATATATATATTTTATAACAATTACTGCAGGTTCCACATGACAACATGCGAATCATTGAGTGACTATAAAATGGTGGAAGCAGCTGGTGTTTAGAAGTCGTTCGCGCTCAAATTGCATAAGCATCTTCATCATGCGGCAGCTGCGAAAATATCGTGAACAAAGCAAGAGATAGACACATTGTTTCTTTTTCTTTTGGACTAACTTTTTGCACTATCACTCCTACATATAAAGTTCGAATTTCATCAGTTTAAAGTTTCGTGAATCAAAAACATATAGGCCTTTATCACAGGCATCAACACTACTAAAATATCCACATCACTTCTATTCTAAACTTTTGTCTTCCAGAAAACGTTCGCTGACTGGGCTACTAACTTTTGAATTTTTTTGTTAAATTCAGCATTAAATCCTCAAGAAATCTGACGAGGGCGATCTTTGGATTTTTGTTTCTTTTAATTTATAAAGAGCTGCAATTAGCGAAGAAAACGTTGATTTTTTGAATTTTTCTTTTTAATTCTGAGGGTTTATGCAAAATGATCAGTGGAAAAAAAAATATGTTGACATTTCAAGTTATTTGTTTTAAACAAGTATTTGCAACAAATCACCAGTATGGAGGATTATGATTTTGTGAAGTATATTTATGCATCTAAATCGCCGGTTCAGGGCAACAAGGTGAAATGTTGTGATGAAAATGTGGTTTCCGATACCATTTGCTAAAAAAACTACGTGTGCTATCAAAAAGTGATTCATAACCAAGGCCGTAGCAGGATAAACATGGCCTGGATGCCTCCGCTTGCATTTGATCCATATGGCGGAAGGAAGTGGCTACCCCTATAAGATAAAGTTCGCCCAAGTATCAACTTAGAGAGGCTACTAAGGGGGTTCCGAAAAAACTCAAGAACCAATTCTGTTGATAATAAAAAGATATATGAAAAAATAAAAATTTAATCATTTTTTTTTTAAGTTAGTACTTCTGGCACACCACCCATTTTTTCCTATATCATGCTCACATTCAAGGCTGCAAAATTTATTTTTGCGGAAATGACCAAAACATAGTTAAAAAAACACTACTGGTTGGCCTCTCATATGGATGCAATTGCATAAAAATGAGGGGCATACTTAATTTGTAGCTTATGATGCAAAAAGTTATATGCAATGGTGTAATAAAAAATCAGATGCAACAGGATTATTCGATTAAAAGCACATTTTATCGTGAATTCCCCAATCACAGTGTCAATTGATTGTAAGTGGATACAAACATACTTCTCTTCGTTTTATGCTGACATTCGCCAAACTAATGACATGTTTGCTTAGGATGCACCACGTGGAGGTCGTCAGTCAGATTAGCATCCTTTACTTACTTACACTATCTACACAACTATATACATCAAGCGTTAAGCATTTTCTGTTATTGAGGATTCTTAACTTGATCGATATTGCGTAGCTCTTTTGCCTTCATGGTTTGGAGGGTTGATCTACTGTTGGTAAGGTACAATCTCTAATGATATAGCAGATACATTTAAAATTTCTTAAATAATTAGTTGTACCATTAAAACCTAGCTAAAAATTAGCGTTATGTTCTTGAATTAAGAGTTCTTATTCTGATCCCTCTAATAGCTTAAGTGGAAGAGCACCTGACCGGAAATCAGAAGTTTTGTGGATCGATTCCCAATGGAATGAAGATGGAGTAGGATCTTTTTTTCAAGAAATAATTTTAATTTAAAAATATTATTTTCCATCTAGTCTTATTAAGACGTTAAGCATTTTCTGTTATTGAAGATTCTTAACTTGATCGATATTGTGTAGATTTTTTGCCTTCATAGTTTGGAGGGTTGATCTACTGTCGGTAAGTTACAATCTCTGATGATATAGCAAATACATTAAAAAATTTTTAATAATTACTTGTACCATTAACGCCTAGCTAAAAATTAGCGTTATGTTCTTGAATTAAGACTTCTTATTCTGATCCCTCTAATAGCTTAATTGGAAAAGTACCTGACCGGAAATCAGAAGTTTTGTGGTTCGATTCCCAATGAAGTGAAGATGGAGTAGGATCTTTTTTTCAAGAAATAATTTTAATTTTAATTTAAAAATATTATTTTCCATCTAGTCTTATTAAGACGTTAAGCATTTTCTGTTATTGAAGATTCTTAACTTGATCGATATTGTGTAGATTTTCTACCTTCATGGTTTGGAGGGTTAATCTACTGTCGGTAAGGTACAATCTCTGATGATATAGCAGATACATTAAAAAATTTTTAAATATATACATCCTGTATGAATAACTTAACAAAACATATATAATATCATTTGTGATTTACTTTGATTTTTAATTGTGGAATGATCTCAGTTCCTCGTAGCGATTTTCGCCCAAGCTCAACTTCTCAGTTGTATCGAACAATTCAAGTCATTCAACATTGTTTTAAAGGTACAATATTCTTAGTTATCTCTATTTGTGCCTAATAGGTATACCTTCTTAAATTTCAAAAGTGACCTCTCATTGTACCCTTCAACTTAGCACGAAACGATTTCACTTTCTTCTTGCTTAGTGCCGATATGAGTCATATATCATACACCTAGTTTCACATAGAGGCATGGGCATGATTTCCCTGAATTTTATTACAGATGTAATATATAGTGTAAATAAAGTAAGGGATTCTAATCTGACTGACGACATCCACGTGGTGCATCGTGGGCAAACATGACATTAGTTTCGCGAATGTCAGCAGTAAATGAAAAGACGTATTTCTCTATCTACTTATAATCAATTGACACTGTGATAGGGTAATTCACGATGAAATGTGTTTTTAATCGAATGATACTGTTGCATATGGTTTTTTATTACACAATTGCATATAACTTATTGCGTCATAAGCTAAAAATTAAGTTTGCCTCTCATTCTCGTGGAATTGCATGCATGTGAGGGACCAACAAGTAGTTTTTTTGAAACTCCATCAAGTAAAACTTTGATCATTTCCGCAAAAATATATTTTGCAGCCTTGCATGTGAGCATGATATAGAGAAAAATGGTTAGTGTGCCAGAAGTACTTCCTTCAAAAAAATTATACATTTTTTTTTAAATTTATCTTCTTAGTATCAACAAAATCAGTCCTTGACTTTTTTTCGGAACCTCCTTAGTATTCTCTTTAACATATATTTCAACCATCATGGTCGGTAAAGCTGTTTTTGAGAAAATTTGGTTTTTCGATTTTTCCAAATTTGTTTATAACTTTCGTAACAATTTTTTTTTAGTTGATATTTGGTGTACCTTTATCTAATAGGAGTAGCCACTTTCCTCCGCAATATGGATCACATCCGAGCGGGGACACCCAGATGATGCTTATCCTGCTACGGCCTTTGTAGATCTTTTTTGAGATCACCATTTTTGTTTATTCATCTTTTTTCGTATCTTGCATTTTGATTCCCAATAGAGTGTAGATAGAGTAGGATCTTTTTTTTAGGAAATAATTTTAAAATGAAATGTTTAATTTTTCATCATTTTTTGTGCAATCAAAATCTGAATTTTCGATTTTTAAAGAAAATCCAAAAGTTGTTATGATCATCTCGTAGGGCTTTCCAAAAATAATGTGTTTATTCTCTTGACATTTTTTCATAACATGCGTTGTTTGGTTTAAAATTTTGATTTTAGATTGATTTTTTAAACCTTATAAATACTATAATTCTGAAAATTTACTTTTTATCGAAAAAAGTAATTGACATAAATTGATTGGCTTTCTGAGTACTATGAATAGTCATGCGTTTAATTTTTGAGAAAAAAAAAATTATTCCAAACATTTATTAAATGCTCTAGCTTTTTGAATTTTTATCTAAAATGGCTGAATAACGTACATTTTTGCGAGAGTTATCGTGTTTACGGACAGACATATAGACAGACGCCATCGTAAAAACTTAATTTTCGGATTTAGGCGGTGTCAAAACATGGAGTACCGTGGAAAAACAGTGGTGTCAAATTTCGAACAATTCTAATATTTTCTGAATCATAACTGATGAGAATGTAATAATTACAAAATTCTTTATTAAAATTACACAAAAGTTCACTATTATGGGTTGTGGGCGACCCGAACCGCAACTAACACCGCCGTTAAATGAAGGCCATAAGCAAAGTGCTTATGTTTCTATGCAGCCGCAGTCTAGAAGCGGCGTACTTTCCTCCTAATTTTAAGGTGACCTCTTTCGAAAATTTGTCTCCTAGAAAACTTGCCGCATGTTTACGTGCGGGTCACTGGCGACCCAGTTGATGATCAGAGGGTTAATTATAATTTTACTTCCAACCGTTTAAAAAGAACTTGCTACGTCACAAACAATGGAAGGTAATAATAATTCTGTATTTTCTATATCATCGTAATCCTTATTTAAATTAATCTATTCTTGAACTTTTGTTCACATGTTGTCATGCAAATTTTAGTTACGTAATTACTGACTCTACCTTATGCACAGGCTGTCATTTCCAACTTCGTTGCAAGTTTTCGCCGATAGCCACTTGCTTCATTATCGGTTCGCGATATGATACGTTCAACAAAGGTGGAACTCCTCAAATTATATTTACAAGCAAATATATATAATTTCTTGATTTAAATAAAGGTATTTTAAATACGCCAATAATTTTATTTATTTTTATTACATTCAAGCTTACAGAATAAAAACTTTACGTAGTTGAAATTATCTGGTCCATCTCCTGAACATAACACCCCTATTTTATAATTTTCTCTACATTTTGCCTGGCTAGTTCTGGAAAAAACTGTGAATTGTATTTTTGACGAAATTCTGATTTAGATTTTTCTTTGGGAATAAAAGGTGTAGAAATGCCTTGTAATTTCACTATTAATTTTACTGTTTTAAGTTTCTCAATGCGTTCTCGCAATGTTCTTTCCGCTCTTAATTTCTCTATAATATTATTCTGCGTGCATTTTGTAGATTTTAATTTATTTGTATTGCTTTTATTTATTTTATTTTTGTTTATATTATTATTCTTCTCTCTATCTAAGTCAGTAGACTTGCATTTCCTCTCTTTAACCATAGCTGATTCATCACTCGATTTGCGATCTTCTGCAGTCGAAATGGTACCACTCAAATGTCTTTTAATATTATGAATGGGATCTTCAAGAGCTTTTCTTTTTTTGTCTGCTTCAACTCCCTTCTCCGAGATTGAAGGACGCTCAGGAACTTTATTATACCAATTTATTTTACCCGTTTTTTCGATGGAGTTTTGACCGAGATATGTTAAGTAACCGATCTTTTTATCATACTTTTCTTGATCCTCCTTCTTTTCCTTTTCATAATACTTATTTGATTTCCTGTAATCGATTTTTCCTGCTTCTAATTCATTAAAGAAATTGACATGCTCCATATTCTCAATTGAAGTTGACATTTCCGTACTTTCTGATCTGCCATCATATTTTTTTCTCGCTTGCTGTCTTAAAAGTTGAATTCTGGCTTCGGTCTCCTAAAAAATGTTTATTTGTTATGAATAAACTATAAAAGCAAATAAAAAAACATGTTCTTTTAAGTCAGCTTTAAACAAGAAATTCCCTAGTAAAATATCCTACACGCTTTTCATTACAATAGTGTATTATTATTTGATCTCCATTTATTAATGGATTTTATTTTTACACTTTGACACTTACGGAGTCCGAAAATGATACAATTTCGAAAGGTTATTGTTATTTGTCCCCAGACCAATTTCATATAAAATCGAACAGTCTGACCCTTGTGATGCGACAGAATTATTTGGAACTTGAATATATTATTTTCTAAGGTAAAATATGTGACACGAAGTTTACGTTTTTCCGAATATACCTTAAGTTTCATCCTCGTTAAACTATTTCTTCTTATTTAATGTTTTTTTAACGACTGAAGGCAAAGTGTATGTAGACTGGCCAGATCTTACCTGCACATGGTTCGACGTGTGCGAAAAAGTTTTGATGTAACATGTGAGAATCGGGCACTTTGCACTTTTTTTAAACATCAAATGGATGTATACCTTAAAGAAGCTCAAGCGATATATTCATTGAATATATCGTTAGGAAATATTAGAAAATTTAACATTCACACAAAAACCTTAATAAAATTATGTTTTATACTGTTATTATTCTGTTTGAAATGAATTTGCCATTTTATAAACAGCTAAAACTTTTAGACTGATCTGTTTTCAAGCTAAGGTTTAAAAAAGGCTACACTTAAAAAGTAAAAACCTAAGATATCTACAAAGACCACGACAATGTTTCTTACTTTGGATTGAAAATACTCGGATGGTCTCCTTAAAAAAGAACTAGCAACAACCCAGATGACAAAAAACCTTTTGAGCGAAAATTGGTTTAAGCTAGACGTGCTTCGAGTTTCAACTATTTCAAGTAAATGTGGACAATTTAAAACCAGAAGAAATTAAAATGATAACACTTTCACTTTTAACTATTTATATCTTTCAAATTCAAAAGTCTCTAATATAAATAAGCATTCCTTCTTTTAAATTCCAAGCAGTTTTTTAAATTATTTAATATGAACGCAACTTAAGTTCAAATTAAAGTTTTTCTCAAAAGGCAAGCAGTTCAAAATAATATTTTAAGTTTATAATCGAATGAATTGATTATTTAATTAATTTCAGACAAAATAGCATAAATCACCATTTTATCACATTTCTTATCTAAATGTTACAAATTCTGATATTTATTAATGGTATTTTCAAAAAACTACTTCAGCTTCTTTATCATATAAAACTGTTAAAATTTAGAAAAAAAATGCTATTTCGAAAAATGTATTTATCCCAATTTTTTTTCTAAAAGAAGAAATAGTTTATGAACGAAGACAATTACGGGATAAGTCACTTTATTACGAATAATAACACAAAAATAACAAAAAAATTAAAGTCAATCAAAATTTTTTTAATTCAATTTCTTTGGTTTCTTCGCTACACGGAAAGAGAAATTGGCCTCCTAGCTTACCAGCCTCATGCGCCATGGCAGCACTATCGGACTATTGGTCCCACTGCCTCTCACTGAAAGCATGGAGGCGCCAGTGTTGGAACTTGGAGAAACAACGAATTTTGGACTCCAGGCTTCCAACTCGGAGTAACTCTCAATTCCGACCGGCGTTGGCCGGTTGGAACATGTGAAAAAAAATATGTAAACGAAAACCTGCATTACTATAAGAGCACACAAGGGTCAAATTAAGTATTTTCTTCCACGCGATATTCATTTGTTTTGACTATTAAGCAATCGCTAGGATGAACTCTTCTCAGTTAAAATCTGGCGTTCTTAGCAGCAGTACATTGGCATCTTTGATTTTTTATTAGAGTTATAATTCTTAGAGAACAAATAGCAAAACATAAAGCTATTATTAAGGTAGGATTAGGTATGCTTTGCTCGAAGACCCCTCGTAACTTCGTGACATATAATTGACTAAGAAAAAGATGTACCTAAAGCATACTTGTGGCATAGAATATCTTTACTATAAGAACGAAATTCATGCAGCCGCCTTCTTCCGAAATTGTAAAACTTTTGTCCCCTGTCGATTGTACGCCACTGAAACGGCACTACCCAGTGCCGTTGCAGTGCTGCTCGTTTAAAGCTACTCAAATTCCAGTTTTAAATGACTGCAGAAGTTCTTTTTATACCTCCGACTAGGCTACCAAATAGACCAGCTGAAACGGATTAAAAATTTAAATTAAAAATTTTTTTAATTACCTCTGAGAAAGCTAGAAATTCAGAATCTGCGGATTTCGATAATTTTAGGTATCTAACTTTTTTCTAGAAGTTTAAAATTGAAATGAATATAATGTAATTTAATGTATCTCGTAAATGGAATAAGATACGCCAAAACAGATATTTTTTAATTCCTCTTCAGAATAGTAT
>NC_046662.1:147375674-147394318 GCF_010883055.1 Belonocnema kinseyi
AATAAAAAACGTGTTAATAATTTAAAGAACATTTCAAAAAGGAATTTGGGTTGGTGGTGGTCCACTACGGTAAATCACTCTGCCCGGCCAGTACGTGACGAGTACAATAGGACTATTATATGACCGTGCTGTTAAGGTGTCGAAATGAACACGCAACAGACACTGAAACGGCACTGGCGTCCCAGTGCTTACTATCAAAAGAAGCTGAGCTTATACAGTGATAATATCGGGAAAACTGGTTTTGATATCGCAGCTTCCAAATGCAACGATTATCAGCGCATAACTAGGATATGTTCATGTCTAATGTCAATTATGCAGTTACTCATAGAATAAATAGAATCGAAGGAAGGAAATCAAGTGGGATGATGGTCGTGGGGGCTTCAGCGTAGGCTTTGGACTCACTCCGTCGGCTTGTGTGTTTGATTCCCGCCTCGAATTCTGGAAGAGCCTCGGCAGTCCATGCGGTGATACTAGCCCAGCAAGGGAGTTGTTTATCTCCGGAGAGTCGTGGGACCGGCACCTCTAGAGAAAAAGATTTTCTCTAAGTACTTAAAGCTGTTGCTCTTGGTGGTTCAGAAGCCACCTTAAACTGTAGGAACCCCTCCCACGACCAAGTAAGTGTGTGGGGGGTGTGTAAAGAAAGGAATAGGGAAGAAGGTGCAAGAAAAATGTAAACCCTTAAGGGACACATTAGAAGCTTCCATTCCAGAAAGGAAATCAAAGCACTTACTCAGGAAGATCACCAGCAGAAATGGCAGGCATGTTTTAACGAAGAGCTATATTTTTTCATTTTTTCTTGAAAATGGTTGCGTCGATCAAAAAACATCCTCGAAATAAAATATAATACATAAAGGGGTTACCTGATTTTCAAAGACCCATTGGAAAAAAGTATCCTTGCGATAGTTAGGATTACAAAAGATAGCTTTATCGGAAATAAAAAACATTTTTTCTGTTAGCAGGTGAGTATAGCTCATGATTGAAGGAAGGATTTAAAGAAAAATCAAAATTAGAATTGTTGGCAGAGTTATATACAAAAAAGTACAATTTTTATTACAATTTACACCCCGTATTGCTTTGTGAAATATGTTCTGGTCAAAGAAAAAAAAAACCTTCGTTTAATCACTAGTCAATCTTATCTAAAATAAGTGTGCCCAAATTGACTTTTGGACCTTGACAAAATTGGTGATACTTAGGTTTTTCGTGAAGCTGACTCGAAATCTGGTTTTGGCTTTTCAAAATTCAAAATGGTGGATCCAGTATGGCGGGCATAAATGATTAAAAATGTTTGGCAGTTAATTAAATTAGCAATACTTAGGTTTTTGAAGTCGCCGAATCGAAATCTTAATTTAAAACATTCAAAATCTCGTATCCAATATGATAAACCAAACTTATTAAAAATGTTTAGAACTTGATAAGATTGTTCATATTTACGTTTTTTGGGCCTTTTAAATTAAATCTGATGTTGGATTTTAAAAATTATAAAGCGGACGTAAATTATTAAACATGTTCGGACCTTGATTAAATTGATGATACTCATGTTATTGGAATCGCTAACTCGAAATCTGATGTTAAATGTAGGCTGAATGTAAGTAATTAAAAAAATGAGTCGAAATAAGCGCTCGTTAAAGTGAAGTCAAAACATATATATGGATAAACGGATAAAATTCTAAACATTTTTGATAATTTTGGAACGCTATATTGGATCCGCCATTTTGAATATCCAACACCTGATTTCAATTCAGCGACCCTGTAAACATAAGTATCAACAATCTTAGCAAAGTCCGGAAACTTTAATAATTCATGTATGCCATATTGGATCTGCCATTTTGAATTTTTTAAAATAAAACACCATATTTCGGTCCAACGACCCCAAAATGACGTCTCTTACAGGTTTAATTCTATGACTTTGCTTGAATTAATACAGCGTGTTAAATATCACTACGTTCAGAGTGTGTAAAAAAAGGACTCACGCTGTACATAATAAAATTCTCCAGACTGGTAAATTACACACTGCACATAAATTTTTATTTTCTAACGAAAATTTCTCCACTTTATAGTGATTTTAGATTCGTCCGTATAATATTCCACATTTGTGTAATTTTCGCGATAGAGTTTCTTTTTCGCTCTTTTGTTCGCGTGTTATGAGCGAACGTACATTTTAGTTTGCAAACTTTATTGCTTACTTTCGGCAAAAGCATAAATGCGAGTGACTGATTTTAAATTATAAATATTATGCCATATAAGTTTGCTTAATTATAAATATATTCTTAATATGATATTAATGATTTAAGTATTTGAGGTTAGGTTGATATTTTGGAAAAATTTTCCACTTTCCGTTGTTCTCTTTTACGTCACATATTAAATTTCAGTTCAGTTGAGAATTTTACACTGTTTTTCAATTTTAAACATTTCTATACTAATTTAACACCGCTGCACGTGAGTCCAGTTTTTACATACGTTTAGCGTACTGAAATTCCACAACCTTTTTTACAGTGAAGATCTAAACATTGTTAATAATTAATGTCCACCATATTGAACCCGCCATATTCAATTTAAAAAATAAAACATTAGTAATCGGTAACCCCAAAAACCTAAGTATGATCAATTTGATCAAAGTCCAAACATTTTAAATGATTCATCTCCACCATATTAGAACTGCCATTTTTAATTTAAAAAATACCACATCCGATTTTAAATCACTGACCCTATAAACCTAAGTTTCACCAACTTTATCAAGGTCCAAACATTTTTAATAACTTATGTCCGGCATATTGGATCCGTCATTTTGAATTTTGAAAATCCAATACCAGCTTTGAATTTAGCGACCCCCAAAAACCTTAATATTTTATAGTGCAATTAAATCGGACAACGCTAAATAATTTTATTTTCAAATGCCCGCATATGTTTAATGATGCACAAGTGGATCGACTTTTTTTGCCCATATATGTGTCTCTGACAGTGAAAGGGTGAAGTAGAATAAATGATCCACGCTTCTTTGTAACCATTTTCTTCGCAGATCTCTTAAAGTGTGAATTTTTTATTATTATACCATTAAGACATTCCTCTTTCAGGGTAGGCATGACTCGCTCGGTGAGGAGGGAATTGATGTGAGGAAGGAGGTATAGGTTTTTTTAAATTGATTTAAAATTCTCGTCCTACTCATTTAAGTAACACGTTCGTTCCGCAACACTGTTCCGAACCACGTTGCAGATCAATCTCTCTAGCAATCACCCCAAGTGAAGGGCCTCACAAAGTCGTCATGTCAGTTCCCCCACTCGGGCCCATTAGTATCCAAGGTCTTTTGCTTCAGGCGCCATTCACTCTAATAAAACTCTTTACATTCACTATTTGTCATAATAATTTTATCTCCTGGCACACTTCTCTAGCATCCTTCACGTCCATGCATTTTTTCATGCAAGCTCTCGTGTTTCTGTAGCTTCTTATATCCCTTCTAGTTAGGATCTCATTAATAAATTCTGACAATTCTTTCCACGATCTAACTCTGGGCACGCTTCCATTTACTTTACCTTGATGCACTTTTTTCGTTAGCCCTTTATCTTTCATTCTCTCAACATGCTCGAACTATCTTAACCGATTTCTTTCCCATGTGAAAACTAGTGTTTCTTCTGCACCACATTCTTTGAGGATTATCTTGTTACTAGCTTTGCCCATCCGAGTTTTCCCTCATATTATGCGCAGGAATTTCATCTCATTCACGATAATTTTAATTTTATTCTTTTCTTGAATGGTCGATGTGTTGCTACCGTATAGAACAGTCGGTACAATAATATAATTATACGTTTCCATTTGCGTTTTATTTGATATATATCGTTCATGCGCCAATCTAACTCCTCATATATCTTTCTGTCACTAGCGAATAAGCTACCAAGATATACGTACTTATCAACTTGTTCTATTCCCTCTTCATTTAAGACGATGTATTCAGTTTGTTCAGCATTCTTTACAAGTTTTCGATTGATCCTGCCATAACAATCTTATCGTCTGCGAACGCTAACCCACGTACTCTTACTGTTTCGAGATCCACGCCTTCTTCGTCTAAGAGGACCATTCTTAGACACTTGTCCATGATTATTATAAATAGCCATCCATTGACTCCGTACTCTTTCAGGACTTTCCAAAGTTTACTTCTACCCATCTTGTTAAATGCTTTTTCTATGCCAACAAAACAAAACTTTTTTCCCTACTCTCGAACTTGTTATGTGATCTGCCTTAAGCTAAATATTTGATCAGTACACGATCTTCCAGGCATGAATCCACTTTGGAATTCCAATATTTTTTGTTTGTTATTTTCATTATCCTACGTATAAGTATTTTTTAATATTTTACTCACGGTACTTAATAAGCCGATACCCCTGTAATTATTATAGTTGCTTTTATCTTCCTTCTTTTGTATATTGGTACGAATACCCCTTTTTCCAATTGTCTGGGATTTCTCTTACCTCGATACATAAATTTATCCATTCGCACAGTCTATGATGTATGTACTCGCTACCGTATTTAAGCATTTCACCGTTAATACTGTATAGACCAGCAGCCTTACCGTCTTGTAAGTTCTTAATTATATCTCTAACCTCAATGACACAAACTTTCTCAATTGAGTTTTCTAACGCATCGTGTTCTAAATATAAGTTGAGGTTCCCTATAGTTTCATCCCTTAATAATTCCCTAAGAGAGTCTCTCAAAGCGTCTAATATCCCGTCTGTATAATATAACATTTCACCGTGTCTGTTTATCAAGCTAACACACTTTACTTTTACTTTCCTTCCTATTTTCATGAAGCAGTTTCTTGCTTCCTTCAAAGTGGTTTTTTATTTGACTCTCTTCTTCTGTTATGACTTTATCTTTACTTTGCTTGACTAGTCGTTTAAGTTACCTCTTTTTCTCTTTGTACTAATTTTTACGTCTATTTCTCTCCTCATCGCTAAGGCCTGTGATGTACAACGTTCTGTTGTATTCTTCTTTCATTTTTTCGGCAATCTGTATTTTATCATTCCACCATGAATCGCAAGACATTCTTCCTACAACCGCACTTGCGGTTTCTGTTAATTCTCAATCTTTATTTGCGTTTCTTTCATTTTTTGGTTCTCTTGCTTCTCCATCCCTGACCTCAGTTTATTTTAGAGACTCGAAGGTTATTCAAAATCTCTCATGACCCTTGTATCTTTGACTAGCTGTCTTCGTCTCTCATCGGTAACAATGAAGTCAATTGAACTGTGGTTATTTTCTTTACACTAGGTGTACATGTGGATCATTTTATCCCTGAACAAAGTATTTGTAACAACAGGCCCTTTTCTGAGCATGAGCCAACTAATCTGTCGCCGATCTAATTTTTTATTGGATCCCGAAAATTACCTAGGACAGTTTCTGCTTCCTGATCTTTGACGCCTGTCCATCCATTCATATCTCCTAGAAGAAGAATTCTTTCACCATGATCGCATTCAAAATTTTCCAGAAAGCGTCTTATAGAGAATTCGAGTGAAATTTTTTGCAATAGAATTTATCAAAGCAATTTCTCGGTAGTTTTTACGGATCTCCTCCCTTAACTTTTTTTAGAAGCCGGGTGCCTTATTACTCTTGAATGACAATAGGCTGCCTTTTACTTCCTCTTCCGAGTTGATATAATCCAGTAAATGATGTGAATTTATACACCGTTTATTACTAACATGACACTGAATACTGCAATAGTATTCGACAGACCGCACGGAATTTTTTTTTTTTTTTAATTGAAAGCTCAAGTTAAACTCTCTTTATTTTCCTATGTTCAATAAAATCTGAATCAGAAAACTGTTATAATTCACATTTTTTAATGAGTCTTTTAACTAACGACGCATCAGGTCACATTCTCTATCGAAACAAGGTTTTTTTCCTCCCAATCGTTAAAAAGGCTTGGAAACAAGGACTAACTTCTTCGCTACAACAGAAATTGCAGATATGAGATTCTCGTTCAACAACATATCATCACCAGACGAATTTCTTTTAATCAAAAAAGTTATTTAATCTATCTTTTGCTGGTGTATCATTTTGAGATCTGCGATTTAAAACAATCCAATTGTACCCCTCCAAACAATTTATTAATGCCTGATGATTAAGTTTTTTGATAAAGCAACAGAACGATTTCTTAAATCGAGCAATTAACGAATCCTACACAGTTTATATTGCAAATAGACTGTCATGGCATTGTCACGTCTTGTGATATTTACTAGTTAAATAAACTACCAAATAATTCATACAAGATAATACAATTCGATGGTAAGCCATTTACAATATAAATTGTGCTGGGTCCTTTATGGTTAGATGCACTACAAGTTTTGGCCAAATACATTAAATTATTTTCTTATAAAAGAAAAATCATTTATTTGAAATAGTAAAAAAATATTCTCTTGGATCATCCCAAATATTTGATTGGATTATACGAAAGTTTCACTTTGATCAACCAAGACATTTACTTAGATCAACGAAAATATATGGCATAATCAACCAAATTTACCTACAACAAAAATTGTCTTGGGTCAAACATCTATTTTGTTGTCCATATAACAACTATATTCTAGGAATATTTCAACCAATATTTTGTTCACTCAACCAAATCTTTTTCGCAGTGTTTAATCTGGTTATTTTCCTCTTTTATGTGACGTTGCGTTTCAACTACGAGATAACTGGCGAAATTTTAAGGAAGTAAAATTACTTAAGAATAAAACCACGCAGCGAAAAAAGTTGATAAAAGATCAAGCAGAAAGTAATTTTAGAGACGAAAAGAAACATGGCTTGAAACTGCTAAAAGACTATGTACATATGCTATCAGAAAAAGACGAATACAAACCCATGCTTAAGGCATCGGTTTAAAATAAATACTAATAATGCATATTTTGCTTATCTGCAATAAAAATCTGTAAAGTTCTAGGTCGTTGGTATACATCAAACTATGCGAAACATCTCAGAATCAACACTCAGAAATAAAGAAAAATGGACAAAAATCAAATTAAAATGTCGAATTTTGGTATGAAAAGTTTAGTTCAGAACAAAAGATCGGATATAGAAACAGTTTTAGATGCAGATTATGCATCCATTGCTACTCCGTCGAAGAAACATAAGGGCTTACCGGAAACAGTCGATGACTTAAAAAATTCTAAATCCAAAAAATTATAAATTCTGCGTATTTTTAGTACGCGAAGACAAAGTTGAGATTTTAATAGAAAGAAACTAGGAAATGAAAAATACGATAACTTTTCTTATAGGTCAGCAAGACGTATCTGCAGATTGAAAAATGCCAAGAAGAATTTTAATTACAGTCATTTTCTTTCGTCTTTATTGGATACCTCTCATTTTAATGCAGAAAAAGATTCGCGAGGCCACCGTTATGGCAAAGAAATATAACTCTTTGTGTCGTATATATATTTGTCGTCCGTTTGGATAAGCGAAGATGCGACAAGAATAACAGTACGTATTCAATGCGACCTTTGATTTGATCAGATAGTTGGTTTCATGTTACCACCAGATGTGCACTGCGTTGCTATCTGAAGATCCTTTGGAGCTATTTCGGAAGAAGTTATCAAAAATTATTTTCAAAATAATTCTATCACGAATTACGAATATGTAGTAATAACACAGCCTATTCAAGATGGAGTTGCTGCACTTTGCTGAGCGTTTTTTGGCACCAACAACCGCTTCGTAACCGACTATGTTCTGCAAAGGTGCAACTGGATGAAAACAGCAACAGCTTTAAGAGGAACAAATTTAGCTGTATTTTCTTCTGATGGGGATACTCGATTGTTCAAATCGATGATAATCAAAGCATTTTCCCTAAAGCCTTCTCTACGTACAAAATGGCAAGTTTGGCAGATTGGAACCTTTTATCAAAAGGTACTGTGTGTACAAGACACAATTCATATTTCAACAAAACTAAAAACCGTATTTTTAAAACCTACGATTTTGCTTGTTGGAAATTGTGTGGCTTCACCAACGCACCTTCAAATATCGATTGAAGAATCCGAGAAGTTCGATTATGGACTTATCATCTCCGACCTGGATGCTACTGATACAATGAACTTTAGTTCTGCGCAAAAAAAAATGTTACCGTCGAGTTCTTTATGCTTTACGTCATATTTCTTCAATTGAAGTTACAATTGCTTATCTTAAAGTAATTTGTGACTTCGAAAAGCAAAAAAAGAACAGGCATCTATTATTCCAATAGCAGCATAATCCAGAACTCCGAATGCAAGTATTATTCAAGTAGCAGATTAATCTATATAGCCGAATTAAAGTAGCAAAGAAATCCGGTACTTTATACCGCAGAGGAAAAAATGGAGTATCTATTGTTCATGTAACAGAATAATTTAGAACTTAGAATTCGAGTAGCAAAAAAATCCGGTATTTTAATTTCGAGGGAAAAATTGGAAGCATATTATTAGAGTAGCAGAATAATCTAAAACTCGGAATTCCAGACAAGCAAAATTCAGTACCAGTATCCAGTATCCCTACCGAGAAGGGGAACAAAGTATTAAGAGGCATACATAACTATTCCACTCCGACACAAGATGGTATCAAGATCTTCTGGTGGAAGAAGTTTCCTTCAACCCACCAGCATCTGGCCCGCATTTTCTCCTCATATCTAAAATCGGAAGAGCGTATTCCGGAAAGGATATCGGGACACGAAAGGTTATTCACATGAACAAAAGCATGCATCTTAAGTCTTCTGTTCCACGACTCTACATCTCAAGCTGTCAAGGTGGTCGCGGAATATTCAATCTGGAATGTCTTCACAATAGGAATATTCTGGGTACAGCACATAGAGTCGCAAATAAAAGAGACCCTCTTCTTAAAACGTTCAGGAAGCACGAAGACATTGGCAAAGTGGCGTTTCTGTACCAAGAACCAGAGAAAGCTGCTGAAACACTCGGACTTAACTTCAGTATCAGAGATGAGCAAAATGCATCAAATCGTATTTATCTCGAGCACTCACTCCTGAATGCCCTGATTAAGAAAACATAGGAGAAAAACTTCCGCGAATAGGTCTTCAATAAGAGGATGCACGGGATCCTCCACAGAAATGTGGAGGATCAGTCAGTGTCGTGTGAGCTAACTTTTGCTTTCCTGAAATCACTCGGATTGAAGTCGGGTACGGAGAGTTTCATTTTGGCATGTCAAGACGGTGTCATTTCCACCTCGACATACCTTCTCCATATTTTGAGCCAAGACATTCCCGATGATGGTTGCAGGGCGTGCCATGCACACCCCGAGCATCTAGGACACACACGTACTATCTAGTTGTCCAACTCATGCGGGAAAGACCTGCATCCAAAGGCACAATGCGGTACTACGAGTGTTTTATTACAATCTCTGTCGCTCTCACAGCAATAAACTTAATATCGCTCCGCTAAACGCTCCTGGGAAAATTGAGTCAATTGTAAAAATGAAAAGTTCCGCATATAGTGAACTTGATATTCTCGACAATTCTTTCTGTTGCACACTCGAGTCCTGACATAGTTCTCCTTGACTTCGAGAAGCGAGCCATGTTCGTTATCGAATTTTCGGCACCAGCTGACAAAAACATCATAGCCAAGGAGAATGTAAAGAAAGAAGGGTATAGAGACCTTATAAGGGAGTTCCGACGGTTGTGCCCAGGATATTCTGTTAAACTAATCGTCCTTATTATCGGCACTCTTGATGGTGCTAAGCTTTCACTGTTTAATAGCCTGAAAATAATCCCTGCATATAAACAATATGCTAAATCGTCGTACTGATTCTGTTACAGACTGTAACCGCCTATCTCACGGTCGTCAGACGTGGTTATCGCGGAAATTTTACCGCGATTTCGTTGGGATCACGTGCATTCTTTTAGATTAGCACCCGCTCCTTTTTTTGATTACATAGTCGGATTCTTTGGATAAAAATTCGAATGATTAGTCTAAAACATTTTATCGTTTCGCGACAGATGGCGCTGTAATCGACAAATAAAATTTTCCTTCATTTTACTGTAACAGAGAATACAAACTTAAGATTCTGCAATACTCGAAATTAGTCTTAAACCAAACTACTACTTTTAGCGTAACCCAGAAGCAACGACGTGGACGTAGCAATTTTCTGTTCCCTCGGGGTGCTTGATTAACGTGAGTCCCCTTGCCTCTCACGATTCGAGGTGCTTGATTAACGTGAGTCCCTTCGCTCTGACGATTTAAGGTACTCAGGGAATCATCTTTTAATTAAAGTAAGTGCTCAAAATTATGACCTTCGGCTTCAATGTACTTACTAATCCAAAATTCAAATGAATTTACACAACAGAAAAGTGTACCTTCTTAAATATCAGCACATGCACTTGCAATTCGGTCAAGAATATTCTAAAGTGTTGTTGATTTTTCTTTGTACACTTTATCTTTCAGGTAGCCCCACAAAACGAAATCTGGTGAAGTAAGATCTGGCGATCTTGCAGGCCAATTTATCGGACCGGCTCTACCAATCCAGCGACCATTAAAATCACGATCAAGAACTTCTCGTGCTGCCGCTGAATAGTATGCCGCACAACCATCATGTTGAAACCTCATGGTCTTTGTACCATTGAAGCTGCCTTCGATAAGCTAGGGACTGATCCGTTTGTTGCCAATTATTCCACAACATACGTTGACAGTCCATGGACGCTGGTGTTCGACGTCGCGAAGCCACTGCGGATTTTCACTACTCCAGTAGTGCATGTTGTGTCGATTGACTATCCCATGTTTCGTAAAAGACGACTCGTCAGAGAATAAACCATAACGAACAAAGTTGGGATTTTGTTGTATTTGTTCACGTGCCCACTAAAAAAAAGCTACCCGATTTTGGAAATCAACGCCATGAAGTTCTTGATGTAAAGAGACATGATATGGATGAAATTTATTATGTTTCAAAATTTTCCCAACACTGCTCTGAGAAATTCCACAATCACGAGCAATTTCTCGTCTACTAACGTGAGCATTATTGGCCACTGCAGCTAATACAGAAATTTCATTATTTTCTCCAGTGACTGTTTTACGAGTTTTTTGTTTAGGTTGAACACTTCCATCGAAAGTAATAGTAATAGTAATAGTAATAGTAAAGTAATAGTACGATAAAATCAAGCATGTGACACAATTCTATTTGGGAAACGCTAAACATTGAGATTGACAGCATTATCAAGGTTTCTTCCAGCTTCTCTGTACAACAAACCCATTTCAATTTTTTCTCGTACGGTTAGATACTCCATTGTAAAGTAGTATTCGGAATAATCTTTGTTCTAACTAAAATATGTTTTGTCTTAAATGTATTTTTTCGAATTTACTGCATTTATGGAAAGAAAAAAGTAAACACTCTCGTGATGTTTCGAGAGATCCGAAGCTCTATTGCCCTTATTTTTAACCAACTTCAAAAAGAAGAAGGTTCTACCTATGTTTGTCGCGATGTATTTTTTTTATGTATGAGTTCTTATTTCACTCGTTCAACAATTCTGTAGCGATTTAAAACATTCTTTTTTTTTCGTGGTCAGTCATGTCACAATAAAAATGTTGTATTTTTTATTGTTAATGTATTGCAGAATCGTAAGCGTGCATTCTCAGTGACAGTAAAATGAAGAAAAATTGAATTTCGTCGATTACAGCGCTATCTATCGCGAAACGAGAAAAATGTTTTAGATAAATAATACGCATTTTTATCCAATGAATCCGAATATGCAATAAAAAACAAGTGTTGAAATGTTGACAGTTGCATACGGTGAGTCTACTCTGAGTAAAAAAAATGTGTATAAGTGGTACAAGCTGTTCCAAGAAGGCCGAGAGGATGTCGAAGCCGAACCTTGGACGTCCCAGCACGTCAACAACAGATGAAAACGTTCAAGCAGCGGAAGAAATGGTGTTGAAAAATCGCCGAATTACCATCAGAGAATTTGCTGAAGATGTTGGCAAATCTGTTGGCTCATTCCATGCTATCTTTTCGGACGTTTTGTGCATGAGACGTGTGTCAGCGAAATTTGTTCCAAAAGTGCTTAATTTTGATCAAAAGATCCATCGCATGACCATCGCTCAGGAGATGTTGAATGAAGTCAATAATGATCCTGATTTTCTCAAAAGGGTTATAACTGGGGATGAATCGTGGGTATATGGTTATGCCGTCGAAACTAAAGCCCAATCGTCTCAGTGGAAGCATCCTGAGTCTCCGAGACCGAAAAAAGCACGTCAAGTTCGGTGAAATGTGAAGATTTTGCTCACTGTCTTCTTTGATTGCCGTGGCGTAGTGCATCAGGAATTCTTACCACAAGGTCGTACGATCAATAAGGAGTATTACCTTCAAGTTATGCGCCGTTTGCGAGAGGCGATACGCAAAAAACGTCCGGAACTTTGGAAAAACAATTCGTCGCTTTTGCATTACGATAATGCACCTGCTCATTCATCGTTGCTTGTGAAAAATTTTCTGACCAAAAACAGCACCACAGTCATGCCTCTGCCTCCATATTCACCGGATTTGGCCCCCAGTGACTTTTTTCTTTTCCCAAAACTGAAGGGACCCATGAAAGGTCATCGATTTTCAACGATTGGAAAAATTGGAAAAATCGATGATTGGAAAAAGCGTTGGCACAAGTGTATTATATCTGAGGGAGATTACTCTGAAAGGGACAACATAAATATTGAGGAATAAATGAATCTTTTTTAAGAAAACCATAAAGTCACCTTATTTTTTGAACACACCTCGTATATATCTTTAAATTTTTTTAAGTGTTCTGAATACAGCTTACATCGTTGCAAATGGAAGGCATCCTCTCCTAAAAACGGTTAGAAAATACGAGATGATTGGCAAAGGAGCGTTCCTTCATAAAGCCGAGCAAGCGGCCGAGACCCCCGGCCTGAATTTTAACATTAGGAGTCAGGAAATTGTATTACTTCATCTCGATGCATTACTTTTAAAAGCCAAAGTAAAGAAAACAGTGGTTGAAAAATTTCGCCAACCGCTCCTCGACGATAAAATGCACGGAAACTTTTAGCCTTGAAGAAGAAGCAAACTTTTGTTTCCTCAGATCATTAAAACTTATTAGAGGTACAGAGCATTTCATTCTCACGCGCCAGTACGGTGTCATTACCAACATAGTATAACGTGACCTCATTGTACGTCAAGATGTTCCTAGCGATAGATGCAGAGCGTACAATGCACAGACTGAATATCTAGAACACATTGCGGGAACTACGATTTTCGGATAGTAGTCTCTATTGCACACTCGTGAACTAACATAATTTTCCAGGACTTCGAGAAACTAACTATATTCGAGATCGAATTTTGCTAAGAGCTGCATTTTTTGAAAATATGAACAAAAGTATTCCTGAAAATTCTAACCGATCAAGTATTACTTGTTCACAGTAAATATTTATATCATTATTTCTTACTGAAAGCTATATATCCAAAAAGCCACAATAATATTTCTTCCCGTAGAAAATTTTTTAGTTTTTCAATTTCGACGCTTCTGAGGTCTAAAGAAAGCACTTAAATTTAAAACTGATCCTAGATCGTACTAGATAATTAATCGCTGTGAATTACCGGGTTCACCATATTTAATACAATTTCACAAAATGTGCATTGCTGAGAGTCTTCATTTGACCAAAAATTTAAGCATAATTACAACAGAAAACTCATTTCAAATCCTCGACCTGACAGGTGGTCGATATATCGACCACCCCCGTCCGTAACGTAAAGGTTAATATAAAAAAAACTTTTTATGATATTTCAGCGTTATAGTTTGGTATACCCATATTTTTTAATGCGCTGAGTACGAAAAAAATAGTGAAAAAAATCCTGAAGGCACCCTTCACCTTGAAAATCACCATCTCAAGGTCATTTTTTTTATATCTTAGCGTTATGGTTGGCATACTCATGTTTTTTGAGGCGCTAAGTAAGAAAAAAATAGTGCAAAAAAACCTATATGCAGACGTGACCTTGAAAATCGACATTTCAAGGTCAAGTGATACATTGATTTATTTGTTGCTATTTTAGCGTCAAAGTTGGTACAAGCATGTTTTTATGTGCCTAGTACTAAAAAAATAGTGGAAAAAATCTTTACAAATCATTCTTGACCTCAGAATGACGATCTTTTTCCCACCAAAAGTGCAATGAACTCTAACTACATGAATATGATATGTGCGCTAACGAATATTTTCGTACTGAGCGCATCTAGATGAATGTATAAACCGAGTTTTTAGACCACAAAAAATTTTTGTTTGACCTTGGAATGACGACTATCAAGGTCAAAAAGTCTCCAAGATGTTTCTCACTATTTTCCGCTTATTGAACGCACCAAATTTTTCCCGAAAACATCAAATAGTTAATGTGCATTGGGTGGTCGATATTTCGACCACCCCGTCCTCTAAAGGTTAAGAAGGCCGATGCTCTAGGCCGATTCGAACGCATGCCATTGATTTTACTTTCCTTAGCAGATTAACACACTAATGCTATAGAAACTTGTCAATGTAGTTGATAATAATTAATACATACAGCTTTTTGCATTCGTGCTTTTTTCGCTTTCACTTCCTCATCTGCCTTCGCTTCGTCCCGACGAACTCGTGCTATATTATCTTTCGTACGAACGTGCCATCTGTAATTTTTCAAAAAATATCTACTAATTTGTATGTTTACTACTTGCAATTTACATTCTATGTTATTTGCGGGGAAAAAATTTTCTTCACTTTTTTTAACAAAAAATGGTAGACGAATCTTTCTACTCTTAAGGCCATATTATACATACCCAATTCTTAATTTGCCGATATATATATTTTTTTTAACAACTCACGTCGAAAATAAATTAAGTATTAAGATAATAACTTGGGAAATCAAATAAAAGGCAGTAGAGAACATTTGTGTGGTGTTAAATTTGTAGAATAACCAAAAATGACCGTCAACACGCTCCTTATGGCCGTTTTTTATTTTCCAAATTTTCAACTCTATATTGGTAAAGAAACCCGCCAATGAGCTAGGAATCGGATAAATAAGATTTGGTCTTAAGGTCAGCTTGTGGGCTAAGACTTATTTAAGCATGAACACTCAATTTAGAGGGCGTAATTAATTAAAAATTAAATGAATAATTTACTTTTCTAAATAGAAGGAAATGTTTCACAGAGATATCGAATCCAATTGTATGAACAATATGAAGGCTAAGAATTTTATTTATGAAACATAAATATGGTATAAGTTTTTTTTTATGTTCGTGTTGCGTACTCAAAATAGCTGTTTCTGTGACCGAGAAAGGTGCGGAGTGGGGGAACAGTGCCAAAAGAGCACTTTTAACTCCTTGGACTTAAAAGTGCCTAAAACTATGATGTGCCAGACTTAGTGTTAATATGCAGAACAAAAGCCTATATGTTAGCATCAGACTCCTAGGACCCATGGTGCGTGTAAACAATCAGTAAAGAGGAATAAACATACAATCCGTTCAATAGATTCTATTTTTGCACACGTATCCAACAAAATTCTGTACTTGAGCGGGGCGGAGTGGGGGGGGAGGGCAATTTTAAAACAATGACTGCTACAGCTATTTTAAACATACAAAGCTGAAATTTACATCAAGTATAAAATAAGAGCCTTACTATTGCTTATGAAATTCACAAGACAATGTATTCTTATTTTGCTGTTGATCATAGTAAATTAAAATTGAAAAAGATTTGAATATCTCTGCAACCAATTAACGTATAAAGATTTTTTTACTTAGGCTAGCTTTCCATGGCGGTTACAAATCTGTTGAGGGAAAAAGTACTACAGACAGTCTTCCTACATTATTTCATTTATCTTCTCTTGCGAACAGAAAAATCACAGGTAAAAATCTAATGAATAGGTCTCAAGCAAAGACATTTTTTCGGTAGGAGCACAGTTAGAATGCTTGGAAAAAGATATATGTTGAACAAAAACTATTAAGAATATTGCAAAATAAAAATAAAATTTTTAAAAATTATACGTAACATTTTTTAGGAATTTTGCAAAAGAAGTCGAGGTTATATCCTAGCATAACCGCGACCATATTTCACATAAATATGTAAGAGTTCGTCAAACTTTCAAATTTAAATATTTTTTACCCAGATGATTATTATATCTATTGACACAGGACATGCAGGTACAGATTGAATCAGACAGTATTTTAAAACAAGTAACCTTATTTATTTCAAAATCCCTTTTCTTTACAGCATAATCTCTAGTATCGTATTTCACAAGTAAAATAAATAATATAAATTCTGTCGTTTATTCTAACAGCTCTTAGAAATTGATCACATTGTTCAGTCTAGAGCACGGTAACTTAGTTAGCGTACGCCGAAGAGAGGATTATTTATGATTTGGCAGCTTGAATAGCGTTTGCCAGGAATTGAGGTTTTAAATTTGGCAGCTTAGACAGCGTACACCAAAATAGGTTGGCAACAGATAGCCGAGATAGCGCGCATTTCTCGCCCAGGAAAGGAAACTGATCTTATGCCTGAATGGCGAACTAAGATTCACCTAGAGGAAATAAATAAATGCAAATAATACGAGTCTGTAGCCGAGATGGCATGCCCAGAAAATAATGAAATCAAAATAAAATTTTTAATAAAATTCAAAATAAAAATCACAATCAAAATAAAAATCTGGAGCCGAGATAGCATACCCAGTTAATCATGTGGTTAGGTTTTTTAGAGCCGAGGTGGCGTACTCACAAAACAAAATCAATCAACTTTTCGGAGCCTAGATGGCGTGCCCGAAAACAAAATCAGAATGGTTCTTAGAGCCGAGGTGGCGTACGCAAGTTAATTCTAGAGCAGCTGAAGTAGTGTACACCGTATGTGTATTTAAACAAAAAAGATACGTTGGTTATTCATCGAGGTGTGCAACTCCTTCCCTTGTAGTGCAGTAGCACTGAAGAGATCTCGACCTGGCAAGAGACCGTTCGAACAACTGATGGGCCGCTCACCCGCTGGTATCGACTTACTACTCGCTCGCCTTCTGAAAATCGGTTTAAATGAGCTTACTTTCGAGGAAATGGGATTCTGCGCTTTCTAGTGGTAGATTTCCGTACTAACCAGCCCGCACCTCCCTCTAATTGCAATATCTATAGCTAGCTACCTATCGAGGTTGAATGTGGCTAGCTTGCCGGTGTTAACTTTTAGTGAGTCCCAACTGTTACAAATATTTCCTAAAATATCTTTTATAACATGTTTTTCTTAAATTGTTGGAAGTGGGGGAAGGGGGATCAGTGAACCGTAACTGTGCGAAATGTTGCATGCGCGATATATTTTTTTCGCATTGTTCCACTTCAAAAAATTTAACAAACAATATATGTTCTAAGGAATAATTATATAAATTATGGGTGTAGTCACTCTAGAATATAATCTCGAAAAGAAAATTCGAAATTCTTTTTACCTGTATAATTTTGGTCAAGAATAAAACTTTTTTAATAGTCTCATTAGTGAGTAAGATATATATTCTACTTGCCAAAATGCTCAACGTCGTGCAAAGGGTTCACGAGGCTGAAATTCGAAATTTTTTATTTCCGCACTACAGCAATTTAGATATTTTAGTTAGCCTTAAGGCCATGTGATAAGTGGGTCACGTGATCAGATTCATACCTTACCGTCACTTTTTTATTTCCTAACTTACATTCACACGAAACGCCACATCGAGTTTAAAATTCGGGATAATAAAACAAGAAGCACTAAGAATGGTGGGGCTGGTCCTAAATTTGTATAATAATGAAAAAAGTTTTTTGTTGTAAATAATTTTTTTCGCTTTTTTGATCATTTTTAAATTTTAGGACAAGACCCAACTTTCTTAGTGCTTCTTATTTATTATCCTAAATTTTCAACTCGATGTGGCGCTTCGTGTGAAAATAAGTTGGGAAATGAAAAAAGTGGTGGTAAGGTAGGATTCTGGTCACGTGAGCCACTCGTCACATGTCCTTAATGAATTTTTTTCTTTTAGTTCTAAATTATTTCAAGATCGAACAAACAAAATTAATTGCATAATTTGACTAAGAATTTTGCGTTTTTTACAACTCGCCAGAACATATTTACGTTTCCGTAGAAAGTTTTTAACATTTCTATTTCCTATATATACGTAAATTTCGTCTTGTACAGAAAAAATATCGAACGACACCAAGGGTCGCTCTTAGCCTGAATAGGAAGTAGACTTTTATAAACATGTAAGCGATAGCTGATATTTTATAAATTCTTTAGCCCGTTTAGCCGTACGAGATCAGCGATTCAGAATTTAGTTTTCGGTATACATTCGTCATCAGAAGTCAGTTTGAAAGTTATACAGTGATTAAAAATATCATATTTTGGTGTGTTTGTCCGAAAATATACGTAGTGTTTTGCTGCAGATGAACTACAAACATGAATCGGGGGCACAGAAGAGGAAGAAAAAAGAAGACCACGAAAAAAAGAAATAAAAAAAAACAGCTTCCCTTTAAGAATTTTTTTAAGTTTTCTAGTTGTGAGTGATGATAACGTTGGGAATCTTTCTATCTTAAAAAAAGCTTCCAAGGATGTCAGTGATAATTCAACTGCACCTTCTTCGTCTCATGAAGACACTTTTCGCGATGTCGGCGATAACGGGGAAAATATTATTATCTTAGAAACAACTTTGAAGGGTAATTTCATTACTAATTTAACTGCACCTTCTTC
>NC_046662.1:147394328-147402334 GCF_010883055.1 Belonocnema kinseyi
CTCCCACATACTATTGAATTATAGCTCGATATAGGATCACACTCTTTTAACGTTAATTTTGACCTCAAAAAGTCGCTGTTTGCCGTGGAAAATTTACAGCAAACTTTTGCAAGCTTAATAATAATCTTTTGCATCACCTGAAGGCTACTCCGCTCAATGAAAGTGGAAGAAACTACACTGACAAAAATTCCTGAACATGAGAGTAGTGCCTTACATAAAAATTGTTATATTCAGTGGAAATCAAAACAGAAGACTTCTTGATGTAACATTTATTCTTGTTGAAAGATGATTGGCTTTCCGCCGAGACAGTAACGGAACTGGAAACCCTTCCAAATGTAAATTCCTTGGAATCTTGAAACTTTGATCAAAATATGACCCGCTTCTTAATGACCACCAAGGACGAGTTCGCCCATCTCAAAAAACCAGGAAAGGATTACTCCTGTGTTATTTATCGGCAGATATTCAGAATGATTTTATGCTTGTTTGAACACATTATGTAGTAAATTGCATCTAACGTTGAACAAACTACAATTTTAAGACGCTACATCAATTTCACTCAAAAAACGTGAGAAGCTATTGCCCAGCATATAAAGTAAAACTGGAGGAATTTAACATTCTTTTGTCAACAGAGGAGTTCAGGCGAGAATGCTGGCTGTCAACAGTCTACCTATCGATACTGACTGCACTTGTCACTCTCTAAACCTTAGCGCAGTACAAGCAGCTGCAATTTGTCTTGATGCCCCCACATTTTTTGGTTTCGTAACAAAATTGTTCACAATATTTAGTTGTAGTCCGGAGAGATGGGAAATACTAAAAGCGAACCGTAGCGGACCGAAGAACTGGAAAAAATACGCTACAGCGTACCCTTATAGTGTCCACATAATATCCCTCCCGTATCATGCAAAAAAACTAAGAAAAAAAAACACAGCAAGATGGATATAAATTTTTGGAAATCGGATTCTATTTTAAATTTGCCATTAGATTGACACGGACTAATTGCAATAGTTTTTTCGCAGCTTTAAAAATGTTAAAAAATGTCATACCTCCTGCCGAAGGCGACTTCAAGTGCATCTATAGTCGCTTAAGTAGTATGCTGCCACTGAAAGAAGGTGCACTTGAAGTCGCTTTCGGTCTATATTAACCCTATCGTTGGCAGAGAGAATTCGACAAAAAGTGCCCAAAATGGCAGGAAAATTTGTATATTGTATATTGTATTAGTTTAATTTTTTAACGCTGAAAAAAAAACTATTGTAATTATTTCGCGCCCTTCTCATGGAAAATTTAACGTAGAATCCGAATTGCAATCAATTAAAGGTTCATCTTGCTGTTTTTTTGTTGAGTTTTTGTTGAATGATACGGAAGGGATACTATGTGGATACTATAAGGGCACGCTGTAAAGTATCCTTTCTGTTCATTCGGTCCGCCAGGAAAGATAGACTGCTCTTTTCATACAACCTGCTGAACTCCTTAGTTGACCAGGATTAACTCCGTACAACCCCTTGCTGCTCATCTTACGGGAGTGGCCGACGCACTGGATGGCGTGTTATTACTGAATCTGACAGCAGAATGACGTGATGATGTCAATGAACTCAAAACGAATATACGCACCTTAAATTGATTACTTCTGACATCTATGTGGGTTAAAGTCTTAAAAGCCATTTATATTGTAAACAAAATAATACAGGTTCGAGGGGCAACGCTTGATGACCGCGGTAAAAATTTAAATAGCTTATTTGTACAAGTGCAATCTCTGCGTAATGCAAGATAGGGGAAAATTTGGAACGAAGCTGCCACTGTAGCTTAAAATATTGGATGGTCAGCATCTCTTTAAGAGGAAACCAAGATAACTTGTAAGCAGAAAAGGATGGCAGATATACTACGCTATCCTAGAACATATGATCCAGAATGTAACAATGCGGTTTGAAGCAATGCACCAACTTTTTAAAAGTTTCTCTGTTCTTTGACAATTACGTGTTTTATTGGAAGACGAAATTTAAAAAAAGCAACTGATCTGGTAAACGGATACTCCACGGACCTGCAGCATGAACACGTGGATGAAGCTAAGATGTTGAAATCTATTTTTGTTGCAAATTTCGGCTAAAAAACTGTGCAACCTTTACTGTTACCCAATGCTGTTTGAAGAACGAATCTTAATTATTCATTTCCAAATGTTTGCATTGCCCTCCACATATTTCTGACCATCCCCGTAACAGTGGCTTATACTGAGAGAAAATTTTATAATCTAGACCAAATAAAAAATGTCCTGATTTCTACTATCTCTCAGGACATGCTGTTCAGTCTGGGTGTTCTAGCTGTGGAAACTCAACTAGCGAAAAGCAACAATTTAGAAGCTATAATTGACAATTTTAGTTCAAAGAACGCTAGAAAAGTTAATCTATAAGACCAAAGTAACTTCCCTGCACGACACATCTACTGGTAGTGTTTTAAATAATTTTCGAATATTTTTCTGCCTATGTACTAATTGGAAACTATACTTCAGCGATTTAAAACCTTTCGTAAAGCAATATAATAAAGGGAATATGTAATATAGAATTCCAGGGCCTGGAACGGCTCTCGGCGACCCTGGTCATTAGGACAAATTTTACTTCTGACCATGAAAAAATGCAATAGGGTTGTGTTTAATTATCAAGTTATAACCTAATATAAATTTACGATGAATGATTCATATGGTCGACACTTTTAGTTTTACCCGTCAATTCCGTTAACCATGCCTGTTTTCTTTCCTCACTCGGGTTGCGAGCTGCAACTGTTTGTCTAATCGTTCCTATACTAAACAGTGATATACTTTGTAAGTGTTGGTAAAAAATCCCTTTGCGAGCCCAGTTTGACATAAGAACGACGAATTTTCTTCTTACCAGATCTCAGTTTCTCGTCGGTCTTAGTCTCGGACTCGAGAAGTTGTAAGACGATTCTGAGTGCTTTTTTCAAGAAGAACAAAGAACCTTGCTCTTTGTTATCACAATGTTAAGAAAATCAATGGTTTCTCTTACTTTTCGCGTTTTGTCGAGATAAGGCTCATTCTCGTTCACAAGGCAGAAGAAAATCATCCTCTTTAAGCTTAAAGTAAACCCGTTAGCTTTCAAGGTATCTTGTCGATTTTATTCATGTTGGGAGCCTCATTCTCTAAGTCATTTAGTGAGTTTCAATTAAAAACTAAGCAAATCCTTTTTGCGATTTGTTGAAATGAGGCTCATTCTCATCCACAAGGTATAAGGAAATTATCCTCTTGAAGTTTAAAGTAAACCCGCTAGCTTTCAAGGTACCTTGTGGACTTTCTTCAAGTTGGAAGCTTTATTTTCAAAACTATACTGAGTTACACCACTTACTTGTTCCCTTTTGTGTTGAATAAATCAAAGTCTGTACGTTTCTATGAGTTAACTGCGTTTTTAAAATAAAAGTTAACAATATCTAGAAAAAAGACAATCAACAACATATATTTTGTTCATTAAAATCGGTTAAGCCGTTTTTGAGAGAACCTTTTTTCCCCTTCATATCTCCAAAAAAAATTAATTTTCAGTATTATTATTTTGAGAAATTTCGCTGAACCTAAATGGGAATAAATTACAGAAATTTCAAGTTAATATACGTGGGGGCAAATTTTGCATCGCCCGTGTATTTCGGTTAGTTCACGCAACTTTCTCGTATAAGCCGAACTATAGGTGGCGCTAGGTGGCATGTAAACCTGAGTTTGCCAAAAAACACATAGCAGATGTACCTAGAAGAAAAAAAATCAAGAACACGGAAATAATAGAAAAGAAAAAAAGCCGGAAACCGGTGTATAGCTTCGAGGTATAATTCGGGTTATAATTGTAATCCTACGAAAGATAGTGTTTTAAAATTATATCGTCGTGTCTTATTGTTTTTCGCCATAGTTAGACATTTTCTTCACCATTTGACACAAGAAAAACACTACATTTTGTAGGATTGGAATCATAAACCCGAAGTACATCCGGGAGCTATACACCGGTTTCCGTATTTTTTTCTTTTCCACCATTCCCGTGTTGTTGCTTTTCTTTTCTTTTGGGAGGCTCTTTTACCTTCTTAATTTCCCCCATAATTTAGAATTAAAATTATTTGTCAAATATTTCTATTCTATAGAAATGGTACAAAATAGTACCTGCCCGTACAGCAGCCATGTGTTTGTTAACAAATTCGGGTTTACATGCCACCCAGTGCCACCTATAACTCAGCCTACGCCAAGAAGCTGCGTCAACTAACGTCAATACATAGGGTTGACTTAACGTATAGAGATTAACGTATAGAGAGTCACTTGGTAAGTTCCAAGTGACTGTAAAAAGGCCATTATCGTCCCAATATACAAAAGAAAAGGAGATAAAATTCTACCTCTTGAAAGGTGGATATGTGCGCGGAGCACTTCCCCAATTTCTAGTTGAACAAGCTAAAGACGGAAATGTGGAAGCGACATTGAGAACAACCGCGGAAAGCAGGTACCTTCTGAAAGATGATAGTGATTTCAGGACATGGAGGAAGATGAGCATACATGTTCCTCCTAAAGCCCAAGATCTAGCTCTAATGGATGCCTTTCTTCGTGAGGATATCTCGGAGGTGTATGGTTTTGTCTTCGATTCCTTTGGAATCAAAAAGAAGGGCCTGTGACAAAGCTACCGAACGTGAACTCGGGTTTCGGATAGAGTACCTGTGCCAAGGGTTTTTGCTGAATATGGTTACAATAATCAATAAGCAGTCACGAAAAATTGTCTAGGGATGGACTCGAAAGAATAACCCCTAACCGAAGGCGTAACCGCGCCGAATGTTGAATGGCAGTTGGGCGAGGTGTCTTAAACGGTGACTCTGGGATACCGGGCGACCTCTCACACACCATCAAATCGCAAAAAGGTGTAAATGCGGTTCAAAACAATCAAACACGCAGATCACACGACAATAGTTCGGCAAACAGTGCCGATCACCCAAGAGTTCGGGGGGGGGGGGGGGGGGGGGGGGGGGGCTGAAAATAATTTAGATGGAAACATGACGACAAACCGGCGAAACGCCCACATTGAGTGGACGAATCAACTCAAGGATAACTTGGTAGACTGCTACGATGCCAGCATTATCCGTTTTAGAGGAGGCTTTATAACGCATGTGCACACTTTGTGGTGCCAGAAACACTCAGAGCTTCAGCACGTTTCGCATCAGTCATTGCGAAATCAACGTGCCTGCTTCTTGAATACTGGATATGTGCGAGCAGCGCTTCCTCAACCGTTACATGAACAAACTACAGATAATTATGGGAAAGCGACATTGAGAGATGATAGTGATTTCAGGCCAAGGAGGAAGATTAACATACAGGTCCCTCCGAAGCCCCAAGATCTAGCTGAATTGTCTGCCTTCCTTATTGAGGATATCTTATAGGAGTCCAACCTCTGGACCATTAATTATTCAGTTTATGGTGTTGCGAGAACTCGATACCTCTGGGGCGAAACTAATCATCGCGAGCATAAGGTCAATCAAGTATTTTATATGAATGGCCTAAGGATTTATGCTTCTAGAAAAAGAAAACTTCAGAATGCTTTAAATATCGTCAAGCAGTATACAGGAGAGATTGGTATGGACTTTGCATTGGAAAAGTATGCAAAAATTTATCCCTGAGCTCGTGGATATAAGTGTTATTAGACATTATTAGAGATTTTATTATCAGATATTAGGCATTCAGGGCGCAGCATCAGTGAAGGATTTTCTCCGAAGCAGATACAACATATTGTTGGAAATATTTGGTCTGCAAAACAGTGGGCGTTAAACAAGGTATTTGCGACTAACATGCTTTTCGTCCCAGTTCTAATCTACTCGTTTTGGGTAGTTCAGTAGACGAAGCACGCGGACTTCGGAATCTCCAGTGTCTTCATAAGCAAATTGTTCTAAGTGCAGCTTAAATCGTTACAAATGGCAGAAATCCTCTCCTAAAAATGGTCAGGAACAACGAAAAGATAGGCAAAGAAGCGTTTGTTTAAAAAGCCTCGGAGCAGGCGGCCGAGACCTTGGGTCTCTTTCCTACAAAATAAGGTTTGCGCCTTTACAAAGATCAAGATGATGGTACCAATATGGCAGCCAAAAGCTCAGAAATTTCAAGAAATGAACCAAATTAGTGCTGTCACAAAACTTTGAAGCGATAGAAAAGTATGTATGAGGGCTCATTTTGAGGCTGGGTCTCTTTCCTACAAAATAACGTATGCGCCTTTACAAAAATCAAGATAACGGCATCAATATGGCACCCAAAAGCTCAGAAATTTCAGGAAATAAACCAAATTAGTGCAGTTACCAAACTTTGAAGCGACGGAAAAGTATGTATTAGGGCTCAATTTGAGGCTGGGTCTCTTTCCTAAAAAATTACATATGCGCCTTTACAAAAATCAAGATAACGGCATCAGTATGGCACCCAAAAGCTCCGAAATTTCAGCAAATAAACCAAATTAGTGCAGTAACCAAACTTTGAAGCGATGGAAAAGTATGTATGAGGGCTCATTTTGAGGCTGGGTCTCTTTCCTACAAAATAACGTATGCGCCTTTAAAAAATCATTATGGCGACATCAATATGGCAGCCAAAAGCTCACACATTTCAGGAAATGAACCAAATTAGTGCAGTCACCCAACTTCGAAGATATGGAAAAGTCTGTATGAGGGCTCATTTTGAGGCGGGGTCTCTTTCTTATAAAAATAAGGTATGTGCCTTTACAAAAATCAATATGAACGCAATCTCAAAATTTGGTTTCATTAACCACTAAAATAAATTAGTGACTCGCTGATTATAGGAGTGGATCAAGAATAAATCTAGAAGCAAAATTTTTGGACCAAATTTTTGTTGCGATTTTTTTTAGAAATTTGTCTATTTTTGATATTGCTATCCCTGGATCTGATTTTCAAAAAGGCGTTTTATCAGCCCCTAAAATTAATACTAAGTCACTTTCATGGTATAGGTATATCAAAAAAAATCTCAAGTAATCTGACTTGTCCGACTTTTAATTAATAAAGTCTTTAGGGACTTTGCTATTTTACAAAATATTTTCTCTGGACGTCATTTCGAAATTTGGCTTGATCAACTACTAAAATAAATTAGAGACTCCTTGATGAAAGGAGTGGATCAGGAAAGAATCCAGAAGCGAAATTTTAGGCCGGAATTTTTATTTCAATTTTTCAGAAATTTTTCCATTTTTGAAATTTCTATCTCTAGATCTGATTTCCAAATTGGCATTTGATCAGCCCCTAAAATTAATTCAGTCATTTTTTTTGGTATAGTTGTATCAAAAAGATAACTCGAAACAATATAATTTCCCCAAATTTTCATTAATAAAATCTTTAGGGACTTTGTTATTACAGAAAATATTTCTTCTGGACGTCATCTCAAAAGGACCCCGCACTAAATGTATGGGAAAATGGCTTTCGGTGGATTTAGCTGAAACTTTGTAATTTTTAAGGTTATAAGTGCCGGATGAAATATCCATTAAAAAATTCAAAAAAATGGACAGTTTTAGCGCTATGCGGCGCTAAGCGCTCAAGATCAGTAAATAAAACGAATTACAACAGATTTTGTTACAAAAGCGATGTCAACATAGAAATCACGGTTCAGATCATGGTCTGTCATATTTTCGCCTACAACGTTGACTCATATAGCGCGCTTCTCAAAACTATCAAACGCTAAGCGCCCAAGATTTGAACTTGACTAAGTAATTACTTTTTTAAAGACAGAATTGGTATCCATAGTAACATTAGTCCTTAGAATGAAGTATAAAAACAATTTTTTTTGGGTAAATTTTTTTTTATTTGTTGACATAATCTCCTTGGAACTCTATACACTTGGTCAATCGCTTTTAAAGTTTTTTTAATCCTTCAGAAAAGTGCATTTTCGGAAGTTCCTCAAAATAAGCACTTTTACAGAGGCAATGACGTCTTCGTTGTCTGGAAATCTCTGTCCACCGAGCCATTTTTTCAAGTTTGGAAATAAGAAAAAGTCACTGGGGGCTAAATCTGGT
>NC_046662.1:147402434-147411053 GCF_010883055.1 Belonocnema kinseyi
CATATATCTAGTCGGGAGTGGTGCTGACTGAAAACAGATGATTTGGAGCGATTCGCGCGTCATCTATTGGTCATTCTAAGGACTTATTGAACTACCCTCGTACTATCATCTGATTTCCAAAATGGCATTTGATCAGACCCAAAAATTAATTCTAAGTCACTTTGATGGTATAGGTCAGTAATATTTCAATTTCATTTGCATAAGTAATAAACTTAAGTGGGCCCAGGTTAGAAATCTGTGGCACCCCAGATGTTGGGACAAAAGGTTTCTATGAATATCCACTGTACTTTACAATATGTTTACGCCCTGTTGAGTTTGATTTAAGTATTATCAAAAGTTTATGCGGAATACGTAGGTCACACATTTCTTTCTAATAAGAAGCTAATGCTTATGCTATCAAATGCCTTTTACATGTATGTGTATATGACATCTGCCTGATGATTACTGACTAGGCAGCTCTCAATAATTTGTACAAAATATACCAGGTTGGAGACTGTAGATCGTACCGCTACAAAGCTGTACTGGGATGTTGATAATTTGGGTGAAAATTATGGCTTTAGACTATCACACAAGCACATATAAAGAACTTTGGACAAATTTCACAGTATTTCAATCGGTCTATAATTAACTATTTGGGATTTAGCAACTTTTTTAAATACATGGCAAATACGTGCTTCTTTACATTATTTTGGGAAGGTGCCCGTTGATAAAACCAGGTTAGCAATTGTGTCTAATGGGACGACCAAACAATCAGCGCATTTCTTAATAAGGCAGCTTGGAATCTGATCTATACCTGCAGTGATTTTATCAGATAATTTTGTTTATATTATTAGATAAATGAAATTTAGTAATCTGGTATGTACTCGCCGGGAGAGCATTGTCGTTTCGTAATGATACCCGCATGGAGCTGCGTTATAAGTAATATACTTTGCTAAAGAAATTTGCGAACGCGTCAATAATATCTTGCTATTTTGAAAGTTCGGCTTTCATGTAGTGCATGATTCCCGGAATTCTAGAGGTTCTTTTAATAGCATTCGTGTGGCCAAAAAGTACACGGCGAGCTTTGAATACTATTTACTATCTTTGCTATATTAGCAAACTAAATTATTAGTAAAAATAGGCTTGGAGGGCCTAATTAACGCTCATGGAAAGGTCCGTTCAGTAATTGGAGACGCACTTTTGGATAACTAGAAGTTTATTGAGTAAACTCCTGGAAATTATCTTACAAGAACAAAGTAATAATCTTAACCGAAACCACGCACAGATATCGCATAAATAATAATCGCACTCGCTCTAATCGCTTCGCCGGTTACCCACTTCTTCCGACTCTCACGATCAACGCTCTATTTCATTACTCGTCTCGAGCGTTCGCTGACGACTGAATCTCTCCGCACGCAACGCGTACTTCTCCCCCTTCTCCACGATATTTCAACGCTTCACGCGACTACAAATTATAACGAACTTTTCAAAACGCTAACAGCTAGATAAGATGCGTGCGCATTTTTTATCATATATTTTATAGCAGATATAAGTTATGTAAATACATGTAGATAATAATCATTGCAGGTGTAATTATATTTTTCTCTATAGTTTTCTTTTAATCTTAAACTATTAATGACTTGTTTAGTACTCCACGGGGTGTAGTTTTGTTTACTCTTGTTAATAGATGATAAGTATGTGCCGATTTCGTCGTCCAAGATATTATAGATTTTGTCATTCATGGATTCAACCGCAGAATTAATGTTGATGAAATTCCAGGAAAGCGCATAGTATAACCGCTTTGCGGTCATAAATTCCTAAAGACACATAATCTTTAAATTTGGGAACGTTAAAATGCTTGTAATTAGTATTTATAGCAACAAATACACCCCCACCTCTTTTATTTTCTCTATCACGCCTATAAAATGTGAAGACTTAAACCCAAAATTTCTGCATTGTTTACATTAGGCTTCAACCATATGTCAGTGAAAATCAAAATATCATAATCTGAGATATCAGGTGAAATAGTCAGATCCTTAAATTTAGTATTAATTCTGTACATTCCGTACATTCTGATACTAAATTATAATTTCGTTCAACTGAATTAAATCTACAACATACGTGCAATTTAAGTTGACAGTGGATTCATCTGAGTAACTGCAGTTATCCTACGTTAGATACATGTTAGTTTCTAGATTCAACTTCCTCCACTCCCAGTATGCATGAAGCATTATATCTGCATCGGAATCTGTTATGAAAACCACTCTGATAGACGAAGTTGATGAAGACAAATGAGAATGGTTCCAAATCGATAATGTTTGACGATTTTTGGGTCGTACTCTTTTAAAATCTTTGAGAGGAATTGATTGATAGTAGCCGAATCTGTATCAGCAGATCGTGGTGGGTCATTTCAGGCATTTACTGGGTTAAAAGCTTCAGGGCAGCAAAATAAAAAAAATATATTCTTACGTGCGAATCTATCATTGATCTACTTCGCAGAGCGTGAGAAGGATTCGGTCTCAGTAGATTTGTTGTTGATTTCCTGCACCTTAATTTCGAGATCGTCGATCCGCTCTAGCGCCCCATTTCATTGAAATTCAATTACGTCTATTTTATTAGACAATTTTTCGGAGATTTTTAAATTCTGTAGTAATTGCATCTCGTTTATTTTTAAGAAGGAATTCTGTATTTTTGCTGTATTTTTCCCAATGTGTATTTAATAGTGAATGTAGGTCTGTTTTTGTTAGTGGACTTTCCCCTGAAGACCTGTTTTGCCTTATCATCCGCCATTATATTAAAATTCACACAAAAAAGTTGAACTATATTTACTATTTACTATCGAGAACACTTTAATTCATGTCAAATTGCAATAAACTTTGGAGCACACACGAATAAAATATTCGCAGCGCGTCCCTCTAGCGGCGATTTTCTTTAGGAAAGTCTTTAGGGAGTTTTTTTATTTTAGAAAACATTTTCTCTAGACGTCATCTCAAAATTAGTTTTGATCAACCGATAATAAATATAGGATAACATCCAATTGAAAACATAACATCTGAAATAAAATTTACGGAATTGGTGTCTTCATTTCTAACAGCATTATTTACACTTAAACGAGACCTCAAACAAATACACTAAAATAACATTTCGAGTAGCTTGGAATTACACTCAAAGATTTTTATTTTCTGATAAGGTACCAATAATGTATGAATTTAATTTTTAGACCAGATAAAATAGATAATCATAGAAAAAATTCTGAAAAAATTAGAATAAAATTCTGGCATAACATTTCGCTTCTACATTTATTTCCGATTCACTTCTATTCTCAGTGAGTCTCTAATGTATTTCAGTTGTTGATCAAAACAAATTTTGAGATGACGCCCTGAGAAAATTTGTTCTAAAATAAAAAAAAACTCCCTAAAGACTTTATTTATTAAAATTCGGGGAAGATAAATTGCTTCGAGATATCTGTTTGATACACCTATATCATCAAAGTGGCTTAGAATTAATTTCAGGACCTGATCAAATTCCAATTTGAAAATCAGATTCACAGATAGCAATTTCGAAAATAGAATAATTTCTAAAAAATTGGAACAAAAATTCCGACCTAAAATTTCGCTTCCACATTTATTTCAGATACACTTCTGTCCTCAGCGAGTCTCTAATTTATTTCAGTGTTTAAATCAAACTAAATTTTGAGATGACGTGCAGACGAAATATTTTCTAAAATAAAAAAACTCCCTAAAACATTATCAATTAATATTCGGGCAAATTATGTCATCTTGAGGTATCTTTTTGATACACCTATACCATCAACATGAGTCAGAATTAATTTTAGCCTGATCAATCTCCAGTCTTGGGATACGGTCCAGAGATAACGATTTTTCAATAGTGTTGATTGAAATGCACCAATTCCACCTGCATTTCCTGATTTAAATTTCGCCTAGGATCAATCTGTGAAAAAAACTATGGAAATCAATTATTACATTCAGAAATAATGTGTTACTTATTAAAATTATTAATCAGTAATTATTGTTTAAATTGCTACTGCCGACACTGTCAGTAGTAAACAAACAAAACCACAAAGCATTTCTTTGGTAAAGAATAATAAATCTAAAGTATAATAAACATGCCGGGCCGGTCTGTCATTATTTCCACGTTATGTTCAGATTCACATTTTTGCCCTAATCGCTGTAAGTAGTTATAGGTAATGTCAATTTACAGTTTTCGCGTGTAACATTTTATTCACTTTATTTAAACCATATCCTTTCTTTTGATAACGAGGCGCATAAATATTCCCCAAACTTCACTAGACATAAGTTTCATTTGATCGAAAATCAATTTAACTAATACCTATTTTTCATATTTTTTATTAAGCGAAATATCATTTTATCTACATTTTATTCCTCCAATTTGTCAATAACCAGAATTTTAATTAGTCCGAATTATTATGTGGCCTAACTTTTAGATCACCTAATTTCTCTTTGCCAGAACATTTATTTATCATAATTTATATTTAGTCTAATTTCTATTTCTGCAAATTTTGATATGGCATAATTTTAATTCTTTCAAATAACTACATAACCTAATTTTTTTGCACGAGTGGATCATTATCGTAATTATTATCTACCATAATTTTTATTGAAACTAAATGTCATTTATGCTAAATGTCATGTAACATAAGTTTAACTTCTTCTAATTTGAATATAATCTAAGTTTAATTTTTTCGAATCACTATTTGCTACAATTTTCATTTGTCCTAATTTTAATTTAACCTAATTTTTGTTGCTCCAAATAATCATTTACCTTAATTTTTATTTATGCAAATTTCTATTTGTCGTAATTATCATTTGCTCGAATTTCCACATGGCCTAATTTCTATTTGTCTGAATTATCATTTGTCATAATTTTTATTTTTCCTATTTCCATTTAACCTAATATCGATCTATCCGAACTTTCGGGCGCCATAATCTCCAAATAATAGAAGTTCCATTTGTCCTACCGAAATTACGTTCAGTTTTGAAGTCATGATTTCCCATCTAGATGTATTTAGTCTTTTCGGTACGTCAAGAGAAGATGGCGCTGTGCAACACTTCCTGGGGTACGGTTACCAAATAAGAGTAGGCGCCAAATTCAAATAAGAAACCTCTACAAATATAGTAACCGTTATGGAAATTATTGTGTAAGGCCAAATTTCTTCATTTTTTGAGTTTATTTTCCTTTCAGAAACTTAAATTCGACCCAATATGTGATTCTAGGCTAAAGTCCCCCAAACAGCGAAACATTCGCCAGACTTAAGACACCTAACCACTTATTCGCAAATATTCGCAAGAAATCGATGCATAACTGCATAGAATAAGAATACCAGAAGGTATTTATATACAAATACAAACTAAATTACAAAAAGACTTTTAATTTTATCATTTACGCAATATTATGTATCCGCGGCAAGGGAAGAAAATGAGTTTCAGGTGCTCTGCAGATAAGTAAACAAAGGTAAAACAGTAATTTATAATTACATTTCAACTTCAGGTAACTCCATAAAGAAGGAGCATTATTAATGATTCATTCAACTTTTACCTGAATAGTCAGAAAAAATGCAAAACCAAAACACTAAACAACTGATATTAAATAAGCAATTTTCCGCTGAAATATTGTATTCTAAATTTCGAATTTAGTTATATTTTAAAATAAGTTAAAAATAAGCATGGCTCTTCCATTTTATCAATCTTTGTAGACTCTGCCCATTTTTGGACTTAAAATTACGTTATTACCTTATAATTAATTCCATATTGCATGGATCTGTCGACTTATAAACAATTTATTGAAAAATATTCACAATGGTAGAATAGTAATTTATAATTACATTGAAAGTTCGGTTAACTCCGTAAAGAAAGGGCATTTTATAAAAAATAAGTTTCTTCAATAAAATTAGATTAATAAAAACATATGAAAGTGTTTTCTAGAGAATTGTCGAAGCAATAAACAAAACCCTTTATCATGAAGATTAAATAATAATTACAACTTCTGCGTAACGAAACAGCCAAAACATGAAAACTTAAATAACTATTTTTAAAAGAACAATTCTACCTTAAATACTATTTCTAAAGTTCGTCTTCAGTTCTGTTTCAAAAATTGTTACAATTAACAATGGGAATATTTTCCTTCATTTTATCAATCATTTTTTATAATGCTCCTTCTTTATGAAGTTGCCCGAAATTGAAATGTAATTATAAATTACTGTTTTACCTTTGTTTACTTATCTGCAGAACACCTGAAACCCATTTCCTTCCCTTGTCGCGGATACATAATATTGCGTACATGATCAAATAAAAATTGACAATGTTTTTATAATTTAGTTTGTATTTGTATATAAATACCTACTGGTATTTTTTTTATATGCAGTTATGCATCGAGTTTTCACGAATATTTGCGAATAAGTGTTTGGATGTCTTTAGTCTGGTGAATGTTTCGGTGTTGGGAGACTTTAGTCTACAATTACATATTAGGTCCAATTTAGGTTTCTGAAAGGAAAATAAATTCAAAATATGAAGAAATTTGGCCTTACACAATAATTTTCATAACGGTTACTGTATTTGCAGAGGTTTCTTATTTGATGTTGGCGCCTACACTGAGAAACTTTGTACTGGAAAAATTACTAAACTAGGTTACAATCGAAGGACATAATTAAATTATATAAAAAAAGTAGAAGTAATATGTACCTAATATAAAATAAAAGACTAAATTTCTAAGAGGAATAGCTATTGTCTGTAGGAATATGAATTATGCTATGACACTTTCCTTTTTTGTATTATGGAGTAAGACAAATTCGGAAGATCGCTCTCGAATATTAGTAAGTGACTGAGTAAGCGAGCCTAGCGTTGAGCCGAGTGCAGCCGAGCGTAAACGATGTCAGCCGACCAACGCTCTACTGGAATTCTTTAAATTTATCAATCACTCAATTTCGTTTGACGCAAATGTCCTTATTACAATAAATTAGGATAATTCGAAAAGTTACAATTGGAAAACAAATTTTCCACAAAGAGCAAAAAATTATTTTTAAACCCCGATATTAGGATATTTGATTACGTTAAGATATAGTGCTTAAAATTTAAAAAATGCCATCACTGTGAACAATTAATGAATAATTTAATGGAAATCAATTTAAGTGCTAGCATTTACTTCATAAGGGCGATAAATTTCTGCATCCCATTATCTAGTGTAGCAGAATGGAATATCGCCGTGCTGCCGCGTTGGAGACCCGTGTTCGATTCCCGCCAGCTTTATTTTAATCACATTTTTCTGTTTCAGCTTATAATATAATATTCCTGCTCGTATATAATAATCTATAAACTATATATAATCATGTGTACTGTACAATTGCAATTTAAATAAATATAATAGTGCGAAAGAGTTCAACATCCCATAATAAATAATTCTGCATTTACGTCGTATGCTCGTGTAAGGGATACGTGTGTCGGAACCTTCAACGCGACGCGGCGCATGTTCAGTTAATTTTTTCTCGTCTGTTAATCTGACTGCGCCAATTTTAACTAATTTGCATCCTAAATCAGTGCGCCGGTCTCTCTCGACGTTACTATAGTCCTTTGCAAATATTGCAATCTTCTGTAGATATTAATACAAGAAATTTCGAATTTTCTTATACCGACATTATTAAGTGGCTATAATAATACATTGTTTGCTGGTTTACTACAAAGCTTTATAAATACTTTAAACCTTTTCTGAAATAAATGTGACATTTTTAAATTGTTTTCCAACGAATTTTGTAGTTCGGCATGTAGTTACTAGTTACTACTCGGAGTAGTAAACATTACAAAAGTTCCGCTATGTTCCTCCATTGCAAACTAAAAATACTAAAATCTAGTCTGATTTTTAGCAAATATTTCAGCAAAAGGTTTCTCCGTGTACTCTTATTTGGTAACCGTACCCCAGGAAGTGTTGCACAGCGCCATCTTCACCTGACGTACTGACCAAACTAAACACATCTAGATGGGAAACCATGACTTCAAAACTGAACGGAAGTTCGGTAGGACAAATGGAACTTCTTTTACTTGGAGATTATGGCGCGTGAAAGTTCGGATACATTTAGGATAAATGAAATTTAGTTTCACTAAAAATTATTGTAGATACTAATTACGATAATGATCAATTCGTGAAAAAAATAGGTTATATAGTTATTTGAAAGAATTAAAATTATGCCATATAAAAATTTGCGGAAATAGACAATACAATTCACTCTTCGCCCACTGCAAGCGCTGAATATTATTACTATTTTATATTATTTTTCACTCTACAGCCATTCTATTATGTTATTGGCACAAAAAAATATTGACGTTTACTTCTCAGTCCACATGCCTCACTTCATTATTGATTAAACACTTAGTATTTGTAATTATTACACAACATAAACTAAATTTTTTGACACTTATTTCCATTTGAAGTTTCGAACGCAGCCCTGAAAACTATGATAAACTGGATCTGAAGATGCACGCACTTGACGGAATGAACGATCCCAATAAAAACTTAAGCAGCGAAATTTGCAAATTCCCCTGTAGAATGGCTTCTCCCCGGCTGTTGGGCAATTAGGGTAGCATTCAAGTTTTCCATGCAGGTAAGCCCCAG
>NC_046662.1:147411153-147413258 GCF_010883055.1 Belonocnema kinseyi
TACATATCGAAAGAAGTACTAAGTAATAAACTCTGAAATGATCGATTATTTGAACAAAAATAAACTATATCTGTCGAAGTCTACAACTATGATTGTTCTGTAACATAGTTATGTGTTGCCCTCATAACACCTGATAAAGAATGCCCACCCATCACTACCGAGGAGGTGAAAAAAGTATTAAGAGGGATGAAGAACTATTCCGCACCGGGACCAGATTGTATCAAAACCTTCTGGTTGAAGAAGTTTTCTTCAACCCATCAGCATTTGGCCCGTATTTTCACATCATATTTGAAGTCGGAAGAGCCGATTCCAGAGTGGTTGGTGAAAGGGCGCACAATACTCTTGCCGAAAATAGGCAACTTAGCTGACCCGAAGAATTACAGGCCAATAACTTGTCTGAACACACTTTATAAGATATTCACAGCTATCCTAAATGATAGGATTGTTCGGGCATATGAACAACGGGGCTCAAAGAAAGGCGTAGTTGGATTTCGGGAGAACCTGCTCATCGATAGATGTGTCTGCAATGATGCAGCATTCTACAAGCGTGACCTATCGATGGCCTGGATTCATTAACTGAAAGCTTTCGATTCGACCTCCCATAGACTTATCATCGGTCTTTTGGAAATCTTAAAGGTTCATCCGCAAATAGGTGGGTGCCGCTTTGGAAAACCAGATTTACTATCTCACCTGGAAAAAATCGTGTGACAACTAACAAGGTCACCTTTCAGAGAGGTGTCTTTTAGGGCGACACCATGAGCCCACTCCTCTTTTGTCTTTCATTATTGCCACTATCTCTTGCACTTCGCCATTCCGACTGATACTTGTGCGGCAAACCAGCGGATCGGAAGTACAAAATCACTCATGTATTTTACATGGACGATCTTAAGATCTATGCTAAAAACAGAGAGCCATTGCATCTATTTCTGGGGATTGTCGAACGATATACTAAGGAAATTGGAATGGAATTTGGGTAAGACAAATGCGCCAAGGTTTATTTGAAGCGAGGAAAACTTAATGGCATCCCTGAAGATCCTGCTTACCATCCCGGTACTACTCTATTCATTTGGAGTAGTTCCATGGACGAAGAACGAGCTCAGATCCCTTGATATCGGGACAAGTAAGGTTATGCACATGAACAAAAGCATGCATCTTAAGTCTTCCGTTCCGCGACTGTACATCTCACGCCGTCAAGGGGGTCATGAAATATTGAGTCTTGAATGTCTTCACAACAGGATTATTCTTGGTACAGCACATAGAGTTGCAAATGAAAGAGACCCTCTTCTTTGAATGGTCAGGAAACACGAAGAAGTGGGCAAAGGAGCGTTTCTGTACAAAGCAGCGGAGGAGGCTGCTGAAACACTCGGACTTGACTTCAGTATTAGAGGTGAGCAAAATGCATCAAATCTTATCTATATCGAGTACTCATTTCTGAAAGCCCGGATTAAGAAAGCACAAGAGAAAAACTTTCGTGAACAGCTCCTCGATAAGAGGATGCACGGTATCTTCCACAGAAATCTGAAGGATCAGTCAACGTCTTGTGAGCTAACGTTTGCTTTCCTTAAATCGCCCAGATTGAAGTCTGGTACGGAGGGTTTCATTTTTACACGCCAAGACGGTGTCACTCCCACCTTAACATACCGTTGCCACATTTTGAGCTAAGATATTCCTGATGATAGCTGCAGGGCGTGCCATGCACACCCCGAGCATTTAGCTCACATACTAACAATCTAGTTGTCCAAATCACGCGGGAACGACCTACATTCAAAGGCACAATGCGGCACTAAGAGTGCTTTATTACCATCTCTGTCACTCTTACGGCATTAACCTTAATATCGCTCCTCTAAATGCTCCTAGGGAAATTGAGTCACTTGTCGAGAATGGGAAGTGCCGCATATACTGGAACTTTATATTCTCGACAATTGTTTCTGTTGCTCGCTCAAGGCCTGACATGGTACTTCTTGACTGCGAGAAGCGAACCATGTTCGTGATCGAATTTTCGCCACCAGCTGACAAAAACATCATAACCAAGGAGAATGAAAAGAAAGAGAGGTATCGAGACCTTATAAGGGAGTTGCAACGATTGTACCCGGAATATTCTGTTA
>NC_046662.1:147413358-147414720 GCF_010883055.1 Belonocnema kinseyi
CTCCCCTGAGAAGCTGAGCAAGCCAGCAGTTATAGGAAGGCTGAAAACAGGGTAACTGAACGTGAGAGTTTGGTGTATTATTTGAAACACATTATATCAACAAATGCCTATTATCGGCATTTATGGGCAAACAAGGAGCTTTTTTCTTCTTATTCTGTAAAAACTATCTTGTCAGTAATTTTAATTGAAGAAAATTTGTTAACGAATATTTGTTTACAAATTTCTTCAACAAATTATAAAAACACATTCCTATTATCAGCATTTGTGGGTAAACAAGAATCGCTGTTTGATCTTATTCTGTACAAACTATGTTGTCAGTGATTTTAATTAAAGAAAATTTGTCAACCGATATTTCTTAAGAATTTTGTTCAATAAAGTAGATAAACAAATTCCTACTATCAGCATTTATGGTAAAAAAGGATCATTGTTTCTTCTTATTCTGTACAAACTATCTTTTCGGGTATTTTAATTAAATAAAATTTGTCAACCGATATATGTTTATAATTTTTTTCAACCAATTATAAAAATAAATGTCAATTATCAGCATTTATGGGCAAAAAAGGAAGGCTTTTTCTTCTACTTCTGTACAAACTATCTTATTAATGATTTTAATTGAAGAAAATTTGTCAACCGATATTTGATAATAATTTTGTTCGACAAATTTGATAGACAGATGCCTATTATCGGCATTTATGGACAAAAAATAATCGTTTTTTCTTCCTATTCTATACAAACTCTTTTCAGTGATTTTAATTTTTTTTAAATTGTTAACTGATGTTTGTTTATAATTTGGTTCAAGAAATTATATGAACAAATTAAAAACTTGTATGGAATAAGAAGAAAAAACTGTTTTTTTTGCCTATAAATATTAGTAACAGGCATGTGTTTATATGATTGGTAAAAAAAAAAATCATAAACAAATATCATGTGACAAATTTTCTTCAATTAAAATCACTGACAAGTTAATTTGTACAGCAGAAGAAAAACACGATCCTTTTTTGCCCATAAATGCTAATAACAGACATTTGTTTATATGATTTGTTAAACAAAATTATTAAATAAATATCGGTTGACAAATTTTCTTCAATTAAAATCACTGACAAGGTAGTTTGTACAGAATAAGAAGAAAAAACTATCCTTTTTGCCATTCATGTCGATAATAGGCAGTTGTTTATATAATTGATAGAACTAAATTATAAAAAAGTATTGGTTGACAAAGTTTCTTCAATTGAAATCATTGACCAGATAGTTTGAACCGAATAAGAAGAAAGACGAGCGCAGTCTGAGTGGAGTATGAGTGTGAGGGTGGAAGTCTAGGAGGTGAGTAGGATTGTGAGGGGTACGTTGGGAAGATAAAAATTT
>NC_046662.1:147414730-147415504 GCF_010883055.1 Belonocnema kinseyi
AAGCGACGTTTGATTTGCAAGGGAGCGGGGTAATTTTGTGGTCAGGAGCTTGGACATCTGTTGGCTCCAGTGTGTATTGGGGTGTATGGATAGGTTACAGTTCCCGACGGAAAAGCGGGAGGTTAGCAGCGAGAGTACTGGCAGTGCTGTAAATAAATTAGACGGTGAGGAAATTTCCAGAAGTACACGACGGCCAGCTGTGCGTGGCCCGGTGTCGAGTGGCGCGTCAGGGAGGGGGAAGAATCGGAGCGAAGGAAGCGATAAGGCAAGGGAGAGAGCGTCCAGTGCAAGTGAGGGGGAGTATCTCTTGAAGACGAAAAGGGAAAGCAAAGAGAGTCCGGAGAAAAGCGCGCTAGAGAGTCCCTTCATAAAAAGCGTACGGACACGTAGGTCACCCCCTCCCCCCCCAATAAAAATGAAGGGGCAGGCTTAGGAGGCTCTCGGGTGCTAATATTCAAGATCAGAGGGTTGAGGGAGAAAGTAAGGGAGGCTATTGAGCAGATGGAAAGTATGAAGGAGGATCTGAGGGTAAGAGATGAGAGATGGGAAAAGGAAGTAAAAGAGATGAGAGGGAAAGTATAAGGATTGTAGAAGGAGTTGGCGTCAATAAGGACGGAAAGAGAGGATTAAATAAAAAAGACAGAAGAAGATATTAGGGCGTGGAAGGAAAGGGCGGAAAAAAGGCTGGAAAAGTTGGAGGACAGGTTGGGAATGGAAGTGGTTGACAGGGAGGAGAAGGAGGTGTTGGAGGAAGTGCAGGGGAACTTTTTTCGT
>NC_046662.1:147415514-147430118 GCF_010883055.1 Belonocnema kinseyi
CAGGGTGGAGGAGTGTTAAATGTGCTTTACCGGAAGGTAGCAAGGATAAAGAAGAAAGATGAGAATTCCTGGAGGTATATTCAGGAATTTGATGTGATTGGACTGGTAAAGACATGGGTAGAGAGAAAGTAATGGGATAGAGTAGAGCGAAAGTCGCCAAGGGGGTATATGTGGAGGCTGCAAGAGGCCGTCAAACTAAAGAGGAAAGGAAGGGCTAGTGGGGAATTATAACATGGGTTAGGGATGGATTAGAGGAAGAAGTTCATGGAGAAGGAAAGGGGAAGGGCATGCAAATGAGGACTATAAACTTAGGAGGGGTTACGTATAAGTTTATGACTGTGTACAATAAGGACAGAATGCGAAGGATTAAAAAAAAGAGTGGAAAACTTACTAGAAGGGAGGGAGAGAGATGAGGGTATGGTTTTATTAGAGGGAGACTTGAATGCGAGAATAAGGAGGGAAGGGGGCCTGTACCGGAAAGGGGAGAGCTTCGGAAGAAAATCGAAGGATAAGAAATAAATAAAGAGGGAGAGATTCTAAGAGACTGGATGGAGGGCAGAGGCTAGGCGGTGGCGAATGATATGGCAAAAGGAGACGAAGAGGGAGAATACAGGTATGTGAGTAAGATAAGTGTATCGGTGATAGACTATATGATTATGAATATGCAAGGGTGGGAGAAGATAGAGAAATTCGTAGTGGAAGGGAGGGTGGAATCAGACCATCAGCCATTGAGTTTGTGGGTACCGGGGGCGACTGGCGAAAGGCAGGATGGGGAAGAAGAGTCGTTAGGGGAGAGGGTGCCATGGACGAGAGAGGCGATAGAGAAGTATCAGGAGCAGTTGGGTAATGTAAGCTTTAAGGGGGAGTCTGTGGATAAGATATGGGAGGATCTAAAAGAGAAAGTGAAAGGTTGTGTGCAAAAGAAGGTATTTAGGAAGAAGAAAAAAGGAATGGTGAAGCCGTGGTGGGACAGGGAATGTAAAATAATGAAGAGAAAGGCGAAAAAGAAGTACAGGAAGTGACAGGAAGGAACCGCGAAAAGGGTGGAGTACGTAGAAATGAGGAAGAAGTTTATGGCGATGTATAAGAAGCAAGAGCAGGAAAAGGAAAAAGAACTGGAAACATAGGGTGGGAATAAGTGAGAAGATAGGGAGCGAGGATTGCAGGAATTTTTTTAAGGATTCATTTCAGGGGTCAGATACACGAAAGAGAAATGAGGGGATTAGAGGAACGAGGAAGGTAGATGGAGAAGTGCTTGATGACAAGGAGATAGAGAAGCAGATAAGGAAGTTGAGAAAATCTAAGGCAGCAGGGCTGAACGGAATAGAGAACGAAGCGTGGCTGTCTAGCACACAAGAGCTAAGGCAGAGGCTGAAGGGTGTAGTGAAAAAAGTATGGAGGGGGAGGGATTCCTAAGAGGGTGGATGGAGGGGTTGATGGTACCACTGTATGAGAAAGGGGATAAGGAGAGGCAGGAAAATTAAGGAGGAATTACGCTAATGAATACTACATACAAAATACACGCGATGGTGTTGGCAGATAGACTGCGCAAGGATGTTGAGTGGAAAGGAATATTGCCGGAGACGCAGGCGGGCTTTAGGGAGGGAAGGAGTACTATTGACTATATTTACGTCTTGCAACACGTGGTGGACAGAGAACTAACCAAAAACGGTGCTAAAGTGTACGCTTTTTTGTAGATCAAAAGGGCGCGTTTCCTTCGGTGGATAGGGGGCGGTTGTGGGAAGCAACGGAAGAGAGGGGAGTGAAGAGGGGCCTGCTCGAGAAGGTAAAAGGGACGTATACGAGACGCAAGATAGGGTGAGGGGGGAAGGAAATCTCTGAGGGATTCTGGATGGATAGGGGGTTGAGGCAAGGGTATCCGCTTAGCCCAACGCTTTTCGCAATTTTGATCGCGGATATTGAAAGTAAGCTAGCGGCCGGAGTTGTAGGAGGAGTTAGGGTAGGAGAAGTCAGGATATGGTCACTCACATATGCAGATGACATAGTGCTGCTAGCAAAGAGCGAAAAGGCTTTAGAGGAGATGATGAAAAGGTTGAGAAGATACTTGGACAAAAATAGGTTAGACTAATGTGCGGATAAGTCGAAGGTTATGGTGTTCAGGAAAGGAAGTGGGGGATATAGGGAGGGGGGAGTAGAAGTGGGCTTCCTGTTTCGAAGGAATGGGGGAGTGGATGGTCACATAAAAGAGAGGGTAACAAGGGCAAATGTAGCGATGAGGCAGGTGTAGGGGCTGGGGAAGAGGTTGTTCGCAGATGATTTTACAAGGAGAATGAAATTGTTTCATTCGTTAGTGGCAAGTGTCTTATTTTACGGAGTGAAAGTGTGCGGGTGGAAGGTAAGTGAGGAGGTAAATAGGATACAGGATAAGTAAATAAAGTGGACGCTGGGGACGTAGTAGTGCAAAGATGGAGATGGAAAGGGAAAGGTATTTTAGAACGAATGGATTGCAGATGGATTAAGTGAGAAAAATGCACGAGGAAGGAAGGTATATGAGTTGGTTCAAAAGAATGGCATGGAGAAAGAAAAGGTAAAAAGAGAGGAGAGAATAAGAGAGTCAAGGCTTGGCGGGAACTACGTGTGGATTATACCAAGGGAGAGGGCGCAATATTTTTATGAGAAAGGAGAGCAAGGAAGTCAGGTACTTATAGCGAGAATGAGATGCGGTTGCATGGAGAATTATAATAGGTTCTGGCTTTCTAGAGAGAAGGGAACGTTTGAATTGTTTGGGAAGGGGGATGCAAAAGTGAAGCACTGGTTGTAGGAATGTGAAGAGATGGGAAGGAGTAAGATAAGCATGGAGACATTGTTGCATGAAAGGGACGACAAAAGGGCAGCAGCATGGGTGAAGGGGGTGTTGGGTAAGACGGAGAAGAAGAGAAGGAAGGAAAAAGAGGAATGCAGAAGCAAGGATTATAAATATGAGAGGGAGTAGATGTTAAAAAACTGTAAATATTGTGAATAGTAGTTAAGTATTAGGCGTTAACCGCGGAGACAGAAACTGGCGATGCGAGGCACAGCGAGGAAAGAGAGCAACGCGTGCAAGGCGAGGCGCAGCGAGGAAGGTTAGGATATAGGAGGGAGCGGATTAGTTATAAGGTGTGGATGGATGGCGATTTCTAAGAGATATCTGTAAGAAAATTCTGAAAAAAAATGGAAGTGTAGCAAGTCAATTTTTTAAGGCCAGCAGGCCGAAAAATAAACGTTTATCTATCTATATAAACAAATGCCTATCATCGGCATCTATAGGCACAAAAAATCGATGTTTCTTCTTATTCTGTACAAACTATCTTTTCAGTAATTTTAATTATCGAGAATTTGTTAAGTGATACTTGTTTATAATTTTATTCAAAAAATTATATAAAAAATTTCTAATATCGGGACTAATGGGCAAAAAGAATCGTTTTTTCTTCTTATTCTGTACAAACTGTATAGTCAGTCATTTTATTTGAAGAAAAATTGTCAACCGGTATTTAATTATAATTAATTCAACAAATTTTATTTAGAAATGCCTATTATTGACATTTATGGGGAAAAACATAGTTTTTCCATCTTATTGTCTACAAACTATCTTGTCAATGATTTCAATTGAAGAAGATTTGTCAACAGATATTTGTTTATAATTTTGTTCAAGAAATTATATAAAAAATGCCTATTATTGGCATTTACAGGCAAAAAAGAATCGTTGCTTTATCTTATTCTGCACAAACGATCTTCTCAGTGACTAATTGAATCAAATTTGTCAACCGATATATGTTTATAAATTGTTTTAACAATTTATACAAAAAAGTGCCTATTATCGGGATTTATGGCAGAAAAAACATCTTTTTTTCATTTTATCGTGTACAAACTATCTTGTTAGTGATATTAATTGAAGAAAATTTGTTAACCGATATTTGTTTATAATTTTGCTCAAATTATTATATAAAAAATGCCTAATATTGACATTTATGGGCAAAAACGAATCTTTCTTTTTCTCATTCTGTACAAACTATATATGAATAAATATGAATAAAGAAGACGATAACAACAAAATCATGGACCTTCTAACTGACGATACATACAAAAAACTTAAAAGGGACCCCACAAAAACAATAGTCAGTAAAACAAAAACTCTTCTCAAAGACTCTAAACTTGACAGCCAAACAATATCTAACTTAATACCTACTAATCCCATCTCTTCAAGACTTTACGTGCTCCCAAAAATCCACAAAAATAACATTCCACTCAGACCGATCGTCAGCGCAATAAACTCACTAACTTACAACCTAGCACGCTTCCTCGCTGCAAAACTAAATACTGTTACAGGAAATTCCATCACTCACGTCCAAAACTCATTTGACTTTATTAAACAGATAGAACAGATTCACATTCAACCCCAAGCCATCATAGTGAGTTTCGACATAGTATCTCTTTTTACGAAAGTACCAATCTCGGATACAATTGATATTATTAAATCTTTCACAAACTTCCCTTCCGAGCTCGTACCTTTGATAGAACACTGTCTCAATAATACTAACTTCTCCTTCAATAACCAATTCTACGAACAAACCTCAGGAGCAGCAATGGGATCCCCAATCTCACCTGTAATAGCCAATGTCTTTATGCAACATCTAGAAAATAAAATCTTCAACCAAGACAAACTTAAACCAGAACTCTGGTTCCGTTACATTGATGACACATTTGTCATCTGGCGACATGGACGAGATGAACTAAATAAGTTTTTCGATTTTATCAATCAATTACATCCTAATATCCAGTTCACCATGGAAATAGAACAAAACGGAAAATTGCTTCTCTTAGACGTATTGGTTTACAAAAAATCTGATAACACATTAGGACATGAAGTTTACAGAAAACCCACGCATACAAACAGATATCTACATGCCTCCTCCCACCATCACCCATCTCAAAAACAACTCATCAACTCCCTTGTATACAGAGCTGCCTCCATAACAGATAAGGATAACTTAAAAAAGGAATTACGAAAAGTTAAACAAATTCTAATACAGAAAGATTACACGACCAAACAAATTGATAAAGCAATAAGCAAACACACTCAAAAAAGCAAGTCAACACAACCTACGAAAGAAAGAGAGAGAAAAATTACCACCACCCTACCCTACATTCAAGGTGAGACAGAACAAATAGGAAGAATTCTCAACAAACACAATAGCCAAACCATATTTAAACCACCTGCGAAAATAGGACAAATACTAAATAACCCTAAAGATAAAAAGGCACCCCTCAGTGGCCCTGGAGTATATAAAATCCTTTGTTCTTGTGGCAAAGTCTATATTAGAGAAACCTGGAGAGCGGTGAGCCAGCGTATTAAGGAACATGAGAGTAAAGTCAGGCTAAAACATTTCGCGCAATCAGCACTAGCTGAACATCATATCGAAATAGGATATAACAATTTATTTAATAAAACAACAGTCATTGCAAAAACGCACAACAAATTTTTAACAAAACATAAAGAAGCAATCGAAATCTTAAAACACCCTAATAACATCAATAGGGACAATGGACATAATACCAATCCGATTTGGCTTTCCGTTCTCAAGGATTTTTAAAAAAGGCTTGATTGGCCAATCAATTTCGACCAGTCCTCACGGTGGGGTGCTCTAGCCAATCACAGGCATCGTAGAGAGTATACCTAAGAACAACATGAAATAATACCTCAGTTTCAGGTCAGCCCTAAAGATTTGAACTGCAATGTTCACGAAACGTTAGCAAACAATTCGTAGTTTTTTACACGAGTGAAACCCGAAATATATCTTTTTATCAAAATGAATCATCGTGAAAGCATAAGATCTATTATTAAAGAAAATTTCTTAAAATATATTTGTTTATAATTTTTTTCAATAAATTAGATAAACAAATGCCTATTATCGGCATTTATAAGAAAAAAAAAAGGATAGTTTTTGCTTCTTATTGTGTACAAACTATCTTGTCAGTGACTTTAATGAAAGAAAATTGTTTTTTTAGGAGACCCAAATGATAATAAGAACATATTTGAACTTATTCACAGTAAGTGATTACTCACGGAACTGGCAATCTCTTTAAGCTTATAAAAGGTTGGTAGACGATCTCTAAAGTCGTCGAAGATTGCTCTAAATCGACGAAAAAAAAGGACGGTGCAAACAATCGCCAAACTGTTTGAACATCAGTACGAAATCATTCGCTTGCAAGCAAAGGCAAAAAATGAGGACATTTATATTCCACATAAAGATCTGTCAGAGATCTGTCATATAAACAAAAGCTTCCAGATAGCATGGAATCCTCACGCTGGGTCTACAAAATTGTGGATACCATTATCATCTTAATATGCAAAAGCAACACCTCATTTAACGAGATCTGTGATAGACTGCATAAAGGAAGAAATAAATCTTCTGTTGCCTACTAAAATTGCATTCAGCAGGTTTAGGTGCCAAATAGATCATAAAACGCTCTTAACTATGTTGGATGGTAAAGTAGCACAGAACCTTACCAAAACACTAAGTGCAGCAACTTGCCACTTTTGCAAAGCAAACCCTTTATGAATGAGTGATCTAGTCAAAGTGAAACAGAAACACGTCATTGAGGAGGATTATGAACATGGTCTTTCGCCACTCCATGCTAAGTTAGGTTGCATGAATCGTATTTTAAACATGGCCTATCACTTAAATTTTTGCAATTGGTAAGCGAAAACAACGGAACAAAACAAGCTAATAAAAGCTGCCCAAATGAGGATCCAGAAAGATTTTTAAAGCGAGATAGGGCCAATAATAGACGCTCCTAAGCATGGAGCAGGCAATTCAAATGACGGAAATACTGCACGAAGATTTTTCCAGGATCCTGAACTAACAGCAAGGATTACAGGTGTTGATTGTCGCTTAATTGAAAGGTTCAGCATAATTTTGCAGGTTATATCCTGTAGACGAAAAATCGATGGAGTTACGTTCAAATTGTACGCTTTTCAAACTCCACAGCTACGTGTAGATCTGTATAAATGGTTCTACATGCCATCATGGGTGCACAAAATTCATTTGCACCTTGGAAAAATCAGTGAGTCCTTTTTAATTCCAATTGGTCTGCAATCCAAAGAAACATCTTATCTGATGTGTACTTTCCTTACCTGAGAACAAATTGGAAACTGATTGATACTGTCCTTGACCTGGAGACTCTCAAGATCCTGGATATAGATTAAGCACTCCTGAATTAACGCTATCATTAATTAGAATACGTACATAATTACATAATTTTTTTTAAATTATAAACAAGTATGGTTTAACACATTTTCTTTAATTAAAATCACTGAAAAGATAGTTTGCACAGGACAAGAAGCATTTGTTCATATAATTTGTTAAAAAAATAAGAAAAAAATATCGGTTGACAAATTGCTTCCAATTAAAGTCATTGAAAAGATAATTTGTGAAGAATAAGAAGAAAAAAGATTCCTTTTTGCCCATAAATGCCAATAATAGGTATTTGTTTATACAGGGTGTCTAAATGTCTCGGGACGGTTGGATATTTCCTCAGATAAAATATTTTTCAACAAAGTGAAGGTCATTGCTGAAGTAAATTTCAACGAGGAATTCAATGATGACCTTCATTTTGACCTTGAAGTTGAGCTTCATGGCTTTTTGAAGATGTTCGACCTGAAAACCTTAAGCCTCTTGACAAAAAGCTATGCGATTGTAAAAATGAGTTACAGCATTACGAATTTTCTCCCTGTCAATCAAAGTAGCCTGTTGCAGCATCCGATTCTGCAATTCGTCTAAGCTTTGCAGTTGCGTTCAGTATACTTTGCTCTTCAAATAACCCCAAAGAAAATAGTCGAAAGGCGTCAGATCAGGAGATCTAGCAGGCCACTCGATTTCACCCCTTCTTTCAATCCACCTTTGAGGGAACTGAGTATCCAAATATGCTTGAACCTCTCTACCGTAATGAGCCGCTGCTCCGTCCTGCTGGAACCAAATATTTTGAAAATTATCGCCTGTAATCTCCCTTATTCTTGGTACAATTTGGTTTCTGAGAAGCTCTTCATATGCACGGGCATTGAGATTACCATCGATGAAGAACGGGCCTATCAATGTATCATTCAAGATACCGGCCCAAAAATTCATCTTTTGTGCATATAGTGTGTGACTCTCCAACATCCAAGAAAAGACAAGAAAAGAGGATCTCTATCAATTATGTCCATCGTAATTTCACAAAATTAAACCCGACGATCAGGATCGTCTTCATTGAGCTCTTGTATCAGTTGAACTTTGTAAGGATTGAAATTAATGCTTTTTAAAATATTTCACACTGTCTCAGGAGCAACGTCACGCTCATCACTAACTCTACGTAAACTAAGGTGTGGGTTTTCAACAAATGATTGGGCTATGTCCATCTGCATCTCCTCAGATCCTGTAGATTTTAGCCGACCAGTTCTCGGAAGGTCGTTGATGGATCCATGATTCATAAAGCGCCTTAAAGTTCTTTCAATTGTTAATTTTGAGACAGGATTTAACCCTTCTCCATTACGAAAATTGCGATTAAAAAGCAAACGAACTTGACCACGCATCATTAATGCAGATACCCTCTCTCATTCCGAAAGTTTAGCTTGCGCCATAATAATCTTTTAGCAAAATATAGTAAGTATGTACACGTAATACGTAAATTTAGTTTCGATTCGTAATATTCGTATGGAAAAATGGTATAGGACTTAAGGTATCGCCTTAGGTATTGACTTACGTATCGAAAAACGATATAGGACTGTATAACTTTTCGGGGAGGAACAGAACTCTCACCAGAACACCTGGAACTTTGAATGAAAAATTTCCTTGTGATTTTACAATATTCAAAACGCTGTAACCAAGATCAAAACAGAGCTCACCAATGAATATCTCGCTGAAATTTACTTCAGGAATTACACTGATCTGTTGGAAAACTTTGTTAATTTCAAATAAACTCTAACTGACCTTGACCGTTACAATTGACGTATGACTTGGGTACGTACCTGAACGCAGAATTTTCCGCTCTATCGATTGCAGATGTAAAAAAGGTTTCCATTTTTTTAAAAATTTGACCTTCAAAACCCATGAAGGTCAACTTCAAGGTCAAAATGAAGGTCACCATTGAATTCCTCGTTGAAATTTACTTCAGGAATCACCTTCACTTTTTTAAAAATATTTTACCTGAGGAAATATCCAACCGTCCCGGGACTTTTTAGACACCTTGTATAATTTGTTTAAACAAACAAAAACAAATATTAAGTGAAAATGTTCATAATCAAGTGACATTTTTACAGTTAAGGCAACCACTTTTACGCGAAATTATTGTCAAATTCAAGCAATACAAAGCAGGGGGGAATTTTTCTTAAGAAGCTAAAAAATAAAACCGTCGAAATCGATTTTCTTTCCTCTTTTTGCATTAACATAAAAGGTTAAATAAACAAAAATTAAAAAATAGGCTCTTGTAGTTCTGTTCAAAATTGAACGCTGAATTTTTCTTTAAAAACTCAAAAATCGGTAATGCATTGCGCCCTACAAGTTATTTTCAGAGGTGCCAACTTTCATTAGCGCTGTGTATCCAACCTTGCACTAACGCGTCCCTACATGAGTGCTGTGCTGAACGTGTGCGCCGTCACATGGAAGGAGAGAGAAAAGGACAAGAAACATTAGAAGAGTGCTTCCGTATCAAGTCGATCAAACATATCATAAACCAGATGCGGCACCTCACTAGCGAACCTATCATAAGTTCCAAGGACTAAAAAAATACCATAAAAAATACCATTGGTTGAAGAGAGAAAATCATATCTTGACCTCCTTTTAACTAATGTTATTTTCTTAGTTCTTGGAACTTATTATAGGTTCGCTAGTGAGGTGCCGCATCTAAGTTTATAATATCGTTGAGTCCATTTCCCCGCTTCGATCCCAAACACGCACACTGCGAGTGATGCATGCGAACGTTAGCGAAGAGGAGCGATGATTGAAGGAAGTTGATATATATGTTGTGGGCAAAGCCCGGAGTGCGGGCAAGGCTAGGATGGACCGTTCATTCCGCAGATTGCCCGAGCGGTGTTGGGCAATGTACGAAACTCTTCTTTACGTCGGACTTTACCCGAGGCGTCGTTGGTCAATCTGCAGAGTGCCCCTGTCGCAATGGGCAATGTACGAAATGCCAAAACTATTTTTGATTTTTATATGTTTTACTCATCCTGATGCTGATTTAACTTTCTTAACAGGATTCGTTCTATGGAAATTATTTAATAATAATTAATTGAAAAAATAATTAATAAACTGCATGCAAACGGTTAAGCATATTAAACAAAAAAGGTTTGAAATATTATTCCAAAATGTAAATTTTATTATTAAATTTTTCAATCTTATCTTACAATATTAATTCATGTATCAAACATAAAATATACACATGCAAATCATTCGAATTCAAATACAAAATACAGCGTTCCAATTATGAATTACTTATTGCAACAGGCATTAGAGCCATGACATTTTGAAACTATAGATAATAACTAATATTTCCCTCCATGTATGACCCATGTCTAAATTCCCCACCTGGAATGTACGTACAAGTAAAAATTAAAAACATATTAGTAGAAAGAAGCATATACCTGGATGTACATATTTCTTCATAATAGTAAATAATATATTACTTAGAAATCATCTAGACTAGACGCCTGGATATCGCCAAAGCAACGAATATTGGGATACAGCCCTATATGGTACCGGTTGTAAAACATAATTAAACTGAGCATTTCGAAGACTGGAAAATGTGAAAAAAAAATAATAAATGTAGACGTAAGTCTAGATGTCTTTGCCAGGTCTGCCTAGACAATTAACTAATGAAAAATTTACCATTGGTTCAATTCTTGACCAATATTGGTGGGACACTGGGCGTACACCCCCTAAGCTTGATCCAAAATTGGACCAATGGTGAGTCTTGGAAATTTCCGATTGGGTATTGAACATAAACAGTTCTCCTGCATATTGCATTTTTCATCAGTTTGAGTTCAGCAACCAACTTAAAAACTACGAATAGAAACATTATTAGTGCACTATAATTTAGACCAAGCTACTAAATTGTTTAGCAACAATGAGTGATACTGTGACAAGGGATGGTGCGATTAATGAAGTGAATAGTGATATGAGAGACAAGTTCAACGAAAAAATAAAACATTGCATTGAAAGTCAATCGAAAAACACGATTCTTATCCATTATATTTAAAAATACCATCAAATAATCAAGGAAGTAGAAGAAGCTAAAGTAAAAACAAAAAAGTCCTCATTGAATTACAGACGCCTCAGTCGATACGATGTTATGTGTATTGAAGGAGTTAAAAAACTAATTGTGCCAATGAGTGAAAAGAAAACTGTAGAAGAAGCTAAAGTAAAAACAAATAAGTCCTCATTGGATTACAGACGCCTCAGTCGATACAATGTTATGTGTATTGAAGAAGTTAAAAAACTAATTGTGCCAATGAGTGAAGCGAAAACTGACATTAAATACTATGTGAGGAACGATGAACTTTCTGGCGTTATTAATACTGCGCATTTTGAGTGTGGTTATGGTGGTAAAAATAGATCAGAGAAAGCTCTATCTGTTAAGATACAGAATTTTACCAGGGCAGTTATTTTGACTTTCCTCACACTGTGTGTTATATGTGAAAAAAGCGAAATCATCCTAAAAAAGTCGTGGTTATCAAGCCTTTGCTTTTTAAAGTGATCAACGCAAGAGCGCAAGTTGATCTAATTGACATGCAGACTTGCAAAGACGGATATTACAAATTCATTCTCAACTATCAAGATCATTTGACAATATTCGTGATGCTTCGTCCCTTCAAGACGAAAACAGCTCAAGAAGTGGTATTCTTGTTGCATGGATGGAAGAAAACAACTAGAAGAAATGGAGTAAGGTCTTCGATTTCGCCAACTGCGGAAAAACAATGCTTTTCATCGAGGCATCCAACAAACTCCTTTCAAAGCTATGTTTGGTGATTACCTCGAATCACATAAATGATGAAAAAGAACTTGTTTTAAGCATGAAATACACTGTTCGAAAATCTCTATTAAATTTAATACAAATGTATATGAAGTCATTTGTATAAACAGCAGTTTAAAGTTAATACAGATCAAAATATAAAAAGCTATGCAATTTGTATATTAAATTTAATACATTTGTATATGCAGTTTCAAATAAGTGGAATAATCTTATTACATTAAAAATAACGTGACTGTATGCGTTTTGTTTCTGCTTTAAGAAACCAGGAAAGATTCTTCACAATTCCATATTATTTTTAAATTTAATAGTTTCCATAAAAACATGACGAATATAATTGTGAAGAACCTTTCAACAATATAATGAAATTTTGAAATTCAAGCCTCCACAATGAAAAGGATTTACACTGTTATAAAAATCTAACGGAAATTTAATATACATGTGAGTAAAGTCATTTGCGTATACCGTGCATTATTTTTAATATACCATGATATTGTAAAATTATTATACATGCATATAAAAGTCGGTAAAACAGAGTACGTGAAAACACCAAGTTCTTTGATGTCTTCAAATATTGACAAATATTAAAAAATAAAGTAATAACCATAAATTCGTCGACTAAATATTTACTTATAATTAAAGTGCAAGTTACGGGTGGAATTTTTTTTAGAATTCGCTGTCAATGTTAGAATTTTCACGTAAGCACAGCTGCTTGGGGGTTATGGTTTCTAAATGATTTTCTTATTTTAACTTTTCAACATTAAAACCATTGAAATTGATTTTTCTTTACGAAAAAAGTTTGTTTTATTATTTATAATGGAAAATGACTGCCAAAACTGTTTTCAATTCGTGTAAAGTGTAAATATCTGTCTTTTCTAATAAATGATCAATATGGCGTATATGAAATTTAATACATAAATGCATATTAAATATATGTTTCAATTGAAAACATTTTTAATAGTAATTTTTAATAGTAGCAAACTGATTCCGAGAATATAATGAGCTAATTATACCGTTTTGACTGCCTATTTTATAAAAATCGTCTTTGAATACCTCCATACTTATTCCAATTAAGTTTCGTGAGTCTCCCTTGCTCCTATCCACGCTAGGAATAGGTATTTTAACTGAAGTTCCAACTTCGATTTCGCAATACTTTTTGTTAGAAGCTTGTTTTATTTTCTCTGCTTGTACTGCTAGCCCTTCTACTGGCCTTCTTTTGTTGAAAGACATATTGTTTTTGTTAAAGCAAAGTGTACACAGAAGTGCAGATCCAACGCCTTCATTTTCTGTTCCACTTGTGCCAATACCACTCACGACATGGACGTTTCTTTGGCATTGGAAACATTTCTGTGCATCTGGAGTTTCATTATCACAAACGCAACATACTGGGTTGGAAGATGCACAAGGAAAATCGTCAACGTCCTCCTGTTGTCGAACATTTCGCTCCTCTACAAAAATCGAATCATCAACCTTTTGCAATTTGGCCGGTTTTATGGCTTTGTTTTCATCCAGTACTTGCGGATTGTCTTCGAAACTGTCCAACTCTGGATCCAAAATTGTTTCTAAATCTTCTTCTGTTCGAAGTAATAGCTTCTTTAAAACTGGAATCGATTAAATACCAATATGTGCTTTCCTTCTTTAAAAAATTATATTTTTAGAATGAAGGACAATTTTGTACCAGTGTTTAACAGAAATGCGTTACCGGGAACATTATTTTTTTAGTAACGGTACCTCGTTACATTTTAGATAATCTGTCAAGTACAGTTTTTTTTAATTTATATATTTGATTGTTGCATATATTGACAAATATTTTTCATTTTTTTTTAAATATCGAATTACAAATCAGACCATTTTTTAAATTGCACAATTTTACACTTATTAATTCCAAACTGTCTTTTTTCAAGATGAATTTAAAATGTTTAATATTTTTGAACCTATGCAATTAAAAAAGGATTACATTTTCAATGTGAAGTTCTCCACTATTAAAAATTTTTGCAATTTAAACATATATTTAATATGCATTTGTGTAAAAAATTTCACATACGGCATATTGATCATTTATTCGAAAAGACAGACGTTTGCACTTTAGGCGAATTGAAAACAATTTTGGCAGTAATTTTTAATTATAAATAATAAAACATAACATTTTTTCCTCAATAAACATACATTTCAATGGTTTTTAAGTTGAAAAGTTTAAATAAGTAAATCATTCAGAAACCATAACCCCCAAGCATCTGTGCTCACGTAAAAATGATAACATTGACAGCGAATTCTAGAGAAAATTCCACCCGTAAATTGCACTTTAATTATAAGTAAGTATTTAGTCGACGAATTTAAGGTTATTACTTTATTTTTTAATATTTGTCAATATTTGAAGACATCAAAGAACTTGGTGTTTTCACGTACTCTGTTTTATCAACTTTTATATACATTTATAATAATTTTACAAAATCATGGTATATTAAAAATAATGTACGGTATACGCAAATGACTTTACTCACATGTACGAGGGTAGTTCAATAAGTCCTTAGAATGAAGTATAAAAACAATTTTTTTTGGGTAAATTTTTTTTTATTTTTCAACATAATCTCCTTGGAGCTC
>NC_046662.1:147430218-147441512 GCF_010883055.1 Belonocnema kinseyi
TATATCTATTCGGGAGTGGTGCTGACTGAAAACAGATGATTTGGAGCGATTCGCGCGCCATCTGTTGGTCATTCTAAGGACTTATTGAACTACCCTCGTATATTAAATTTCCGTCAGATTTTTATGACAGTGTAAATTCTTTTCATTGTGGAGGCTTGAATTTCATCAACTATTTTCTTAATTGCGCATGAGTTTCAATTTATTCTGGAGGCATATAATTTTAAAAATTTGTAGTGCATTTGCAATTATATTAATATATTATTATATTAATTTTGTAAGTATTATAATATGATTTTTTAATATTTATTTATAATTTATTATGTATTATATTATATTATATTTGCAATTATATGCAATTACGTAATCTTTCAATTTCTTATTTAATGATATTGAAGAATTCAAATTTATAATCCAAATTAAATTTATAACTGAATATCCAGGCTATTTATATATATAAAATTTGGCAGCAATGAAAGATTTAATAGTACAATTGTTCTAGAACTTTAAAAAAACGTTTTTTAATATATTGTACAATATAATGACGTAATATTATTTTTTATATTATAATAAAAAAATAGTTGAGGTAATGATTTTGTACTTAAACTCAGTTGTTTGCATATTTTTATATTTTAATCAACTCAAGGCAATATCGGTTATTTCCATTCAATTTTAATTTACAAAATTTCATTATATTCCATGAAACGTCCTTCACAATTATATTCGTCATGTTTTTATGGAAACTATTCAATTTAAAAATAATATGGAAATGTGAAGAATCTTTCTTGCTTTCTTAAAGCAGAAGAAAAACGCATACAATCACGTTATTTTTAATATAATAAGATTATTCCACTTATTTGAAACTGCATATACAAATGTATTAAATTTAATATACAAATTGCATGGCTTTTTATATTTTGATCTGTATTAACATCAAACTGCTGTTTATACAAATGACTTCATATACATTTGTATTAAATTTAATACAGATTTTCGAACAGTGTATTTCATGCTTACAACAAGTTCTTTTTCATCATTTATGTGATTCGATTTAATTACCAAACATAGCTTCGAAAGGGGTTTGTTGGATGCCTCGATGGAAAGCATTGTTTTTCCGCAGTTGGCGAAATCGAAGACCTTCACTCCATTTCTTCTAGTTGTTTTCTTCTATCGATGCAACAAGAATACCACTTCTTGAGCTGTTTTTGTCTTGAAGGGACGAAGCATCACGAATATTGTCAAATGATCTTGATAGTTGAGAATGAATTTGTAACATCCCTCTTTGCAAGTCTGCATGTCAATTATATCAACTTGCGCTCTTGCGTTGATCTGTTTAAAAAGCAAAGGCTCGATAACCACTACTTTTTTTAGGATGATTTCGCTTTTTTTCACATATAACACACAGTGTGAGAAAAGTAAAAATAACTGCTCTGGTAACATTCACGTACTTAACAGGTAGAGCTTTCTCTAATCTATTTTTACCACCATAACCGCACTCAACATGCGCAGGATTAATAACGCCAGAAAGTTCATCGTTCGTCACATAGTATTTAATGTCAGCTTTCGCTTCACTCATTGGCACAATTAGTTTTTTAACTCCTTCAATACACATAACATCGTATCGACTGAGGCGTCTGTAATCCAATGAGGACTTTTTTGTTTTTACTATAGCTTCTTCTACTTCCTTCATTATTTCATGGTATTTTAAAATATAATTGATAAGAATCGTGTTTTCAGATTGACTTTCAATTAAATGTTTAATTTTTTCGTTGAACTTGTCTCTCAAACCACTATTCACTTCGTTCATCGCACCACCCCTTGTCACAGTTTCACTCATTATGGCTAAACAATTTAGTAACTTGGTCTAAATTATAGTGCACTAATAATGTTTCCACTCGAAGTTTTTAAGTTGGCTGCTGAACTCAAACTGATGGAAAATGCAATATGCAGGAGAACTGTTTATGTCCAATACCCAGTCGGAAATTTCCAAGTCTCACCATTGGTCCAATTTTGGATCAAGTTTAGGGGGTGTGCGCCGGGTGCCCCACCAGGACGATCGCACAGAGCAGAAAACCGTAGTGGCTGCAACAGCTGACGTTGCTGAAAGCTTTGGAAATGGAGTGATGGGTGACGTTGATCGCAGTGACAGCAGCGGTGATGAAAATGCCGAGAAGTTGACCCGGGTGGGGAGGGTAGCGGACTCAGGTACGGGCAAGCAACTCGAAAGGCCCTCAAATTTACAGCGCCTTAACAAGCTAGGTAACGCGGGTTCGAACAGAAGCTTGGACGAATGCCAAAAAAATGCAAGCGCGGAGGATGAGGTAGAAAGGGACCAGGATAACAAGAGAGTTAGAATTAAAAGGAAACCACCAGAGAGATAGGGGGGATGGGGGGATGTTTGAAAAATTGGAAGCTCTCATTAAAGGGTTTAGAGAGGAAACAAGATAGAGATTGGATGACATGAATAGGGATACGAATACGCAGGGAAACGATGTAAGGGGGGAAGTGAAAAAGGTCAGAGAAAAATGGGAAGAATCGGATAAACGTTGGAAGGAGGAGAAAGACAAGGTTTGGGGTAAGCTAGAGAGCATTGAGAATGGACAGACAGAGGTTAAAGAACAGCGATCTAGAGAAATAAAACAGTTGGAAGAGCGGGTATCCAGCCTATAAATTAGGAATGAGCATATGGGGGAAAAGATAGAAAATCAGGAAATAGTTAAAGGGAATGAAAAGAACGTCCGAAGTGAGAATGAAAGATTGAAGAAAAGACTCAGTGAGATCAAAAGAAGATTAGAAGAAGAAAGGGCAAAGAGGAAAAATAACATAGTAGTTAAGGGATTAAAAGTCGCGAGTGAAACAGAAGAAGTGGAAATAACCAATCTTTTTCTAGACATTCGAGTGCAGGTAATGGTAAAAGGAGTTAAGAGAATAGGAGGGACAAAGGAAGGAACAGAAGGAATGTCTCTAGTAAAAGTGGGGAGTGAGGAGGAGAAAAAGAAAATTATAGAGGGGAAAAATATTGAGAGGAAGAGAAAGAATTGAAGAAGATCTGACATGGAGGGAGATGGCAAATAGAGCAGAGGGCTTGGGCAGAGAGGAAATGGGGCCATATGGTGTGGATAAGGAGAGACAGGTTATGGATAAATGGGGAGGAATGGTGCTGGAATGAAGAATTAGAAGAATTAAGGAAAAAAGGAAAAAGTCTTGAGAAAGGTAGGGGGAAGGGAGACGAAAAAGAGTCTAGAAATATATCAGAGGGGTTTCCAAACGGCAAAGGGGAAACGAAGTGAAGAGGAAAGAAAAGGGAAGGGAAGAGAGAAACTTGAAAATAGCTTTCTGGAATGTGTCAGGTTTGAAGAACAAGAATATAGGATTTTGGGAGGAGTTAGAAAAGTGGGATGTGGTTATGACGAGTGAAACTTGGGCAGATGATAAGGACTGGAAGGGAATAAAAAAGCTGTTACTGAAAGGTTATGTGTGGACAATCCAAGAAGCAAGAAAAGAACACGTTAAAAGGAGAGCGATGGGCGGCATGGTGTCAGGGGTGAAAAAAGAATTAGCAGTAAAAGGAAGAAAAGATGGGGACATGGAGGAAAAGGATGGACCAATGATAAGAAAAATTATAATTGGAAAAGTAGAAATAGCGGTGGTGTGTGTATACAGAAGAAGACGGGAAAAGGAAGGCCGGAGAGTAATAAGGAGGTGGCAACCGCAGGGGGGCCTGATCGGTTGCTCCCACGGATCATCTATTAAATTTTCTAAGGTTACAGGAGTTCAAACTTACAAAAAATGAATTTCCGTAAAAAATTGGATGACATTTCTTTAAATTCGAACTCTGGAAATATGGATATTCCAAAGGGGCTACTCAGGAGGCACTGGTCGGTTGCCCCCACGCATCAACGAATAGAATCTCTGAGTCCAAAGAGTGAATATTTTGTTTGACGCTACAAATTTTAAGGTTTCATGAGTTCACTCACAAAAAATGAATTTCTGTCGAAAATTGGATGAAACTTTTTTGTAATTCAGACTCTGAAAATATGGACATTCCACAGTGGCTGCCACAAGGGGCCCTGGTCATCATCCCTCTCCGTTGAACGGTTACAATTTCTCCATCGAAAGGGTAAATCAATTTCTGTCTAAAATTAAATGACACTTTATTGCTTTCCTTCTTAGTGGTGAGTTTTGAGCACTTAAAATGTGGAAGATATTCGGAGAGTGATTTTGAAGATTGTTTGATTTCGACTAAGAGAAGGAAGATTGAATTCTGTGCGCTAAATCTGAGGAGCTACATGAATACCTAATGGAAGGTGAAGAACTTATTCCATTTACTGCTAATGAATGTTTAGCGCTAATGCGAAGATTTTTAAAAAAGCTAGACGACTCTACAGGATAAAGAAAAAAGACGGTGGTTGAAAGAAAGAAGGCTATTATAGAAGCTTAGGAACTATTACTTAAAGAAAACTAAAATTATTTTTATATTTACCCTATAATAACACAAAAGTGTATTAATGTAATATATCATGAAATAACAATATAGTTTACAAAAATATCGCACAAAGTGCGTTAAAGAATAAATAAATGAAACTTTCAAGTATTTCTCAAACTGTGCATTTGTTTATAGAATTTTTTTATAACAGTCACAAGCTTGGAATTAAATTGCAACATAGTTTATTGCAACATCACTCCCAAGTCAAACAAAGCACTTAAAAAAAAGAAAGTACCTCTAACCCTAAAAAATTTCTCAAACTGCGCATTTGTTTATAACAGTAAGAAATATATTGCGTTTTCTCTCCATACGGTTTTATGTTACTTTCAATTTAGTTAGCTTTAAGTTAAAAAAAAATTTATTTGGTAGAAATTGTAGCCGGAATCGTATTTTGAACATTTTTTCGATATTTTGCCCCACTGTGCGATGTTCGGGTGAACTTTTAAGCTTTAAAAAAAGACAGATGATAAGTCCATGGAAAGTCGAATCGAAAGCTTTATGGTACCAGGGGGGTGACTCGCCATTCAAATGCAATGAGTCAGTTTTGTGAAGGACGGCAGAAGATGAAACACTGGCGCCACTAGCGCCACGCCCTACATTTGAATGACAGCTGATAAGAAACATGGGAGATGTAGTATTTTTCTCAGTTTTTGTAATATTTTGAACATTTCTGGATATTTAAAAATTTTTGAGCTTGAAATAAGCCAAGATTAACTGTTTCTAGAATTAAAAAAAAATATCGAGGATTAAAGAATAGGCCTTAAAAACACTGGAGCAATTAAGCGTAAAGAAGGATTTTATTATTAAACCTGGTCATTCAGTGTGTGAAGCTCCCTTTTTAAATAATCAGATAATTTGGACCTAAAATAACCGAATGGCTCTGACTTTTTAATTTTTAGGTATTCATGTTGTTGCCGAACTTTTAGATTATTTTGATGGTGTGTAAAATTACGGTTTTAATAGTTTTAGCAATTTAAACAGTATTAAATGCAAGTATTAAACTATATTTTAATGGAAAAATAATGATTCTCTTGCAGTCATAATGGTAAAAGAAACCTAAATTCATACTAGGGGTTTTGCCATCTTAATTTCCAAACTTCCCTGATCATTGTTCGACGGCTGACTTTTTTATTAGACATTTCAGAATCCTTTGTCAAAAAATCGCGCTTAATTAGATGACGGGGGGTTTTTTTAGCAGCCTTCAAACAATGCTCGAGGCGGTTTGGAAATTGAGATTTCGGAACCCCTGGTTTTAATTTAGGTTTACCGTACCATTCTGACTGCAAAAAAATAATTATGTTAAAATTTTTATTTACTTTAAAACTTGAATTTATTAATGAATGAATGTAATTGTAAATAAATGTTGAAACTCAGCGATAATTCAACACTGTCATTAATGTTACCTTTACATTTTTCTTACAGTTAGTAAGGGTCTTAAAAGACTTTTTAAATTTCAAAAACTATTAAAACTATAATTTTATACACTATCACCATAATCTAAAAGTTCAGTAACAAGAAGAATATATTAATATATGAAAATCAATGTTGTCATGAAATCGTCAGACCCACTCGATTATTTTAGGTTAAAGGACATCAGTGTAAACCAGCCCCTTGCCTCAACCGTGTATGTTTATGTAGTAGTAGTTTTCTTATTGGACGAATGACTGCTAGTCACAAAAATATTGTAAAAGTTAACAATAACCACTGATATTAATAATTCTAGTAAAAAAATATTTAAACTTAAGGTTTTATCAAATTCAAATTTTCTTTGATGACCAAGTCGGTGGGTTATTGTCATAAGATTTTGTATTGAGTGAATCTTAGCATGCAGTGTTATGATCCTTTTTCAATCTATTATGATTGAAAACCCGACTTTTTCCAAGTGAAACTGCCAACATTTGGAAATTGTTTATGTGAATTATTTATAAACATGGAAGTTGTTATACTCTACTAAATGTTATCATAGATACATTTTTTTAGGAATATCAGTAGCCATTGTAGCAATTAAAGAAAATAAAAATTGTTATAAAACCTTACATTTGAATATTTTGTCACGACAATTATTTATAAAAGTGGTTATTTGTTATATTTTATCAAATATTATTGAATAGTTATTATTTTAAGGAATACCTGAAGTCGTTCTGGCCATTGAAGGAAATTGTAATTTGAAAAATCTCAAATTCTAATATTTTGCCACAAAAATTGTTTATCACAGTAGTTACTATAAACTTTTAAAGTATTTTTGTAATGAAATGTCATTCCTACATTAATGTGAAGCATTATTAGAAATATATTTTTTTACCGATAATAAGATTATTCGTCCATTTTTTCATCAAATTGTTTTAGAACAAATAAATAGATTGATAAACACATTATTTGTATTCTATGAGTGCCTAAACATTCATTTAAGACAATGCAAAGTTTTCCTGATCAGTTATTAAAGCGAAAAAAATTGTTATAAAAAAAAATTTAGTTTTTCCGTAGGTACTTTAAGTGAAAAAATTGTTAATAAAAACTATAGGAGACAAAAGTACGTAGAGCCAACATCTGTATAATTTAATAGTCTCTAAATTAAACCAACAAAATTCAAAATCGCAAGAAAATTGAAAGCTCTGGACATTTTTGACTGACAAAAGTGCATTTCGTCCAATTGTGCGTTTGTGTATTGAGTTTAATAGCTTATAGTCTGTTTATTTTAAAAATGAGGTTTCCAATAATATAATAACAATTTAATTCAAAATCTCCTGTAAATTTAAATTTTTTAATAAAATTATTAGGGGATGTATGCAGCGAGAAAAAAGCTTTCAGTATTGAGCAATAACTAAATTATTGAACTGTATAAATGTATGTATGATGTTCGGTTCAATTTAAATAAATATGTACATTATATCGAATAATATTATACCCATTTTCTCATTTATCATTCTTGTCAATGACTTTTTACCAAATTATTCCCTCCAAACATTTTAATTAAAATTACCATTACTTTTTAAAAATATTTTCTTCAAAACTTGAAATTGTTCAGATTGTAAAGGTATAAAGATTCTTTACTTTGCAACTGAAGTTGTAGTCTCAAATATTTTAATTATTACTATATTTATACTGGATATAAGCGATATACTTTTTATTTAATTCTTCTGATCATGTATATGTTTTAAATAATTTTGTCATTCAGGACTTAAATATTATTAATTGTTTCATTAGCTACATTATTAATTTTAACAATAAATATTTCTTAAACTAAAACAATTAATAAAATCAATAATATCAGCAAAATAAATCATAGAAATATGAAGTTCGAACTGTTTTCAAAATGTATCTTAAAATTAAATTTTATTCATATTAAACTACATATTTTTATGACTTTTTCTTTATAAAATAATTAGTAATAGTTACTCTTATTTATTTATATATATATATATTTTTGTTTATTTGCAAACAGCATCAAGTTTTTAATTATTTTTGCTTTTTCTTAATGCAATTCAATGAAAAAGACAGACCTACTATTGGTGGTGTCATCTGTTGGATTAGTTTGCCCGACAATTCCCCTCAGGATCGTAAGAAAACAAAAAAGTAGGGGCGATGCATGGGGCGATGCATGCACACTACGTGTCCAGATTTAACAATGAAATCCTTTTTGGCCAGCTTAATTGCTTGCTGCCAACTTTCAACTTCATTTTTTTGAACGCAGAAAAATCCTTTATTTACTTCACTTGAGCGGTCTGAGCCGTACCCTGATTTACAGTTCAGAGCTATACATCGATACCCACCCATTTTGATTACATATTTATCCGTAAATGAATAAAATACGCCAAAAAGACGATAGAGTTATGACATTTTACAAGTTTTTACATGCAAAATAATAATAAACAACGGGAAGACCGGGCGTCGCAGCGATGGCGCCAATGTTACAAGCCTCACCGCTCTTCACAAAACTTACTCGCGCCGCTCATGCAAAAGCGAAAATCGTGTTACCCCCCTGATGGTACTCAATCCATGCCATCGATAGGCAGCGCTGGTAGAATGCTACGTCTTTGCAATCTGCGTCCACCATGAAGAAATACATACAGGACGTAAAATTCCCGTTTTCAAACGTGAAATTACGTACGGATCGTAACTCAACACATACAGTCAAAAGGATATTTTGAGGTTAGGTCTCCCTAAACTTTGCCGCTATACTCAAACACTCTGTATAGTTATTCAGAATAGCATTTTATATACTTATATAGTATTATAGACTATATATAATTAAAACTTTATCATAAGGACAACCGCAGGATTTCGCCGGGAGCGGGTGCTAATCTGAAAAACTGCACCCGATCCCAGGGAAATCGCGGTGAAATTTCAGACAACCACGTCTCACGTCCGTAAAATAGGTGGTTATAGGTGTTTAAATTTATAAGTTGACCAAAATCGTAAAAGAACCGTAAAATCTATTTGACGTACAAAACAACAAACTAAATGCGCACCAAATGGTAAGTGGACGTTCGGGCGTCTTCGGAACTTTTGTTTGGCATGACTCGCTACCGCTAGTCCCAAATGGTTAAAATTTACGACCTTAAAATAATTCTGCGGCGTTCGTCCGCGCGGACTTGCTCACTCACATTGTTAACTGAAGTAAAATCTTACTAGATTATAAATAGGTACTGTAGTATCGTAAGTTAATCAGGTTACACATTGTTATTTGAAAATACACTGCACGTATAATTACTAGCTCATTGTAAATATCACCAAAGCTTTTTTTACAGTGTACAGTCACAATAGTTACATACGTGTTCTCTGTCATTCTTTTAACTCTTTCAATCTCACTTGGTATGTCTTGTCGACTTTTTGTATGTATTTTTATGCTTAAAAAATTCTACGTATGTTCAAAAAAATTGTTAAACATAAGTTATCAAGATAATTTCATTAAATATCAAAATCGAAACTTTAAGGAGCCCTCCATAAAATTCATTACCCATTTCTGGGGGGATGGGGTCATACGAAAAACGAGCACCTGAATCAAAAATATCTACTTCATAGAGACGGAAAAAGACAACTTTAAATTGAAATGATTTTTTAATGTGAGCAACGATCTTCAAATAAATCAAGAAAAGCATGTTTCCCGGTCCTCCGGGTTCAAATTTGACACAGCTGTTTTTTATATAAGTAGGTTAACCCTAGAAACCCGTACTATGGTCTGGTGGTCCGATGCGTTATTTGCAAGTTTGTTTATTTTGAAGTAATTAAAGGGCGATACTGGGGACCTGTGCGTGAAAAACCCTTAGGTAGAACCCTAACAGTAAGGCATACTACGCAGCTCAGTATCGCCATAGCAGCATCAGTGAAAAGTTTAAAAGTGTCGTGTCGGTCTGTGGGACCATAAAGAGGCTTAATCGTCGGTTTTTCGGAAAAATTGTCAGTATGACTTTTTATTTTTAAAAGTTATGGCTAGCTCCCTATTATAATATAAAAAATTGTATAATTTTGAAAAAAAAAATTTTCAAAAAATAAGATAATATTGACTTGGAATCCAATTGAAGACTCGATGTGGGCATCCTCCGAAGGCTCCTCGCCTGAAATCGAACAAAACATTCTCTAGCTCTGAACGTAAGGGCCATTTAAACTATTTCTGTTGGATTTTTCTCTCTGATAATAAAAATTTTATCTATTTCTTCAATTTTTAATCGCAGCCTATTGTTTTCCTTGGGCATTTTTGTAATCAAAGGTAAGCAAAACACCTCTTAGAATACTGAGAGTGAACTGAGAGTTCCTTCAGTTAGATTCCAAGTGTAAATACAATAAAAGTAATATAAATGAGCAGAAATGATAAATGTCAGTAAATATAAATGAAATAAAACAAACGAATTTTCATTTTGCTTTTCATCTTCTTTCTAGTCACAATGGAACTGCGTTCCAGCAGATCCGCAAATGCCGTGCGTCTGGCATTTGAAAATTTGGAACCAGAACACGAAGACTGCGAGTCAGACGGATACATTGATCGTGAAGAAAAGGAAAGGAGATATTCTTTATAATATATTACACAACCACACAAAAAAATATAAGTGTGCGGATCTGGTAACAAGAAACACGTATTGTTATGGATTTTGGGGCGCTGAATTCCAATTCGGTATCAAAAATCACCCATCACGTCATGGTTGAGCCATAACCTCAAAAAATGACGAAAAATCATGCACTGAGGCAAATAAATTTCAAAATAATGCCAGTGATGCAAATTTTCACTTCAAAAACATGTCGACAACAGTGAAGGATCAACCCTTGTCTGATATCAACTTATTTAACATAACCTTACCCAACAGAACCTTACCTCACCTAACCTGAATTAACAGAAATTTATTGAACTACACGTAAAGCTCTGGAAGCATATTTTTGCAGTAGCAAATGTGTGCTACATCGAATGGGTCAACTCAAGCCTAACCTAGAAATAAATCTAACCTAGCCTAACCTAACCTCACGAACCACAATTAAACTGATTGTGTTGTCCCGTTGTGTTTGTGGTACCGTTTGAATCAGCTTGGGCTTAACCAGCAAAGAGGTCAAACCTATCCTAACCTAAAAAAACCTAACCTAACCTAACTTCACGTAACACAATTAAACTCATTGTGTTGTCCCGTTGTGTTTGCGGTACCGTTTCATTCAGCTGAGGCTTAACCTACATAGAGGTTTAACCTATCCTAACCTAACAAGACCTGACCTAACCTAACCTCGACGAATGAAATTCAACCACACGTGTAGCTATGTAAGCGTACGGTTCTCAGTCTTAAATGTGTGCTATATTTAATAGGTTAACTCGATCTTAACTTACAAATGA
>NC_046662.1:147441612-147453430 GCF_010883055.1 Belonocnema kinseyi
ACAAGTAGAATTGACCCCATTTCAATTAACCTGACAATGTTTGTATCAATTAAAATGTAGAACTATAACTTAAACATGCAAATGAATAAGAGTTTTATTCAAGAATTTTTTCTCTCTGCTTTTCTTAAACTTAAGGGATATATTTATACTATCTTTCATGTTTACATTTTATCTTGCTTTTTATCGTAATTGAATTGATTTACAGACCTACTTCAGTCTATTTTCTGCCTGCTATAACGTGTCCTTTTTTCTTCATTTGTAGTTTAAGATCGAGTTAACCTATTAAATATAGCACACAATTAAGACTGAGAACCGTACGCTTACATAGCTACACGTGTGGTTGAATTTCATTCGGCTAGGTTAGGTTAGGTCAGGTTTTGTTAGGTTAGGATAGGTTCAACTTCTATGTAGGTTAAGCCGAAGCTGAATGAAACGGTACCGCGAACACAATGAGTTTAATTGTGTTACGTGAAGTTAAGTTAGGTTAGGTCAGGTTTTTTTAGGTTAGGATAGGTTTGACCTCTTTGCAGGTTAAGCATAAGCTGATTCAAACGGTACCGCAAACACAAAGGGACAACACAATCAGTTTAATTGTGTTTCGTGAGGTTAGGTTAGGCTAGGTTAGATTTATTTCTAGGTTAGGCTCGAGATGACCCATTAGATGTAGCACACATTTGATGTTGGGAAAATATGCTTCCAGAGCTTTACGTGTAGTTCAATAAATTTCTGTTAATTCAGGTTAGGTGAGGTCAGGTTCTGTTGGGTAAAGTTATGTTATATCAGGCAAGGGTTGATCCTTCACAGTTGTCGACATGTTTTTGAAGTAAAAATTTGCATCACTGGCATTATTTTGAAATTTATTTGCCTCAGTGCATGATTTTTCGTAATTTTTGAGGTTATGGCTCAACCATGACGTGATGGGTGATTTTTGATACCGAATTTGAATTCAGCGCCCCAAAATCCATAGGAATACATGTGTCTTGTTACCAGATCCGCACACTTTTGTTTTTTTGTGTGACTGTGTTATTTTTATTTCAGTAATTTAAAAAATGAGATTTTTCCTTGCGTAACAATGCATTTTCGACCATTTTTCGCGACACGCATTGCAAACAATTATATATCTTTTTACTAAATAATTTCTTTGATTTTTTTCTAGCATATTCTTATTAGCCGGAAACGGGCATTTCGATTTCACTTTTTATTAGACAAAAAATGTTCATTTGTTTTGAAATTGTAAGCACATGAAATCATTCGGTCCCCCAGTCAAAGTATGGCTAAGTAAGGGCAGAAAAATGTGTGGTCTTCTAGGGTTAAGAATAGGATCACATGGTCTTTAGTTTTCTCAAATTCGTAATTCACGCTATGCCCTACAGCTGATATAACCCCTCTTCTTAGACATTATGTAAAACTCACTTTCAAAAATATTAAATAGGGTGATTTTTCACGAAAATAGGATAATAATAGAGGAATAAATTCTTTAAAATGAAATTAATGTGACTATGCCTTATGCTCCTATTTCCTCTTAATACTATCAATATACAAATTGAACTCCGGCCCGAAACACTACTTCGTAACTCTGCTTCTTTCGAACTCATTCTTTGGCTTTTTTTCCTACCCTGTGCAATCAGCTCTCTCTTTCTCTCTCTCGCAGATCTTCTAGCTTCTGCACCAATTTCTCCCCCTCAACGTTTTTATTCAGAATCCATTTAATTCTCTCTTTTGTACTCCCCCTTCGTTACCTGTGCACCTCTTTAACACATGCAACAATGTTTCCTGCTCATACCTACATACTGTACACACATTCTCTTCTTCATTCATCCAGAACCTATATGTTCTTATGCCCTTTCCCTTTCTGGATTTTACTACTATATTCCATTTGCCCTCATTGTTAATCTTTATCAGGTACTCTGGCCCCCCTGCTTCTTAAACATTCTATAACAGTTGTTGTACTTTGAATCTGCTATTTTTTCCCCATCTTTCCTCGCCTTGCCTTCAGCTCTTCGGCTATTTCCTCCTACTCGCTAACCCTCAACTTGCATACCACATTCACACCTTATTTCATATCTCTAATCTTCCCATTTTGAACGCCCCACGTTACATTTCTTCTCTTTATCCATAAACTCCCGGGCACACGCGTCCCTCTCCTCATCTTCGTTTCTTTTCGAAACTCCAGGCTCTTTTGACGTGCTTGGCCATAATTTGTTATCGCCCTGTATCTTCCATCAGGACATAACGTGGGCAGCTCCAACTCACTCCCATAACCCAATTCAAAAATCTCTCACGCAAACTTTGAACTCTCTTATGTTCTTTAATTTATCATTACTTTACTCGCGCATTCTAAACTCTTTCTCACCTGCGGCTCGTTTCCTCCTCTCGTATCGAACCAAAATCCTAGATCGCAAAACTCATCCACATCTTCCATTCGTACTCTAATCCACCTCTTTTATTTCTGAAACACATAATCTTGGTCTTGTTCACATTCACTGTTAAACATTTATCTATCACATAGTCATCGAACACTCTCATCAACAGATTCATACCTCTTCCATCGTCCGCTTCTAGTACTACATCATCTGCATATGCTAGTGAATACTCTGTGCAGTTCCTAATATTGTCCCCGCTTTCCCTTTTCTCTTTAAGTTCTCCTCTATATCTACCAGGACAACACTAAATAGAAGTGGGATCAACGGACACCCTTCCCTGAGCCCTAGTCCTGTTTAGAATTCCTCACCTTTCTTAAAACTCTTACCTTAGTATCCACAAATGTTTGTTTTATCATCTGTATTAAACCTTCATCTATCTCTCTCTCTCTCTTTCCGGACTACCCATAACACCCATAAATGCCTTAAATTCTACAAACAGTTCGACCAGCTTTCCTTTTTTCCGTCCTAGGTTCCTATTGACTAGATAGTTGATCACATAGACGTTATCTGTGGTCCATATCCCTTTTCTATAACCCGTTTGGTTGTAGTTTTTTAATCTATGGTACTACCATACCTGTCTTAGATTACTGCGGCCACCCTTCTTCCCTCCACACCATGTTGCAAATCCTTCACATCTCTTCTTTCACCCCTAATCCTCAGTATCTTACTGCTTCATTTTCCAAGCCATCCTCCCCTGCGGCCTTGTTTCTTTTCAGCCTTGCAATCGCCTCGATCACCTCTTCTTTACTAAACTCGTTTTCGCTGTTCTCGTCCCCCGCTTCCGTTTTTCTTTCTTCTTCCCTTACCTTATTTTCCACACTTCATAACAGACCCTTGAAATACGTCATCACGTTTTCATCTCGATTTTTTCAATTATGTTCTTTCTCCCCCCACTTTTCCTGCTTAACAATTCCCACCACTCCCTTACTTTACCGCTTTCTCAAACTCTTCTATGTACCTTTCTTTCTCCTTCCCTCTTTTTACCCTGATCATTCTTTCATGCTTTCTCTTTCTCCTTTTGAGTTTCTCTTTTTCCATTCCCTCTTTCCTCCATTTTCTTACATTCTCCTTCATCATATCTTTACTTTCCCTGCATTCATATTCGACCAATCTCTCCTGAACACCTCTTCTTTTTCTCGCGGCCTCACCTCTTCCGTTAACTTATCCACAAATCCTTTTAGTTTTTCTGGTAGCGTGTCTAGTCCTTCCTCTTCCAAACCTGGTGTCTCCTCGTATTTTTTGTCTAAATTCTCTCAACTTTTCCTCTCCTGACTACACATTTTCAATTTTTGTAGCCTCTTTCCTTCTCCCTTCCCCCTATCGCGCTTTGAGCCAGCAAATCTCATCGTCACGTGCAACGGAAAGTGTTCTGAGCTTGTCAAGTTACCCACTTCCATTCTAACCATCTGCCTCCTTATTCCTTCTTCTGTCACAATGTAATCTATTACGGTGTCCCCTATATCTGCATACGATTACTCTGCTTCTTCATCCCCCTCGTATTGCCGTTCCAAATGAACCATCCCGCGTCTCCCAACAAGTCCAGTAGCCTCCTACCCTCTCGATCCGCTTTCTTTTGTTTAGAGTTTCTTATGAGCACCTCCTTTTCTCTATTCCTCACCTCTCCTCTTAGTTCCCCTGTCCGTGCATTCAAAGCCCTTTCAATTAGTACCACCATATCTGGTTTTTCCTCTGTCCATTTCCTTATTATTCTCCATCCTCTCTTCTCTTATTCTGCACACGCATACTGCATCCACAATAACTTCTCCTAATTTTATTATTCTACCCATTGTTCCATTCTGTTTTTCCATATACTCTTGCTTTCCACTAATTGTCTACCAAATAGTTGACTTCAAACTTTATAAAGGATGAATTATTAACAAAAAATGGATTAGTGCAACTTTTAGAGAAAAAAAAATTTTGAACCAAGAAACCGAATTACTAACAACAAAAGGTAGATTCTAAACCAAAGAGGGGATCTTGAAACATATGAATTTAAAAAAAATAGTTATAACTCATTTTTAACATAACACTTACTTTATCCCAACAAATATTTTCAACCTAGACGAATAATTTTATAACAATAGAATAGTTCAATTTTCCACCAAAGAGATAATCTACAACCAACCAGTTAAATTTCTGATAAAAAGATATCTTTGTAACAAAATAGTTGCATTTATAACAAAAAATTAAAATTTTCAACCAAATTATAGAATCTTTAATCAAGATGCCCGTTGGATTTCGCGCTTCACGCTCGATAATGTATTTACCTCACTCTTGGTCATTGTACATCGACTACATTTTTGCATAGGACTTTTCAAATTAAAGGTCAAACCATCGGTAACTGAAATTTGGAGATTGTGAATTCTCTTTCGCTAAAGCACCATCGTCTTTAACGAACATATTCTCATCGAGTGTCTCGTGAGAAAAAAGGGTTAAAAGCAAATTTTCAGATCTAATTTCAAACTATTGCCCTGTCCTTTCTTTTTATATCCTTAAAAAGTGTGCCAAAGCAAAATCCAATCCAAGTAGTCTTTCAAAAGTTATCCGGTATACAAACGATAAAGACAACGAGGACAACAAGACACCGACGTAAAAACAATTTTTTCTGACATCGGGGCACAGTTTTTGGCACACTTTTTCAGGATATAAAAAGAAAGGGCGAGTTCGTTAGCCATATATTTAAGATAAAAATTAAAACAGTTAAATTATTTTGAAAATCTTTGAGATCACTTTATGAACACACGAAATTAAAAAAAAAGTCAAGAGGTAAAAATTTTGCTTTTTGAATGTCCTACAATATTATCATAAAAACTTTTTGAATTTTCTTGAAAAATCGAAAATTCAAACTTTAATGCCGCAAAACATAATCAAGGATAAAAATTCTATTTTGCGCTCGAACTATGCAAGATACGAAAAAATGTAATTACAAAAATCTATCCACTTATGATCTACGAATTTGAGGTTAATCATTTTTGTATAGAACGCTTAGTTTTTGTTTTAATCTTAAAAACCAACATTACAAATAAAAAAAAATAAACAAATTAAATTTGCGAGCAAAAAGAAACAAGGTACAATAAAATCTTAAATAAAAAATTGTTTTTAAATTAGATCTAGAAATTTTCTTTTAACCTTTTTGTCTCACGATACACGTGATGAGAATGTGTTTGTTAAATCCGGTTGCGCGTTAACAAAAGAGAAATCACAACCTCCAAATTTCAGTTGTCGATGGTTTGACCTTCAATTTGAGAAGTCCTATTCAAAGATGCGGGGGATGTGCAATGACTAAGAGCGAGATAAATACATTATCGAGCATGAAACAAGAGAACCAACAGGTGCGCGCCCCAGGCGCGCTTACTTTTGCGAGCCGCGTGCGCAACGGGCGATGAGGATGTTCCCTTGTAGCGGGCAGATTTTTTCTCTATTTTTAAGAAGCATACCATTTCACCCCTTTTACCCATTTTTCTCGGAGTTTCGCTTCAATGCGAACTTTAATAGATCCCAACCAGAAATATCAAACAATTTTGGTTGAAACTTCTACTATTATATTTTGGTCCTGATTTTATCTCGTTTGATAAGAATTTCTGGTATTTGGTTGAAAATTGTATTATCTTGTTATAAATGAGACTATTTTGTTGAAAAGATATCTTTTTTTTAATAAAAAATTCAACTTCTTTTTTGTCACATTGAACTACTTTTTAAAATATTCATTTTTTGTTGTTGTAGATTATCTCTTTGGTGGAAAATGTAACTATTCTGTTTTTATAAGATTAATTATCTAAGTTAAAAGTCATTTTTGGGTTGAACTATGTGCTGTATTAAAAAATCGTCTTTGTCGATCAAAAATTAATTTTTGTCGTTAAAAATTCATCCATTTTGATTAAAAATGCAAATACTTGGGTCTAAATTAATCTCATTTGGATGAGTATTAAACAATTTGGTACAAAATTAACCTATTAGGTTGAAAATAAACTTTTTATTGAAACTTTAACCGTTTTTATTATAATTAAACTATTTTTATGAAAATTTAACCTTTTCGTAGTAAATTAACTTTTTTATAAAAAAATCATATTTTTGGGTTGGAATTTGGACCGTTTTAAAGCAAATTTACAGTTTAGGCTTTTAAAATTTAACAATTTTGTTAAAAATTAATAAATTCTGTTGAAATCTTTTCTTTTTTGAAGAGTATTAATATTGTTGCTAGATAATTAATCTTTTTGGTTGAAAATTTAACTATTTGGTACAATATTCATTTTCTTTAGTACAAAATTCAACTACTTTGGTTGAAACTTGAACTAGTTTGTAAAGAATTCATGTTTTTTAAGATTCACCTCCTTGGTCGAAAATTTAGCTGCTCCATTTTTAGGGAATTAAACTTCCGGCTTAAAAAGTCATCATTAAGATTTAATTCTTTTGTTGAAAAATTCATTTTTCTAAGATTCATAATTTTAATTGACATTTTATTTCTTTTGATGAAAATTCGTCTTGATGATCGAAAAATAATCTTCTTGTCTATAAAACATCCTTTTTATTAAAAATGCAATTGTTTTAATCTAAATTAGCCTATTTTGGTTAAGAATTTAAAAAATTGGAAGAAAATTAAAGTATTAGAGTGAAAATAAACTATTTTGTAAAAATTCATATTTTTTATTTAAACTCAACTTTTTGGTTCCAAATTAAATTTTCCGAATGAAAATTTGCTTTTTGATAGAAATATATTTTTTCTAAAAGTTGCACTTATCCATTTTTTGTTAAAAATGTATCCTTTACAAATTTAAAAGTCAACTGTTTGGTAGAAAAAGCATGGAAAGCAAGAGTATATGGAAGAAAAGAATGGAGCGATGGGTAGAAGAATAAAATTAGGAAAAGTTATTGTGGATACAGTATGCGTGTACAGAATAAGAGAAAAGAGAGGATGGAGAATAATAAGGAAATGGACAGAGCAAAAAGAGGAGAGATCGGTCCTAATAGAAGGGACTTTGAATACATGGACAGGGGAGCCAGGAGGAGAGGTATGGAATAGAAAAAAGGAGGTGTTTACAAGAAAATTCAAATAAAAGAAAACGGATTGGGAGGGGAGGAGGGTAGTGGACTTATTGGAAGACGCGGGATGGTTAATTTGGAGCAGCAATACAAGGGGGATGAAGAAGGAGAATATACGTACGCGGGTACAGGGGGCACCGTAATAGTTTACATTCTGGCAGAAGAAGGAATGAAGAGGCTGATGGTTAGAATGGAAGTGGGCAACGCGATAAGCTCAGAACACTTTCCGGTGTACATGAAAATGAGATGTGGTGGCCCAAAGCGCGGTTAGGGTTAGTTGGTGGAATATGAATTCAGGGAAAGTAAAGATATGGTGAAGGAGAATGTAAGAAAATGGAGGAATGAGGGAAATGAAAAAGAGGAACTCAAAAGGTGAAAGAGAAAGCATGAAAGAATGATCAGGGGAAAAACAGAAGGAGAAAGAAATATACATGGAAGAGGTAGAGAAAGCGGTAAAGGAAGGAAGGGAGTGGCAAGTGATAAACCGGGAAAGAGGGGGAAAGAAGGGGAAAGAAGGGCTTCATTCAAAAAACTGAGATAAAAGAGTGACGAAGTATTTCAATGGTCTGTTAGAGAGTGCGGAAAGCAGAGGAAAGGGAGGAGGAAGAAACAAGGGCACAGGGGATCATAGTTTGAAAAATTAAACACTAAAATACGGAGGATTAAAGGTAAAAGAAAAGATGTGAAGGATTTGCAACAAGGTGTGGAGAGAAGGGTGGCCGGAGAAAAGGAAGACAGGGATGGAAGTACCGCTAACAAGCGGATTATATTAGCTTTACGGCGTAACGTGAATTACGAACATGAGAAAATAAAAGACCAGCTGTGTAAAATTTGATCCTGGAACATCGGGAAACATGCTTGTAATGATTAACTTCCAAGATTGTTACTCGCATAAAAATTTTTTTTTTTTAAATTGTCCATTTCCATCTCTATGAAGATTTTTTAGATTTATTTTATTTTGCGAATTTGTATTTGGGGACATGTTTCCGATAGGAAATTTAACTATACTACAATTGCTCACTCATTAAGTTTAGAAAAACATAAATACTTATTTTTAAACGTAGCTTTACTGCTGAGATATAATCTACTAGGATTATTCATGAAAATATATATCTTACAGGGGAGTACCCGGTAGTGTTTTCTGTGTGGATTCATAATTTTTGTGAATAAATACCATGACTATAAATAAAAACTGGAAATTGCTAGGTCCAAATATTTGAATGTTTATTTATTAAAATACTTATATTGTTGCCAAATCGTTCTAGTAGGAAAATAAATGTATGCCTATTTTTTATTTTCGAAAAAAAATATTCTTAGAACTCGCTCTGGCCATTTTTATATCTTATGGAGTTTAACATGTAAAATGTTTCCAATTTTTATTTCTTCGATTTTGGACAGGAAATTATAAGCCAGTTTATTTGATATTTAATATACTTGTTCACTTATCAATGAATATTGCATTTATCGCAATTTTATATCTCAGAAATATTATGCAAAAGTTTTAGGCATATCAAAAATGGCATATAATGGCAATTTTTGGAGGCTCATTGTGACCCTCAGATATACTTGTGTAACTTGACATTTTAAAGAGACATTCTTTAGACTATTGAGAATAGATTTCTAAAAAAACAAAATTATTAAAAGTATAATTTAAATTGAGTAAAGCGTAAGAAAAGCTTACGAAAAATGACGCATTTAAGTTGAACACCGGCTGAAGGGACTGCAGATGGACGGCTGCAAAAAAAGTTAACCCTCGGTCGGTGCGCTCATTGTACACCGTATTTGCTGCCATCCCACGCTGCGGTGACTGACAATGAGTTGAATGGCAGAGTAATAATAAGTTAATAAATCTATAGCTGCTCTCTAGGTTAAACCTGTAGCTGGTGTAAGGATTTCTTTACTTCAAATTAGGAAACTTTGAAGCCTCAGAGTGAGTTTTAAAAATATTTTGTTTTGCAAATAAAAAAATAGGCATACATTTATTTGCCAACGAGAACGATTTGGCCAACAAGCCCGTTAAAATTTCTCAAATGTGATTTTTTGGGCCACCCTAATGTATACGAATCTTTAACAAAATTATTAAGTTAATAACATTCATCGAAAATAAATTTTTTTACGAAACATGTTGCAAAAGCAAGCTGTTTTTCATTAAAAAATAACATTTGAAATGAAATTTTTATTTGTATCTATATATGGAATATAGATAATAAAAAATTAATTAATATGAAAATATGAATTATTAATAAATAAATTATTTAAAGCCAATGATATTTTGGAAAAAAACGACAAACTTTCGAAGAAGTGTGTCTTTCAGTGAAAACAACATTTAAAATATTCGTTTTTGCATCAAGTAAAATCATGATTAGAACCCGTGTGGAAAAAGCCCCGTTTGTCCCTCTTTAGAATGATGGCCTTCGACAGGGGCCAAAAAAATTAGATGGCATTTTTTTTAAATTCGAACTCTGAAAATATGGACATTCCATAAGGGCTACCGCGGACAGCCCAGCTCGGTTGCTCCCATGGACCCATGATTAAGATTTCGAAGTCCTGTAATGACAATCAGGCAGTTGGCTAGCCCGTAAAGACGCAGTACAGGCTACAATGCTAGAAAAGTACTGGACCAGAACTGAAAAACAAGCACAGGCATTGTGGTCGTTAAGTCTAGGTTTATGTGAACAATGGCACACCACGGACCCTGTACGACCTGGGAGCGATGCTGGTACAGTGCGGGCTCTGTTAATAATCAAACAGGAAAGAACAGTAGTAGTAACGCGCCGTGTTAGCGGTATATGCATTTTCCCCGCTTATAATCTAGATTCTAATCTATGATGGAATGATTTTATTGAAAAATCGGCTCGGTGTGCTTCAAGATATAAGTATCTAGATGACGTATGCAAGAAATTAGACAAAAATATTAAACCGTGCCGCCTAAAAATGAAGAACCGAGTACTCAATTGCTAAATATCTTAAATAAAAAAGCACTTTTACCATTCATTTAATCTATCACCAAATGCAGAAAACAAATTTTGTTACGATTCATGGGGAAAAATTGTTAACCAAATTAATTTTTTTTACAAAGTACTAAATATTCTCCAGAAAATAACTTAATTTATAATAATAAACTATAAGTTTATAATAAAAGTCAAACCTATGCAAAAATACTTGGAAGAACTCAACTTATGGATTAAAGATTATGTATGTGGAAAAAATTCGAAAAAATTCCGTCTTTAGCCTGAATTTCTTAGAAAACTTCGGTGTGAATTCACAGAATGTAAAGATTCACATTACTACTGCAAATATTATCCGAAATAACAATGCCCCGGTTCATTCGTTTCGGATAATAATCCAGAGAATTAAGGATTTTTTCACCAAGAAATTTTAGAACGAAAACGTGGTAGACCATGATGTAGTGTTCATGCCTGGGATGAAGGGCTATATGTTTGCAGGAAAAAATATTTGTTCAGAACGAACTGCGCAATGTTCAAAGTTGGTGAAATCAAGTTTTTGGGAGATTGCGATGAACGTATTGATTTGCGAAAAAAAATTTTAATTGTTAATTCAAGCTGTCACCAAGATCTTCAATTTGGTAGATCGCACATTGATATTGTTTGATTCGTTCCCTCAAAAAGTAATAAAATCCTGCAAAATTGGCCGTTTTGCAAAATCTAGTTATTTTTGCGAAAAGTGTTTGCACATCCATCAAATTCTCTGAAAATCTGTATTTCATTAAGTTGAAAATATATGCAGAATTTGAGCTCAAAATGATAAATAGTTTTTGAGCAAAGCTATTTGTTATTAAAAAAGGTACTGTTGTTTTGTTGAGGCGTTAACTCGTACGTTAAAAATGGCTGCGAAGGAATAGTACGTTTTTGTCTCATAACAAATGGAATAACTTTTGTAATTTTCAGCATAAACAATCGGAATGATTGCCCTAATTGCCGATGGCGCTGAAATTGAATTCACGTGTTCAAAATGTAACAATTGGACGTATCTCATGAAAGAATAGACATATCGAGATGTTCTTTTTTTTTAATTTCAGCTAGCTTTTTGCGCTGATTACAAATATTGCATGAAAAACTCAGAGAACGCACGTCTAGTGCTTGAAAGGTAAGTTTACATTTCAGCTCCATCGGCTATCAGGCACGCCTAGGAGGGAGCAGCTTCCCCCACTCCACTGTCATACAATACGACCGTATTTGGTCGCAAATAAGCCTCTATTATCAATAGTATTTTCAAAACTGATTTTTCTGACAATTTTACTACAATAAGTATAACTATCCATTTAATAATATTCACCAATTTCAGCTGTAGATCTTCAAATTTACGACTGCAATAATTGTTTTTAAAAACTTAAC
>NC_046662.1:147453440-147460812 GCF_010883055.1 Belonocnema kinseyi
CCCCCCCCCCCCTCAATTAATGCACAGAAAATATGTTCACCTTAAAATCATGTGCAAATAGTATGTTTCCATTGACTGTAATCCCTATTATTTATGATGAAGATTACAAAAGTTATTCCATTCGTTTATGAGACAAAAACGTACTTTTCTTTCGTAGCCATTTTTAACATAATTAGAGCCGGTTCCACTAACCTCAGTTAAATCATTGTTTAAGTGACAGCGGGTTAAATGTAATGCCATAGAGAAGCCTGTCGCGCGTTCCACCACGTTTTTGGAGGTCCAGTTTAGCTAACCAGATAGTGGTTTCGAAATAACTCCTATTTTACTTTTAATCATTCGCGTGATTGGCTACGTGTCGGTCGAGTGGAAAGCAAAGGAATAGGTCCGTGCGCGCCAAATCCAACTACGGTTCACTCCAGGCTCGTGTCCACACTAACCTAAAAAAGGTGAATTTGTATGTGTTTTTGTTCGTGTTATATTCCCGTTTTATTCGTGTTATCTATGATGAGATGGCATAAAAAAAGTCAGATTGCCTAATCTTCTTCCTAATGCTCTTTCGATTTGAATCAGCTGATAATTAACACAAGCTTTTGTTAAGCGAAATCTCGTTTGAAAATCAACGTGGTTGAAATTTAAAAAAAAATTCACTCTTTGAAAATTCGCGGATAAATTCAAAAATGCCTTCTTCCACTTCGTCATCAGACGATCTCAGAACTTCTTCCAAAAACTCAATATTTCACAACGACACTGCACTTTTTAGGTTAACAGACGATTAAATCGCCCTAACCTACCAATCTTGACCGGTTAGATTTAACGATGGTTAATGCGAGTTAACCGGCTTTTAAAAAGTGGTGGAACACGTAACTAGCTTTAACCGAGGATTATATTTTTAAACGAGGTTGGTGGAACCGGCCCTTAATACTAAAAAATCAATTAGCGTTTAAGCTTACGTTACATCATAACTCTTTAGGACTAAGATTTGTTCACTTTTATGGCTTTGCGACCGGCCAAAAAAAAAGTTAGCCCCAACAAAACAATAGTACCTTTTTAATAACAAATAGCTTTTCCCAAAAACTATTGATTATTTTGGGCTCAAATGCATATACTTTCAACTTCATGAAGCACATATTTTCAGAGACTTTGATGGATGCACAAGCACTTTTAGCAAGAATAACTAGAACTTACAAAACGGCCTATTTTGCCGGTTCCTATTGCTTTTTGAGGGAACAAATCAAATAATCTCAATGTGCAACCTACCAAATTAAAGATTTTAGTGATTTCGCCAACTTTGAACATTGCGCAATTCGCCCTGAACAAATATTTTGCCTGCAACCATATAGGCCTTCATCCCAGGCATGGAAAATACATTATAGCATACCTCGTTTTCATTCTAAAATTTTGCGGGAAAAAGGAACCTTTTTGATCTTCGTTCCCTGGACTATAATGCATCTCCCTCCGGAGAGTCTGCCGACTGGCGTGTGACGAGGGTCAACATGCTCGCTGCGGACTTCAATAAAAAGCTTTCACCGAGTGTCACTGCTATTTTTCTCTATTGTTCTCTCCTTTTTTTATTATTATACCAAATATAAAGATTTTATCGAAAAATCGGCTCTGCTGGCTCCGAATGGTGCATATACTGGAAGTTTATATTCTCGACCATTGTTTCTGTTGCTTACTCGAGGTTTGACATGGTTCTTCTTGACTTCGAGAAGCGAACCATGTTCGTTATCGAATTTTCGGCACCAGCTGATAACAACATCATAGCCAAGGAGAATGAAAAGAAAGAGAGATCTTATAAGGGAGTTGCAACGATTGTACCCGGAATATTCTGTTAAACTCATCGTCCTTATTATCGGCGCTCTTGGAGGTGCCCAGCTTTCACTTGCTAACGGCCGCATAAAGTTGTCATAAGGACAGCCGCAGGATTTCACCGGGTGCGGGTGCTAATCTGAAAAATTGCACCCGCTCCCAGCGGAATCCCGGTAAAATTTCAGCCACAACCACGCCTGACGACCGTGAGATAGGTAGTTACAGTCTGTAAAGGAATCAACACGACGATCCAGCAAAAGCCTCGTGCACTCTAAGAACACGAAGCGACCCAAGGACCACCGCCTTCTGCATTTTTCCCGCAAGTGTTCTAGCATATTGTTGACACGCAGGGATGCTTTTTAAGCCGTTAGGAAGTGAAAGCTTGGCACCTCCAAGAGCGCCGATGATAAGGACGATTAGTTTAACAGAATATTCCGGGTACAATCGTTGCAACTCCCTTATAAGATCTCGATACCTCTCTTTCTTTTCATTCTCCTTGGCTATGATGTTTTTATCAGCTGTTGCCGAAAATTCGATAACGAACATGGTTCGCTTCTCGAAGTCAAGAAGAACCATGTCAGGCCTCGAGTAAGAAACACAAACAATTGTCGAGAATATGAAGTTCCAGTATATGCGGCACTTCCCATTCGCGAAAATTGACTCGATTTCCCTAGGAGCATTTAGAGGAGCGATATTAAGGTTAATTCCGTAAGAGTGACAGAGATGGTAATAAAGCACTCTTAGTGCCACATTGTACCTTTGAATATAGGTCGTTCCCGCGTGAGTTGGAAGACTAGATAGTATGTGATCTAAATGCTCGGGGTGTGCATGGCACGCCCTGCAGCTATCATCAGGAATATCTTAGCTCAAAATGTGACGACGGTATGTTAAGGTGGGAGTGACACCGTCTTGGCATGTAAAAATGAAACCCTCCGTACCAGACTTCAATCCGGGCGATTTAAGGAAAGCAAACGTTAGCTCACAAGACATTGACTGATCCTTCACATTTATGTGGAAGATACCGTGCATCCTCTTATCGAGGAGCTGTTCACGAAAGTTTTTCTCTTGTGCTTTCTTAATCCGGGCTTTCAGGAGTGAGTACTCGAGATAGATAAGATTTGATGCATTTTGCTCACCCCTAATACTGAAGTCAAGTCCGAGTGTTTCAGCAACTTCCGCCGCTGCTTTGTACAGAAACGCTCCTTTGCCCACTTCTTCGTGATTCCTGACCATTTTAAGAAGATGGTCTCTTCCATTTGCAACTCTATGTCCTGTGTCCAGAATAATCCTGTTGTGGAGACATTCAAGACTCAATATCCCGCGAACACCCTGACGGCGTGAGATGTACAGTCACGGAACGGAAGACTTAAGATGCATGTTTTTGCTCATGTGCATAACCTTTCTTGTCCCGATATCAAGGGACCTGAGCTCGTTGTTCGTCCATAGAACTACTCCAAATGAATAGAGTACTACCGGGAGATAGTGACAATAATGTAAGGCAAAAGAGGAGTGGACTCATGGTGTCCCCCTGAGACACCTCTCTGAAAGGTGACCTTGTTAGTTGTCACACTTTTTTTTCCAGTTGAGATAGTAAATCTGGTTTTCCAAAGCAGCATCAATCTCTCTATGCACCTAACTATTTGCGGATGAACCTTTAAGATTTCCAAAAGCAGATGATAAGTCTATAGGAGGTCGAATCGAAAGCTTTCCGATAATCAATCCAGGCCATCGATAGGTCACGCTGGTAGAATGCTGCATCTTTATAGACACATCTATCGATGAGCAGGTTCTCCCGACATCCGGCTACGCCTTTCTTTGAGCCTCGATGTTCATACATTTCTTGCCACACAGGTTCAATTGCCCGAACAATCCTATTATTTGGGATAGCTGTGAATATCTTATAAAGTGTGTTCAGACAAGTTATTGGCCTGCAATTCACCGGGTTAGCTAAGTTGCCTATTTTCGGCAGGAGTATTGTGCGCACTTCCACCAAACACTCCGGAATCGGCTCTTCCGACTTCAAATATGAGGTGAAAATACGGGCCAAATGCTGATGGGTTAAAGAAAACTTCTTCCACCAAAAGGATTTGATACAATCTGGTCCCGGTGCGGAATAGTTCTTCATGCCTCTTAATACTTTTTTCACCTCCTCGGTAGTGATGGGTGGGCATTCTTTATCAGGCCCTCCTCTGGTTTGGGTGGATGTTCGACAGTAACTGGAGGGTCTTTGAAGAGTCGAGATTGGTCAGAGAGAAACTGTTGGTTTTCTCTAACCCACCTCTCCCTCCGCTCTAGACTTTTTTTAGCGTCAGATAGTATTCGTATTCTCTCAACAATACGCTGCCTGATGGTCAGCAGCTTTGACTTGTTCAGTGTGTGATAACGGGTCCGGAGTTCGCGCGCGAACTTTCGAACCTTGGCGGTAAAATTCCTGCCAGATGTGATGTAGTCAATCACACACTGAATGCGGGACGCGTACTGTCTTGCCCAGCCTATCTTTATGGCAAGTTGATGCATTCGTCTTTTGGTCTTATGATCAACCGTTGGTTTTGTTTTACGGTTCGCAGCGGCCAAAGCTCTCGCTGTATTATACACGCAACAATTGATAGCCCAGAGGTCAGATTCACCGGAAAAATGTCCACGAAGCTCGTCATCCATTTCAGCCAGATCTTTAGACTTGAAAGAAAGCTTGGTGTTGATGTTTCTCCGGTTCATAAAGCATCGCTCTTCCTCTACTGGATGCCTGCCCGCAGTTGGTCTTAGTGTCGCCTCTCTTTCTCTGTTGCCTGCTTGTTCTAGTTGTGGTAGAGTAGGCGTTCCGTTTACATAGCCCCTTTTTCGGAGTAGTTCAGCATGGTTTCGCAGCCGTTGCTGCGAAAAGTGTGATAGCTCCGGGTGTTTCTCGCACCACAGAGCATGCAGCCGTGCCATGTAACCCCGTTCAGGGGCCACACTCGCATCGTAGCACTCTAGAAAGTCATGATTCAGTCGCTCCCAAAGGTCGCGAGATCCCGCCGATCCATCGCATTGAATCCATTTATATCCATTTATAATCCATTTATATATATATACGAAGTCTCAGGACGGTTAGCTATTTCCTCAGGTAAAATATTTTTCAAAAAGTGAAGGTCATTCCTAAAGTAAATTTCAACGAGGAATTCAATGGAGACCTTCATTTTGATCTTAAAGTTGACCTTCATGGCTTTTTTGAAGGTCAACTTTGTTTTTTTTAAATCGAAACCCCATTCTTTACATCTGCAATCGATAGATCGAAAAATTCTACGTTCAGGTACGTACCCAAGTCATAGGTCAATTGTAACGTTCAAGGTAGTTAGAGTTTATTTGAAATTAACAAAGTTTTCCAAGAGGTCAGTGTAATTCCTGAAGTAAATTTCAACTAAGAATTCATGGTGACCTTCATTTTGACCTTGAAGTTGACCTTTATGGCTTTTTGAAGGTCAACTTTGTTTTTTTAAATAGAAACCCCTTTTTACACCTGCAATCGATAGGGAGGAAAATTCTGCGTTCAGGTACGTACCCAAGTCATAGGTCAATTGTAACGTTCAAGGTCAGTTAGATGTTATTTGAAATTAACAAAGTTTTCCAAGAGTTCAGTGTAATTCCTGAAGTAAATTTTAACGAGGAATTCAATAGTGACCTTCATCTTAAAGATTTTTTCAAGGTTTTTTCCAAGCAGTTTACGTTTACCTTTAGCATTACCCAGGAACAACGATTGTAAAAATGAGTTACAGCATTACGAATCATCTCCCTGTCAATCAAAGTAGCCTGTTGCAGCATCCGATTTTTCAATTCGTCTAGGCTTTGCGGTAGCGTTGAGTATACTTTGTTCTTTAAATAACCTCAAAGAAAATAGTCGAGAGGCGTCAGATCAGGAGATCTAGCAGGCCACTCGATTTCACCCCTTTTTCCAATCCACCTTTGAGGGAACTGAGCATCCAAATAAGCTCGAACCTCTCTACCGTAATGAGCCGCTGCTCCGTCCTGCTGCAACCAAATATTTTGAAAATTATCGCCTGTAATCTCCCTTATTCTTGGTACAATTTGGTTTCTGAGAAGCTCTTCATATGCACGGGCATTGACATTACCATCGATGAAGAAAGGGCCTAACAATGTATCATTCAAGATACCGGCCCAAACATTAATCTTTTGTGGATATTGTGTGTGACTCTCCAACATCCAATCAGGATTTGTGTCGGACCAATATCTACAATTTTGCCTGTTGACTTCACCTTTTAAAGTGAAAGTAGATTCATCTGAAAATACTGTATTGCACAAGAAAAGAGGATCTCTATCAATTCTATCCATCATAATTTCACAAAATTCAACCCGACGATCAGGATCGTCTTCATTAAGCTCTTGTACCAGATGAACTTTATAAGAATGGAAATTAATGCTTTTTAAAATATTTCGCACTGTCTGAGGAGCCACGTCACGCTCATCACTAGCTCGACGTAAACTTAGGTGTGGGTTTTCAACAAATGCTTGGGCTATGTCCATCTGCATCTCTTCAGATTCTGCAGATTTTGGCCGACCAGTTCTCTGAAGGTCTTCGATTGATCCATGATTCATAAAGCGCCTTACAGTTCTTTCAATTGTTGATTTTGAGACAGGATTTAACTCTTCTCCATTACGAAAAAAAAAGTGCAATTAAAAAGCAAACGAACTTGATCATAAGATTGAACTCGATCTCCCCAACCACTGCAATTGTTAAATAACGTGGTGGATACATAAGAACCGTTTGAGAAGATTCTTGTCAACGAGGAAAATAATTTTTATTTTAATAATATCATAATCGAAGCCTTAGTTACTGAGATGTGTCCTATATTAGGCTTCATGGTTCATGCTGCTTTTAATTTTTTTTACATTCTCATCAAAGAAGGTATTAGATTTTCGTCAAATTTGACCCCCTCCCGCACTTTTTGTCAAATGTCTACGTTTTGAGACACTCTTTTAGTGTCCTAAACTAAAGGTCAAGTTCGTTATTTGATAAAAATTAAAAATATGAGCACATTTTAAATATTTTTGTAACCACTTTTTTCAAGATACCGAAATTTTCTGTGCAGGTATTCATAGTATTAAAAAAGACGAACAATTTATCCTAATGACTTTATTCACAAATCCAAAAATTACCAGAGATATAGCATTTTCAAAATTCCATAAAACACGCGAAAATGAACATTTTAAAGCAAATAACGCATGATATGAAAAAACTCAAGAGAAGAAAAATTTTTGCTTTTTAAATGCCCTACAAGATTTTCATAACAACGTTTTGAATTTTCTGGAAAAATCAAGACTTCAAATTTTGACAGCATAAAAAATAATGAAAAATCCAAAAATTACATTTTTCGATCAAACTATGCAAAATATGGTAAAAGATGAGTAGACAAAAATTGTGTGTTTGAAACAGATCTATAAATTTGTTATTAATCACTTTTTGATAGGTTAAAACTAAAAAAGGAAATATCGAAAAATTATTCATGACAAAAATTCATTCATATTTACCTTCTCATCAGAGAAGGTATTAGCTTTGTGTAAAATCCGA
>NC_046662.1:147460822-147473575 GCF_010883055.1 Belonocnema kinseyi
CCTGACCGCTTTTGTCAAATGTCCACGTTTTGAGGCCCTCTCTATCCGAAAAACAGGTTTTTACGAATGCGTCTGTGTGTATGTCTGCCTGTGTGCACGATAACTTTTGTAAAAATTAATCTATTAGACTGACCTTTCGTAAACTCTTTTAGTGTCCTAAACTAAGGGTTAAATTCGTTAGCCAGCCATTTGAATAAAAATTCAAAAAGTTAGCGTATTTCGAATATTTTTGGGACCACTTTTTTCAAAATTCAAAAATTCTCTGTACGGATATTCATAGTATTCACTTTTTTCACAAAACCAGAAATGACTAGTCATAGCATTTACGAAATTCCAAAAAACACGAAAATTAACATTTTAAGCTAAATAACGGACAATATGAAAAAAAAGTCAAGAGAAGAAAAATGTTGATTTTGAATGCCCTACAAGATTATCATAACAACTGGTTGAATTTCGGTAGACAATTCAATTGACAAAGTCGGAATCACTAAGGTTGGGGATATAATTAAGAATTTAAAAAACAGACAGGCTGCTGTGTAGACCGTATGGGTAACTTTTGAATCGTACATGTAAAATTGAAAATTCTCAAATTCAGTTTTTGAAAAAAACGTCAGAAGTTGCAATAAAATGATTGAGAACAAAAGTTTTCTTTTAAAGAATGTGACTTTTTCAAAACGAGACAATAAAACTATTTGTGTTTGAATGCCAATGCAAGTTATGAATTGTAATAATATACATTTATGGAAATGATATACAATTTGAGGGACAAACTCGAGTGCGAAGCACGAGATACCTGATGAGAATGTTTTCGTTAAAGCCGAAGGGGCTTTAACGATACTTTGACCTTTAGTTTTAAAAAGTCTGTTTACAAGTGTGGGTAATATGCAAAGATCGAGCGCGGAACGCGAGCTGAATACATAATCGAGCGCGAAGCGCGAGAACCAACAGTCGCGCGCTGTAAGCGCGCTCGAACTTCCGAACGAAGCAAGCCGCGCGCCACGAGAATGTGCCCGCGAAGCAGCCAGATTTGTTGTTTCTTTTTCTTTAGTTTTTTAATTAATTAATTTTTAACATTAACTCAATTTTCTAATAACAATTTATTTGTAAAAATTTTCTGAACACTTCTATTCTTGTTTACATATTACGTAACGTTATTTTAAATCCTTTACCTTCCCACACCCTAACTTCGGTTACGTAACATTTTTTTGTATTAGTTTAAAAAACTCAATAGACGTTTTGTAAATGAAAATAGATTTTTAGGATGAAGTGCGGTATAGAAATAAATTAAACAATATTTTGACGTAACACAAGAATGCTTTTTTGACATTTTTTTAGTTACACGCATTTTCAAATTATTTACAAGAAAAGAAGTATCAGTAGTTTTTTTTAGAATCATATAAGTTTTATCATTTTCATGAGACAATTAGGAAAGAATTTTAAATATTTAAGATGTGTCAAAAAAAGAATTCAGAAGATTTAAAAAATTTATTTTTTATTTTAATGGATTTTACAAATTATTAGAAAAATTTTAGCCTTTTCAAAAGATATTTAGGTGTTTTATCATTTCAGAAGAAATAATAAATATTCCATAAATTTTTGGATATGCTTCCAAGGTTTAAAATATTTTAAATCAATGCAAAGCCTCTTGAATTCCTAAAAATATTTTTAAATGAATCCAATTTTTCTTGAAATTTTGAAAAATCGTTTAAAATGTAAAAAATTTACCACAAAATCTTCAAGAATTTCTTACGAATTCAAAGAAAATTATAAAAGATTTTTGAATATTTCAGATTCGCCAACAAAAAATCTAGATTAAAAAAATATATATATTTTACGGGATTTTACAAAATAATAGCAAAAGTTCGAACCCTTTTAAAATTAAATATCTGCACACTACTTCTTCAATTTGAAAAAAAATATTTTTATCTGACTGGAATTTTTCTTGAAATTTTAAAAAGTTATTTAAAATCTAAAACGCTACCTTAAAATATCCCCAATTTTCCTAAAAACTTAAATAACATTTATTTCTTCATTTGAGACCTTTCAAAGTTATTTTAATTAAGAGCATAATAAAATTTGCCATACGTAGGTTTTCAGTTTTCCACACATTTTGTTCAGAATTTTTAATTTGAAAAAAAAACATTAGTGCCCAGACGTTTGCGTTTTTAACGTCTGACTTTCTTTTTGTTCAAATACTTTCACATGAATCTGCATTTTTTTAAATCTTCTGCAGTTTAAAAATCTTCTTTATTCTCCTTAAATCTTCGCAATATTTATAGAATTTTATTGTTTAATTCATTTTTTTAATATTACCAAACTGACACAGTTTGTTTAAAATCTTTTACTCTTTCTCAAAATTTAAGGAAATATTTGATGTTTCAAAATCTTTTTTGAATTTTCTTCTAAAGCTCATTTTTTAAATTGAAAAATCTAAAGAAATCGTTTTGGGGCCTAAAAAATTTATGTCATTATCCTGCATTTTAAAAAAAGTCCTAAAATATCTTTAAAATTTTCATTGTTTTTTAAATCGTTTAAAAATGTCAAAATATTTCTTAAATTTACTATAATTTGTTCTAAAATTATATATTTTGGTACGATGTTGCTTTAAAAGCTTGTAAGCCCTTTTTTTTAATTTTATGAAATAATTTGAAAAGTTTTGAAATATTAATTGCTTAAAATTTTCCCATAACTGTTTAAAAAAATGTCATCTCAAGATCTTTCAAAATTATTAACACGCCTCTATTGATCTTATTATTAAAATGAGTTTTTTTCAATAATTTTATTTTACTTATCTCTTTGAAAATTAAAAAAAAAAGATTACCCAGATGTAAAAAAAACATTGTTTTCTTCTTAAAAACTCTGGCATTATAATATGGTAGCAAACAAAAGTTATAATTGAATCTTTAGCTAGTTCGACGTTGTGACACAATTAGTTATCTAACAATTAATTGATTTTATTATCAATGATGACATAAAAAGCATTAAACAATCGTTTTCATTCAAATATAGAAATAACGTGTACTCTACATTTTCTCCTAATATAACATTCATTTTTGAAAATTTGTTTTATTAGTAACTTTTTATACTAATTTCAGAAAGAAATCAAACATATTTTCATATGTTTTGAAAAGTCGAATGGAAATACACGTTTCAGTACATCAGAATCATTTGAAAAATTATCTAATTAAAATAATATAATTGCAAATTTAAATTAACTTTTAATATTCAAAATATATTCAATATTCCATTATGTAACCTTTAGGACAATAATTAAATTATGTTACTTAAATTTCAGGAACTAAGTTTTAATCTTTATTTACTTTAATAATCAGAAAACGTTTATTAGCTAATAACCAATTGACAATTTTACAAAAGCAAAACCATTAAAATATAATTGTTATAAAACATACCAAAAACTTTAACTTTATGTATTATTTTCTAATTTGAACTTCCAATTTAACAAATTTTATTTAATCTTAAGCTTTTAAACTGATTCCACAAAATGTCACTTTTAGTAGAATCAGTTGATAATGAATTAATCAGGTCACAAAAAAAACATGAAACAGTTATTTTCATCGAAGCATTCAAATAATGTTTACATTATGTGTATATTCTCCTTTAAATATTGAAATCGCATTCCTATAGTCCAATTTATTAGTAACTTTTGTCACTAATTCAAACCAACAATAAGAAAGTGTGAAGAAAATTATCAGCTAATAATTACACAGCCACACAAAAAAAAGTGTGCGGATCTGGTAGCAAGAAACACGTATTCCTATGGATTTTGGGGCGCTGAATTCAAATTCGGTATCAAAAATCACCCATCACGTCGTGTTTGAGCAATAACCTCAATAAATGACGAAAAATCATGCACTGAGGCAAATAAATTTCAAAATAATGCCAGTGATGCAAATTTTCACTTCCAAAACATGTCGACAAATGTGAAGGATCAACCCTTGCCTGATATCAACTTATTTACATAACTTTACCCAACAGAACCTGACCTCACCTAACCTGAATTAACAGAAATTTATTGAACTACACGTAAAGTTCTGGAAGCATATTTTCCCAGTAGCAAATGTGTGCTACATCGAATGGGTCAACTCGAGTCTAACCAAGAAATAAATCTAACCTAGCCTAACCTAGCCTAACCTAACCTCACGAAATACAATTACACTGATTGTGTTGTCCCGTTGTGTTTGCGGTACCGTTTCATTCAGCTTCGGCTTAACCTACCTAGAGGTTTAACCTATCCTAACCTAACAAGACCTGACCTAACCTAACCGATTACGCTGGCAAACCTGTTCTTAAGTACTTTCATATTTTCACATTAATAGCAGTAAATGTCTGGAGTTTCGTAACCGCTTGCTGCTAGCATTATTCGCCTGTGTCTGTAACCAGGGCACCTCCACGTGGTGACGGTGGACAACAGATCCACTTTGGCTGAGTCCCTGGGTAAACGGCGTTCATGCCATCATGGCAGACACAGGTAAAAAGTGTATTACGATGCAGGGAAAACCCCCAGTATCGGCGTCTGGTCAGGGTGGGAAAGCGGGCTCTCCGACGTCGCCATCATGCAACCATAGCTCTTCATCAATGGATCACTTGGTTGGTGTAGTCTCATGCTACAAGGAAGAAAACCGCGAGCATTTCTCAATCGCATGCCTGCAAGAATAGCTCAGATTCATTCTGTTACATTTGCAGTAAATATGAAGTGAGCAGTTTGCGAAAATCAATCGACGAGGAAGTGAAAAGTCTTTACGAAAAGCGTTTTGACCGTAAATTGCTGCACCAAGAAACAAAATGAGTTCCTCATGTCATTTGCATTTCCTGCAGACTTATGTTGTATCGTCTAAAAAATTAAAACAACGAAAAGTACCGCAAGTACTCTACACCAACCACATGAAAAAAAACCCGTCATTGCGAAGGACTGCTACTTTTGCATGAATTCCGTCAAAGGGTTCAACGCCATAAAATAAAAATAACATTTCGTACATTAATGTGTGCACAGTCACAAGAGCAATTGAAATCAATAAAAATGCACGCCATACTGATTTAAGCGCTTTAGAAGATGACAGAATGGAAGTTGAAAGTCAACGTCATGGAGACGGTAGTGAAACCAGTGATCGAACAGTAAAATAGTTCTGATTATTACGATGAAAATGACGAAAAAGATGACGAATATGGCGTGCATAAAATGAAATTGAAGGTTCCATTATTAGTGTCGCAACTAGAACTGAATGATTTTATTAGAGATCTTGGATTATTGAAAGACGGCGCTGAATTTGCCGCTTCATTTCTAAAAAGAAATCTTCTAGAGCCAAAGACAAAAGTTTCATTCTATCGCGACAGGTGCTTCTTGAAAAAGTTAATTACACGAATCACAAATAGCAAAGATGTGGTGATCTCAAAATCATAACAGTGATATTAGGCCAACAATCGGGTTTCACGAGAGAGCCATTCTTTATATGCCTGTGGAATAGCAGAGATCGAGCCAATTATTACAGCAAAAAACATTGGCCTTTAAGAGATTCATTCAAACCTGGTTCTCATAATATCATCAACCAAAGCCTTGTTGATTTAGAAAAAATTTTACTACCACTCTTCCACATAAAGCTTGGGCTCATGAAGCAATTTGTCAAGGCCTTAGACAAAGATGGACAATGCTATAAGTATATATCCCTTAAATTCCCTAATGTTTCAGGCGCTAAATTGAAAGAAGGAGTCTTTGATGGACCACAGATTCGAATATTGACAAGAGATACTAATTTCGTGAGCCACATGACAAAAATTGAAGGCTGCTTGATGAATTTAAAACTTCACTTTCTAGATTCCCATCTGGAACAGTTTCCAGAATATTTTGGTGATTTCAGCGAAGAACAAGGGGAACGTTTTCATCAAGACATAAAAGTGATGGAACAACGATATCAGGGTACATGGGACGAGGTCATGATGGCTGATTTTTGCTGGATGTTGAAAAGGGAAACGAATGTAGGTCTTAAACGTAAGCGTAACCCTTTGCATCGTTCCTTCGAATAAAAAAGGACACGTTATATCAGGCAGAAAATAGACTGAAGTAGGTCTAAAAATCATTTTAATTATGATATAAAGCAAGATAAAATGTAAACACGAAAGATAGTATAAATATATCCCTTAAGTCTAAGAAAAGCAGAGGGAAAAAATTTTTAAATAAAACTCTTATTCATTTGCATGTTTAAGTTACAGTTCTAAATTTTAATTGATACAAACATTGTCAGGTTAATTGAAATGGGGTCAATTCTACTTGTAGTTCTAAGTTTCTTCAAATGAGTAATGTGCGTCTAAATTTTTAACCACCTGTAGTACAATGAAATGAATTTTATTGTGTTACAACGGGAACACTTAAGTTAAGTTGTGTTGCATTAAGCAAAATTTCGTTAAGTTCTGTTAAGTTAGATACATTTGTAGGTTAAGATCGAGTTAACCTATTAAATATAGCACACATTTAAGACTGAGAACCGTACGCTTACATAGCTACACGTGTGCTTGAATTTCATTCGACTAGTTTAGGTTAGGTCAGGTTTTGTTAGGTTAGCATAGGTTAAACCTCTATGTAGGTTAAGCCGAAGCTGAATGAAACGGTACCGCAAACACAACGGGACAACACAATGAGTTTAATTGTGTTACGTGAAGTTAGGTTAGGTTTTTTAGGTTAGGATAGGTTTGACCTCTTTGCAGGTTAAGCCCAAGCTGATTCAAACGGTACCGCAAACACAGCGGGACAACACAATCAGTTTAATTGTGTTTCGTGAGGTAAGGTTAGGTTGGGTTAGGCTAGGTTAGATTTATTTCTAGGTTAGGCTCGAGTTGACCCATTCGATGTAACACATTTGCTACTGGGAAAGTATGCTTCCAGAACTTTACGTGTAGTTCAATAAATTTCTGTTAATTCAGGTTAGGTGAGGTCAGGTTCTGTTGGGTAAAGTTATGTTAAATAAGTTGATATCAGGCAAGGGTTGATCCTTCACAGTTGTCGACATGTTTTTGAAGTGAAAATTTGCATCACTGGCATTATTTTGAAATTTATTTGCTTCAGTGCATGATTTTTCGTCATTTTTTGAGGTTATGGCTCAACCATGACGTAATGGGTGATTTTTGATACCGAATTTGAATTCAGCGCCCCAAAATCCATAGGAATACGTGTGTCTTGCTATCAGATCCGCACACTTTTTTTGTGTGGCTGTGCTATTTAAATGGCACACAACATAAAAAGCATCAAATAATTTCACTGAAATAATAAATTTATTTTTACTTTATATATATTTTCAACTTTCTTACTGAAGATCTTAGTTATTAATATCCTTCAATAATTGTTTTTGTAAAAAACAAAACACATGTACAATATATGATTTTGAAAATTTAATTCATATAATCATTTTAAGACATCAACATATCGAAAAACTATATAATTCTAATAGAAATAGGTTAAATATAAATAAGTTTTTAATAGAAGGTTTATATCCTATATGAATGAATGCAATCTTCATGTAATTATTCTATTCATAAAATAATGAAATTAAAAATGTTGTATTTTAAACATTAATAAAATGTTATTACATAAATTATAGCCGATATTTAATAATATAACATTCATGTAAACCATCAATTTGTTAACTTGAATTAAAATTTTTTAATTTAGTCTTTATTTAATTTACATTGTGAAAAGTATTAATGAACTAATAATTAATTAATCTGTTCATAACATAAAAAGAATTAAACTATAATTTTCATTCAAAAATATAAATAAGTTCCCCTCTCCCTTTTTTTAATTTTCACTTTTATTTATGAAAATTTGATTGCTTGGCAACTTTTGATACTTATTCGAGAACAAAATAAAAACATGTTTAGAAAAATTAAATGGATATACTCATTTAACAATATCAGAATCATTTCAAATATAATTTAATTAGAACTGTGGTATTTGAAATATTAATTCACTTTTATCGTGATGCATTAAACAATTATTTTCATTTATACACTCAAATATTGTTTAGATTATATTCTTTAAATTTGAAGCAGCAATTTCATACCTCTCATCTATTAATTACCTTGTATATTGTTTTTAAAAAAAATTATATTATATGTAAATATAAGTTTGAAAATAAAATTCAGACTCTCACTTCATAATTATCACAATCATCATAAAAATTCATATAATTGAAATATAAATGTTTAAAAGAAAGAATAAACTTCGATTAATTACATAATCTGAAACTAAATACAGTAGAACCTCGCTTATCCGAGGCCGCTTTATCCGAATTCGCGTTTATTCGAGACTGAAAAGAAAATAGTTGACCCGTCTTATCCGAGCTATAGCGCAAAAGTAGTTCGTATTATCCAACCCTTATGCATTATTCATACATATGAACTTTCTTAACCAACCAGAACAGATTTTCATATAATAAAAAATCTAAGTACAAAAAATTCTTATTAGCTTAGAAAAGACAATCATTAAAGTCAACATGAAATTAGGAAACCTCAAAAATAAAAAGAGGTTCCTAATAGTTAAATTTTTACATATTTTTAAAAAACTTTGGAGCGAACCACTGTAGTCAAAACGATGGATCAACTGTGACTAGTACATAAGTCGTAGGTAATGCTAGAAATTATAGTAACATGTTTTCCCATAAGAGGGCGCAATCAATTACAATGAGAATAGCGCGCCAAAGGCATTAGGAATTTGAAAAAAATTCAATTTATTATACTATGGTAACATTGAGTGACATTAAGTGCTTCTGTTTTTAAATTTATAGAAAAGTTTTTATATTTATTAATAAAAATGGATTCAAGAATTTTGCTCTTATAAGTGTTGTTTTCTCTTGCTAAAATTTTTATATTATCAAAATCAAAATGAGATAAATTATCAAAATTCCATGAGTGTTGTGACAAACCCGTATTTTATTGCAACCTGTACATGGTATTAAGTAAACTACATTTGATCAATTTTCAATTTTTTCAGAACCTAGTACTCATTCATTAATTTCTTTAGATGTTATTTCTATGTTTGACAATATTCCATTAGATTTACTTTTAGATTGTATAGAAGAAAAGTTACAAATTTACAAGAATTTAACAAAAATATCGATTTCTGAAATTTTAATAGCAGTTAAAACAGTTTTCAATAATACAGTTTTCTCTTTTAATCAAAAATGTTATGAACAGATAACAGGTTGTCCTATCAAATTTTTTTAAAGCATTTCTTAGTCTTTCTGAAAGACCTTGTACGTATGGTAACGAAACACGAAGATCAGTTTTTTTTATAACTGTCTAACCAATTATTATTTTTTCTAGAACTATTGTAAATTTCTGATATTCTTTCTTTAATAACACTTTCTATCAAAGGTAATGGATACCTTTTATAGAAAAGCGGTTTAAAACTCAATTTAGCTAATGCTCTATTCTCTAAATCTTCTAAAACAAGATTGGAAGCAATGAGAGATAATGGAGATCCCATAGGACAACCTGATATCTGTTTATAAAATTTTTGATTAAAAGAGAAAACTGTATTATTAAAAACTATTTTAACTGCTATTAAAATTTCAGAATTCGATATTTTTGTTAAATTTTTGTAAATTTGTAACTTTTCTTCTATACAATCTAAAAGTAAATCTAATGGAATATTGTCAAACATAATATCTACAGAAATTAATGAATGAGTACTAGATTCTGAAAAAATTGAAAATTTATCAAATGTAGTTTACTTAATACCATGTAAAGGTTGCAATAAAATTTACATTGGTGAAACAGGTAGAAGGTTGAAAACAAGATTGGCCGAACACAAAAGAGATTGTAGATTGGGAAATTTAAATACGTGTTTGTCACAACACTTATGGAATTTTGATCATTTATTTCATTTTGATTTTGATAATATAAAGATTTTAGCAAGAGAAAACAACACTTATAAGAGCAAAATTCTTGAATCCATTTTTATTAATAAATATAAAAACTTTTCAATAAATTTAAAAACAGAAGTACTTAATGTCACTCAATGTTACCATAGTATAATAAATTGATTTTTTTTAAATTCCTAATGCCTTTGGCGCACTATTCTCATTGTAATTGATTGCGCCCTCTTATGGGAAAACATGTTACTATAATTTCTAGCATTACCTACAACTTATGTACTAGTCACAGTTGATCCGTCGTTTTGACTACAGTGTTTCGCTCCAAAGTTTTTTAAAAATATGTAAAAATTTAACTATTAGGAACCTCTTTTTATTTTTGAGGTTTCATAATTTCATGTTGACTTTAATGATTGTCTTTTCTAAGGTAATAAGAATTTTTTGTACTTAGATTTTTTATATGACATGTTGTTTTGTAACTTTTCAAAATAATTGTTATAATGTATTTTTATTAGATATAATTGCCTGATGATGACCAACAGATGTGGCCGAAACGTCGCACGTTTTCTCAATGTTTTTTTTTTTTTGACAATTAAAGAAATTTTTGACTCGGATTAATCCCTGTCTTTTATTTTTTAAATTTGATCGTAAGACCACAATTATTTTCATGAAAACATTCAAATAATGTTTACATTATTATCTCATTTAAATTTTAAACTGAATTTCTCCAATATTCAATTACATAATCTGAGAGGAAATAAAATATTTATGTTACTAAATATTAAACAATTTAAATTCAATCTTTATGTACTTTGATATTTTATCTTCTATAATTAAATTTTAATTTATATTATAATATTATTAAACTTAAAGACTTCAGAATATATCTATTAATTAAATTATCTTTTGGATTATTTAACAAAATTAGATTTTAAGATAAAATTTTAAAAATTATTCCTGTAACATTGAATAAACCAATTTGAAATTTATTTAAATTATATTTAATTTTAAATTTGTAAATTAAAATTTAGAATTTATATAGCTACAATATTAAATAATTAATCAATTTTGATTAGATAACGTTAAAATAAAAATGCTATATTATTTTATTTTAATCAAAAATAAGTTTTCCAACATTAAATCATTAACATAATTAAAACATTAATATAATAAATTTATTAACTGTAATTTAGCTTATAATAACTTTACGTTTTAATAACAATTTTAATTATAATTTATATAATAACATTAATAAACTTGATGATTTCGCAATATATCTATTAATTTCATAATCATTTATATTATTTAAAAGAATGAAATTTTAAGATAAACTTTAAATAATTATTACTTTAAAATTGAATAAACCAATTAAAAATGTATTATTAAAAATAACAGCTGTTATTGAAAGTAAAAATCAAAAGACACAAGATGCAATAATTATCGGCGATTGATAATAGTAGAAATCTAGTTTTAGGTTCGATTAATTTTATACGTTTAAAACAGAGGTCGCCAGTCGCCATAAAATACGTGACTAACTTGACCATTGCAAGATTCAGCGCCCATGCGCTACTAATGGAGGTTACGAGTTTTTATATATAGGATTCCGATTCAAGTTCTTATTCTTATAAATTTTCCATTCAAAATAATTGCTATTTTAATATAATTCAAGATTTTTTTAAAAAATCTTTCGTTTTCCCCTATAATATCCTATAGAGCTTTCCATTAAAGAATAAATCTGATTCAAGATTCATGGCTTAAAAGTGAATAAGACTTAACATTTTTGTTTAATTTAATATGACTCTAATACTTTGAGATACTTCATTGAAGTATATTAAAATAGAAATTATATTAAATAGAAAGGACCCCGCACTAAATGCATGGAAAAATGGCTTTCGGTAGATTTAACTGAAACTTTGTAATTTTTAAGGTTATAAGTGCCGGATGAAATATCCGTAAAAAAATCCAAAAAAATGGACAGTATTAGCGCTATGTAGCGCGAAGCGCTTAAGATCAGTGAATCAGTGAATTTTCGCCTACACCGTTGACTCATATAGAGCGCTTCTCAAAACGATCAAACGCTAAGCGTCCAAGATTTAAACTTGACTAATTAATCACTTCTTTAAAGGCAGAAATGGTCCCCTAAGTAACATTAGTAACTAGTGCGCACATACCGATAATAACATTCTAACCTTCGCAAGAGGATTGAACGCTAAGCGCTCAAGATCAGCGAATAAAACCCATCCTAGTAACTTTAGCGACATAAGCGATGTCCCTATAAGAATCACGCATCAGAAAGTAGTCAGTAATATGTTTAGCCAAACCAATGAGTTATATTGCGCGCTTCTCGAAACGATCAAACGCTAAGAGCCCAAGATTTGAACTTGACTAAGTAATTACTTTTTTAAAGACAGAAATGGTATCCAAAGTACCATTAGGAACTAGTGCGCACATCGATAATAACAGTGTCCCCTTCGCTAGAGAGCAGAACGCTAAGCGCCCATAATCGGCGAATAGAACCAATCCTAATAGCTTTAGCGACTCAAGCGATGTCTGTATATGAAACACGCACCAAGAAGTGGTCAGTAACATGTTTAGCCAAACCAATGACAATAAGATTTAACACCGTTGACTCATATAGCGCGCTTCTCAGAACGGGCAAACGCTAAGCGCAGAAGATTTGAACTTGACTAAGAAATCACTTTTTCAAACGCCTTTCACAAAAGAAATGACAGACATCTGAAAAATTGCACCCGCTTCCAGCGAAATCGCGGTTAAAATTTCAGCCACAACCACGTCTCACAACCGTGAGATAGGTGGTTACAGTCTGTAAAGGAATCAATACGACGATCCAGCAAAAGCCTCGTGCACCCTA
>NC_046662.1:147473675-147475147 GCF_010883055.1 Belonocnema kinseyi
ATTTGGGACACCTATTTTTTCGAAAAATGTCCAAATAAATGAACGAATGGAATTGCGAGCTCTATATTTTAGGAAAAATCGTTAATTCGACTCATTTATCCATTCAAAATATTTGGTGCATTTTGTTTCAATAGAAAAAAAATTATCCTTAAAAAATGGGGCGGCCCTATAAATAGGGGACACACTGTATATTTTCTACTTCATTAATTATTCAAGTTACTCCTTTTCTATCTCTCACTAATATGTCACTAACTTGTTCTGCAGATTTTAATTTTAATTCTTCTCAATGGACCCCGCACTAAATGTATGGGAAAATGGCTTTCGGTGGATTTAGCTGAAACTTTGTCATTTTTAAGGTTATAAGTGACGGATGAAATATCCAAAAAAAATCCAAAAAAATGGACAGTTTTAGCGCTATGCGGCACTAAGCGCTCAAGATCAGTGAATAAAACGAATTACAACAGATTTTGTTACAAAAGCGATGTCAACATAGAAATCACGGTTCAGATCGTGGTCTGTCATCGCCTACACCGTTGACTCCTATAGCGTAATTCTCAAAACGATCAAACGCTAAGCGCCCAAGATTTTAACTTGACTAAGTAAACACTTCTTTAAAGGCAGAAATGGTACCCAAAGTAACATTAGTAACTAGTGCGCACATACCGATAATAACATTCTACTCCGCAAGAGGGTTGAACGCTAAGCGCTCAATATCAGCGAATAAAACCAATCCTGGTAACTTCAGCGACATAAGCGATGTCACTATAAGAATCACGCATCAGAAAGTAGTCAGTAATATGTTTAGCCAAACCAATGAGTTATATTGCGCGCTTCTCGAAACGATCAAACGCTAAGCGCCCAAGATTTGAACTTGACTAAGTAATTACTTTTTTAAAGACAGAAATGGTATCCAAAGTACCATTGGTAACTAGTGCGCACATCGATAATAACAGTGTCCCCTTCGCTAGAGGACAGAACGCTAAGCGCTCATGATCAGCGAATAGAACCAATCCTAATAGCTTTAGCGACACAAGCGATGTCTGTATACGAAACACGCACCAAGAAGTGGGCAGTAACATGTTGAGCCAAACCAACGACAATAAGAGTCAACACCTTCTCAGAACGGGCAAACGCGACGAACTGAAAGTAGGCCTAATGACTTTAAAAAAAGTTGAAACCTCGGCATTCACTTATTATTATATTGAACATATATATATCGGGACAAGAAAGGTTATGCGCATGCACAAAAGCATGCATCTTAAGTCTTCCATTCCGCGACTGTACATCTCACGCTGTCAAGGGGGTCGCGGAATATTGATTCTTGAATGTCTTCACAACAGGATTATTCTGGGTACAGTACATAGAGTTGTAAATGGAAGAGACCCTCTTCTTAAAATGGTCAGGAATCACGAAGAAGTGGGAAAAGGAGCGTTTCTGTACAAAGCAGCGGAGGAGGCTGCTGAAACACTCGG
>NC_046662.1:147475247-147479101 GCF_010883055.1 Belonocnema kinseyi
GTACATACTTAGACAGTGCATTTTTTCTCATAACAAATAATTAGTTCCTTCAAGCCTATGTAATTAAAGCTTGGGTCTTTTACTTACTTTTCAGATTATCTGGTCTGACGAAAAAAATTTTAATTTAGATGGTCCTGACGGAATGCGTTATTATTGGCGTGATCTGAGACTTGAGCCTTTTTATTTTTCAACCCGAAACTTTGGAGGCGGTTCCGTCATGGTATGGGGGGCACAGCGGTTTCGGAAAAGTGGCCTTAGCTTTTATTTCTCATAAAATGAAAAGCGGAGATTACCAGGCAGTGCTAGAAGAACATCTTAAGCCCTACCTTGGACGTTTCCGCTCTGCAAAATTGACTTTCCAGCAGGACAACGCAGCCATACATGCGAGCAAGTCTACGAAGGATTGGTTGGCGAAGTCAAAGATCCCCGTAATCGCGTGGCCAGCGATCTCTCCAGACCTTAACCCAATGGAAAATGTTTGGGGCATGATGGTACGCGATGTGTATGAAAACGGAAAGCAGTGCACAACGGTCGCAGAGCTGAGGGAAGCGATCAAATCAGCATGGAACGTCACCGCGAAAAGTCTCGAAAATCTGAATAAATCGATGGTAAAGCGAATGAAAATGGTATTCAAAAATGACGGAAATACTATTAATTACTAATTTTGTGAATAAAATCTTTTTATATGTACGTATTTTGTTGAATAAATTGAATTCTTTCGGAAAAATTGAATTTTTTTTAGTGGCCCTAATAATTTGGGGCACCGATTTTTTCGAAAAAATGCCCAAATAAATGAACGAATGGAATTGCGAGTTCTATATTTTAAGAAAAATCGTTAACTCGACTCATTTCTTCACTCACAAAATTTGGTGCAGTTTGTTCCAATAGAAAAAAAATTATCCTTAAAAAATGGGGTGGCCCTATAAATATGGGACACACTGTATGCTTGGTGATAAGAAAAATATATGAATTTTTAAACTGTCAAAAAATACAACTTAAAATTAATTCTGGCTTTTACTATTATTTAAGTTAGGTCTACATTACCGGTGCCGGTGAGGAATCTTCTTCCTGTCTTTCACGAAAAACGAAATATAGAATAAAAGGACATTTACATATATAGGCATGCAAATACCTGAAAATATAATTTTAATGGTCAAATCTGATCAAAACTACGATCAGAATAAAAAAATGATTGAATTTATTATTTGATTTAATAGATTTGTAAAAAAAATATGGAGAAACGCTTATGGTGAGAAATTATTTGGTAAGAAAGTATTTTTTAAATGAAGCTTCGTCCCATGTATCTAGTGTTATTTTTTGACCCTCGGTATCGGCCATCTTGCTAGCTGGCGTCACAGCCTGACACTAATATTAATTTTGAATTAAACGTAACCTGCAGCTAATAAGCGCACTGCGCAACGTTCTGCGCATTAGGTTGACCCGCTAAAGTTAAGATCGTCTGGGCAAATAATCTATATTCGCTTTAAATTACAAGAATTGTGTATAATAAATATAAAACATTATTTCTGTAACCAGTTGACAAGCAATTTTATAATTTAAATTTTATCAAAATAAAATTTTCAAGCAATTTTTAATTTTAATTTTTATTAAATGAAAGGTTCTTTGAAATATATAAAGAATGATATACTAATTCGTAGACTAAATGGAGTTAATAATACTGTCGGTCGATGGATTAAAACAGATTCCGATACACTAAGGCCGGCTGGCCACAGACTTCAGCCTTTTGGGCGTCCGGTATGTTCTTGGACGAACGAGATCCCATTCGGGAGTCTTTCTTATTCTAAACGCCGGTGGGGGATGTCATCCGCACACCTGGGCGAGAGCCTGCTGCTTGCGAGGTGATTTTTTCAGTGACGTGTAAGTGCTCGCCTTCGTGGGTGAGCGTGAGGGAGGGCGAGTCTTTGGCCTCTTTTTCTCGCTGGATTTTTCGGGATTCGTGGCTGGAAGGCTGCAGTTTTCCCTCAGGGTGGTCCTAAGAGGGGCTTTGATATCGCTGAGAGGAAGTAAGCGAGCTTGGGCGGTGCCAGCTCAATAAGTTTAGCTGGGGAAAACTCAATTAGGGAGGCCCGCAGCTCTAGTAGGTTTTCCTCTCCTACGGAATGAAGATCCGCAGTTCCCGCAGATGTGCTCTGCAATTTAGAAGGTGATGGGGACGTCTCATCGTGCGGAATATCGATGCCTAGATCCCGCAACACTTCCTCGAGGGGAATAAGCTCCTCGGTCTCCAAGGTGGATAGGTCGCACGGCGAAGGATAACTTCCTAGGTCTGGTAGGACCTGCTCAAGACTCTCAGACAAGTTGAGCTCCTCGAGAGCTTCTTCCTGAGGGACGGCTTGGTCGGGGTTTCCGGCTATGCTGTCCGGCGAAGGTTGGCGGGTTGCGAGCCCCTTGGTTCGGTTCCGGCGATCTCCACGGTTCCTCTACTTTCTTTTGAGGGCAAGAGAATATAGGCCCCCGGGTGGTGGTCACGTGGTCCATCATGTTGACTGAAATGGGATCCCAAATCCTCTTGATCGAGGACAGAGACGTAGATGGAAAAAATCCCTGATCCTCTTAACAGAGGACCGAGAAAGTAGTCCAGAAAGATGGGATCCCAGATCCTCTCTACAGAGGACCGAGAACCACGTAAACAAAATTCCCAGCTCCTCAGAGCAAGAAGAAGTAAAGAAAGAAGGCTAATAAATAAGAAAGGAAAAATTCTCAGATCCTCTAGGCAGAGGACCGAGAGGAAGAAATGAAAAGAAGGATCCCAGATCCTCTCTGCAAGAAACCGAGGAATAAGAGTAGGAGGAACGTAATGAAAGAAATGAGATGGAAGCAAGCAGAAGTAGTAAAAAGAACAAGAAAAAGTAAAGAGAAAAAAGGCTAATAAATGAGAATGTAAAAATTCCCAGATCCTCTAGGCAGAGGACCAAGATTAATGAGAATGGCGAACTTGCAGATGCTTGAAGAGCCGAAGAAGTTGAAGTTTAAGTTTCTTTTGGGGAAGCACTTACCGTTGTAAAGTACTCTTGCTGGAAAAACTTAAAGGGCTACCACTCGCTAGGTTGGCTATCGCGGGAAACTTTTTCTCACAATCAGAAGGTGATTTCTGATTTCCCTTTTTTCCCCTCCCTTTTTGACTGACACAGGTTATTCCTAAGTTGAGGTTAGGATTGGGCAAAATTATGAAGTCGGGGTTTCAAGTTAAGTCGGGGTTTACTAATCGGATTTCACCCACCAACAATTTATTTCTCGGTGCACAACACGAAATTCGGTAAGAGTTGGCGAGTCGGAAGGCCACGTTTACCGGGTGGTGGCTGGTTTTGTACTGACTAGGAGCTCACCACGAGCGAAGGGGTCAGCCTTCTGCGAGCAAAGCTGCTGCGTGAATTGAACCCAATCGATTGATCAATGTATAGACGTATCGATTCATCGAAAATCACAACTGGCGCGCGAAAATTCAAACTAACTAAACTTATTTGATTGTAAATTGGGCATTTAACCGTAGTTAATATAGCAGGCTTTTCTAGTCTGCATTTTTTTGGTTGATTGGGAGCTGTTGTTTTGAGAAACGTCACAGAATATAATTTCAAAGAAATTTAATTGTGTAACATAGTGACAGCCATAATAACTTGGAATGTTACAGGAACGTTATTAGAACGTTCCGCGGAAAGCTTCGGAACGTTCCAGGGGAATCTTTCACTATTGTTCTTTTTAATAACAATTATTTCGTAAACCGTAACAGATTGGTAAAAATAGATGTCATTTTTACTTTTTGAGTACCGCATATACTAAATTGTCATATGGTATCCATATCATAAACTGACATTAATTTTGACCCATCACTTACG
>NC_046662.1:147479201-147486296 GCF_010883055.1 Belonocnema kinseyi
TAAAAATAGATGTCATTTTTACTTTTTGAGTACCGCATATACTAAATTGTCATATGGTATCCATATCATAAACTGACATTAATTTTGACCCATCACTTACGGTTTATCGAATATTCATTGATAATAATAACAATGACGATAATTTACTCTTTGAACGTTCCAGTGGAACGTTCCAAAGAGGCGGGCATTTTACACGCTCAGGGAACGTTCCCGGAATATTCCGTGCTTCAGGGAGACGTGTATTCACGCTTTCACGAAACGTTGGAAACGGGTAGGCAGAAGCAGGGATTTCATCAACATTATTTATGTGACCATACCTACCGATAGAAAGATCTGAATATTCACTGAAGATACTCAGGATGAGGGAAGATTTAGCGAGTATTCTTCGCAGATACTAGGTAGATATTTTTAAATATCCAGGCAGCTCGTTTAAACTGTCTTAAGGCTTTAAAATAGTACATTAGTATACAAGTTATAATTATAACTAATTATAATGAGAAAATTCGTCAATTAAAAAAAAAAGTGTTAATAATTGGGAGAAAAATTTAAAAGGGAGAGTCGGGTTAGCGACGGCCAACTACTGTAAATAAATCAGCCCGCCGGGTACGTGAAGAATACAATAGGACCATTATATGACCAACGCATCACTCTTAAAAGGATCCAAATCTCTCAAACTATCTCTAGAGACAGGATTAGGGGTTTGACCAACATTATTTCTGAATCACAAAGGTGCCTTTAAGCCCCCACGAGACGTGGGAAAGGGTTAAGGGGATTTATTAGAATTCTAAAAAGAAATGTAAGATTCTGTCCTCAATTTTGAATATTCTGGTCTGATTTCTTGCATACGTCATCTTAATATTGGTACCTCAGCGGCGACAGAGCCGGTGTTTGGATACAATGTTTATATTTTGTTTAACAATTAAATGGGAGAGAACAATAGAGAAAAATTCAGTGACGCTTAGTGTAGCCGTATGTGGATTCTCGAGGCACTTTTCATCGACCCTCGTGAAACTTACGAGGCAGACTCCCTGGAGCGCTGTGAATTGCTCGTAAATTATGACCCTTTCATTCTTATGAGATGCAGACCAGTTTAAAAAACTGAACTCAGGAAGTTATGGTTTGATTCAGTTTTAATGAGCAGAATTAGTTTATTGGCATAATTTGAAGAAATTGAGAAAAAGATTCATAAAAATCGGTCAATATTTACAGTAATTATGGAAACATTGAACTATATACAAAAATGTACCCTTTACCGAAAACTTGACATCTACTCCCTCAGTCTGAATAATGAGTATTCAATTAAACAGTTGTTGAGATTATCTTGTACGGCTTACAAACAGGAACGTTCTTTTTATCGAGAGAAAGGGGATAAATCTAGCGAATTTCCCAGTCCAATGTTTTATTCTGTTATATTTAATGCTGTTTTTTACGAAGCAATCAAAAACTTCGAGTCAGATAAAGCAGTGATTAATAACAAACTTGCAGATCTACTGGGAGGGCACAATTGTAGTTTATTAATTTTCTTTTTACTACTCTCTCAATCTGAATAATCAGTATTCTGTTAAATACTAGCGATTAAGAAGTCTTACTTAATAACTGCGAATAATAAGCCTTAATAAATGTACGTATTTAATTAAAACAAAAATTGAGGTTCAAGATATTAGTGGTCAATATTTTATTCAAATATAAATTGACAAAATTATTACAATTGATGTTTGTCAAACATGTAACAGCATTGTTCAATTGCAGATTTTCACACCTTTGTATATTTACACATACCCATACATGCATAATTGTATAATTTTTAGACCTTTAATAAATATGTTTAATACATTTGTACTTGTTTCAACAATTTGTAATTACTTAAGAAGTTTTTTTTTTCGATAACTTAAAAGAAAGCAATGTAAACTTGAATGCGTAAAATTATTCTTATGGTTGTATAAGGGTGAATTAAAATTTTTTTAGAGAGCAACGACCCGCCCCCCCCCCTCTACCACATTTAACTTCAAATCTGAAAAATGAAATTCCCTAATTTTTCATTTTTTTATTTTAACAGGTGCCGGTTTGGACTTGAAGTTTCCCATGCAAAATTCATGGGAAAAAATTACTTTTTTGAGTTGTTGTCATAATTTTTTGGGGTTTGAAAAATGTGAAAAATGGTGTGTAGGGTTTGACACTCCTACACACCCCCCGACGAGTACCTGAAAGCTACTCTTGAAACCAAAAATGTTAATTCTTCATGAAATCGACCTTTAAGCACTGTATTCTGGCCTTCTTTACTTAAAACTATTGATATTCATCCGGTGGAATATTTATTATGATTTTTTAATTAATTTTCAATTATTAAACAAATGGAATTTGTTTCAATAATTTTGTTTTTGAAAATTTGTTTTTTATCTAAAAATTATTACTATTGGTCTAATGGAATATTTATTAGGATTATTTCATTAATTTTCAATTATTTAAATAAATGGAATTTGTTTAAATAATTTCAATGTCTAGTTTTCGGCAAAGGGTACACTTTTGTATATAATTCAATGTTTCCATAATTACTGTAAATATTAACCGATTTTCATGAATCTTTTTCACAATTTCTTCAAATTATGCCAATAAACTAATTCTGCTAAAACTGAGTCAAACCATAACTTCCTGAGTTCAGTTTTTTAACTGGTTTACATCTCATAAGAATGAAAGGGTCATAATTTACGAACAATTCACAGCGCTCCAGGGAGTCTGCCTCGAGTTTTACGAGGGTCGATGAAGAGTGCCTCGAGAATCCACATACGGCTACACTGTCACTGAAATTTTTCTCCATCGTTCTCTCCGTTTTTATTCTTAAACAAAATATAAACATTGTATGCAAAAACCGGCTCTGTCGCCGCCGAGGTACCTATATTTAGATGACGTAGGCAAGAAATCAGACAAGAACATTCAAAATTAAGGACAGAACCTTACATTCCTTTTTAGAACTCTAATAAATCCCCTTAAGAGTTCGGTCAATATTATTTCTATGACCAATCCTAGGGGTGGTTGCTTCACGTCCACGAGCTTTTTGAAAGGGGTAGGATTTGAGCAGCATTCTTTCTTTGACCATTAACAGGGGTGCCTTCCCGTCTCCACGGGAAGTTTATCGTAATTCTTGAGCCGCAAATCGACGATAAAGTGTGATATATAAATAGAACGTTCTATCCAAAGCTCCAAGCTTTTTGAAGTTGGTTAAAAATAAGGGCAATAGAGCTTCGGATCTCTTTGGTAATTATTATATTGAAAAACATGCCAAAACATATGTCCGTTCTTGAGAAGTAATTATTAAGTATACGTTTACATTTACAGCGTGTCCTGAATATTCCTAAATTTTAGCTCTGGCATTATTGTAGATCGAGGTCAGCGGAGGCTATCTAAACATTACGAAAGTGTTTACTTTTTTCTTTCCTTAAATACAGTAAATAAGAAAAATATACATTTAAGACAAAACTCATTTTAGTTAGATCAAAGATTATTCCGAATACTAATTTACAATGGAGTATCAAACCGAACGAGAAAAAATTGAAATGCTTCTGGTGTATGAAGAAGCTAGAAGAAATCTTGATAATGCTGTCAATCCCCACGCTCAGCGTTTTCCAAATAGAATTGTGCCAAGTGCTTCATTTTATCGTACTATTACAAAATTTACTACCGATGGAAGTGTTCAACCTAAGAAAAAGACCCGTACAACAGTCACTGGAAAAAATAATGAAACTGCTGTATTAGCTGCAGTGGCCAATAATCCTCACGTTAGTACACAAGAAATTGCTCGTGATTACGGAATATCTCAGAGAAGTGTTTGGAAAATTTTGAAACGTAATAAATTTCATCCATATCATGCCTCTTTACATCAAGAACTTCATGGCATTGATGTCAAAAATCGGGTAGCTTTTTGTCAGTGGGCACTTGAACAAATACAACAAAATCTTAACTTTTTTCGTTATGTATTATTCTCTGACGAGTCGTCTTTGACGAACCAGGGAACAGTTAATCGACACAACATGCACTATTGAAGTATTGAAACTCCGCAGTGGCTTCACGAAGTCGAACACCAGCGTCCATGGACTGTCAACGCATGGTTTGGAATAATTGGCAACAAACTGATCGGTCCCCAGATTATCGAAGGCAGCCTAAATGGTCCAAAAAATCAAGAAATTTTGGAAAATAAACTGCCACTATTGCTTAAAGACTTAAGCTTAAGAATACGGCAGAACATGAGGTTTCAACATGATGGTTGTCCGGCACACGTTTGAGCAACAGCACGAGAAGTTCTTGATCGTGATTTTAATGGTCGCTGGATTGGTAGAGGCGGTCCGATAAATTGGCTTGAGAGATCCCCAGATCCTGCGTCACCAGATTTATTTCTGTGGGGCCATCTGAAAGACTAAGTGTACAAAGAAAAACCAACAACACGTGAGAATATGATTGACCGAATTACAAGTGCATGTGCTGAAATTCAAGAGGATACACTTCTCCGTTGTGTAAATTCATTTGAATTATGGATTAATAAGTGCATTGAAGACAAAGGTCCTCATTTTGAGCACTTACTTTAATTAAAATATGATTCCCTGAGTACCTCGAATCGTGATAGGCGAGGGGACTCATGTTAATCAAGCACCCCGAATCCTGAGAGGCAAAGGGACTCACGTTAATCCAGCACCCCGAAGGGAATAGAAAATTGTTACACCCATTTCGTGGTTCCTGAGTTACGCTAAAAGTAGTAGTTTGTTTTAAATCTAATTTCGAGTATTGCAGAATCATAAGCGTGCATTCTCAGTAACAGATCCCTCAGCGACCCTTTTCTATTGTTCAGCGCTGGACTCGGTCTCGAAGCTGGACGGCTCTCAACCGGCGGCTTCTGCATTGTGTTACAGGGGTCATTTAAACGGAATATAGTGTATGAACTCTGTTGCGCCCTACCATGGAGGTCGAGTTGAAGGTTCGTTGCCATCTTAAAATGTTTGGGCAACTGCAATGCACAGTAACGTACGTTACTTAAAGAAAAAAGTAAAGTACGTTACCTAAAGAACTTTTAGCACAATTTGTACTAAAATAAGTATGTATGGAGTCTAATTGTTAACGAAACATGCGGATTTCTTTTTTTATGATTGACAGAAGTTTTTAACCATTTGCATACTTTTTTATAGTTTATAGTTTTTTTATAATTTGCCTTTTTTGGTAAAAAATTCTTTTTTTTTTTGTTGAAAATTAATTTGTTTGGTTGAAAATGACTTTTTTCAAAGTAAAAATCAATTTTGAAACCAAAAATTTAAATAAATTTGCTGTCGAAACTGTCTAGTATTAAGGAATTTTCCGCAAGAATATCATTAGTGAGAATATTGGGGGTAGAAATGTCTCATTAAGACCTCAGTTTGCCACTTGACCTGAGTACAGAATAATTTGGCAATTAGTTTAATTTTAAACGTTATAGAAGAAAGTTCTACTAATACGAATTCAAATAGAGTTCCTGGAAGGTGCAAGTAAGTTTTCAAAGTATATTTTAACCGTTAGTGTGGTTAAATTTTTATTAAAGTGGAATTTCCTTCCGAAAACTAAAACATGCGATGACTGCGACGGGAAGTTTCGTTTAACTACGAATGGTCGAAATTGGGATGTAATTTATCGTTTTGGAAGTAGATAGAGCCGAAAAAAAAGTGTTAGAAGGGGAAAATTTTTTTCTGTCGCGAACGTCAAAGTATTCTAAATTCTGCAAGTAGTAATTTGCTATTTGCTACGTTCTCCATTGAACGTAAATGCTCGGGAGAAGGATCTTTCCAAAGACACGGTCCGGTCTATAATTTCAGATATCAGGATGTTACTCAGAGCGTAGTTACCGGAAAATGAAGAAAAAATTGGGGGAGTGGGAAAAACGGTGGGAATTGATGAAAGCGCGTTTGAAAAACGAAAATATAATCGGGGAAGGAAAACACAAAAAAGGTGGGTGGTGGTAGGCGCTGACAAGGAATCCAAAAAGTTTTTTTAGAGTAGTTAGAAATCGGGATGCGAATAAGATACACGATGTCATCAAAGACAATGTTTTACCGGGTACTCATATTATAACGGACTGTTGGAAAGGATATTGTGGTGTAGATCGTATTCACTACACACACTCTACTGTAAATCACTCAACAAATTGTTGAAATCCGGCTGATAATAATATTCATACGGAAGGAATCAAATCGCAGTGGTCAAGAGTAAAGCGGGACATGCGAAGAAGAATCGGTAGAATTTCAGTTTTGACGACTGATGACTATTTGGTAGAATATGTGCGGAGGAGTATGCATGGTTCAGTCGAAGATCTTTTTATAAACTATACTCGGGCGCTTTTATATTTATATCCACATTATCTGCATATCAGGCGAATTTTGCAGGTTTTGTGAGAAATAGTTTTTAATTTCTTTATTACAAAAAAAAATTCATGTCTTATTGACAAGTGCACTAGGCCTACTGGGGATCACCACGTACAAAAAAACGCGCCTTCAACTCGACCTCCACGGTGGTGCGGAGCGGATTTCGTGCATGAACAAAATTTTATCTTGTTCAATTTTTGGTTTAAAAAATTGATTTACAATTTAAAAGAAAAAAAATTCTACCAAAATAAAAATAATTTTTTACCAAAAAAGACCATTTTTAAACAAAATTGAAAAGTTGATGATAACCATTGTTATAAACAATTCTTGTGGCAAAATACGAGGTGTGTTCAAAAAATAAGGTGACTTTATGGTTTTCTCAAAAAATATTCATTTATTCCTTAATATTTATGTTGCCCCCTTCAAATAATCCCCCTTAGATATAATACACTTGTGCCAACGCTTTTTCCAATCATCGAAGCACTTCTGATAATCATTTTGTGGTATAGCCTTGAGTTTTTTCAGTGATGCAGTTTTTATCTCCTCAATCGTTGAAAATCGATGTCCTTTCATGGGTCTCTTCAGTTTTGGGAAAAGAAAAAAGTCACTGGGGGCCAATTCCGTTGAATATGGAGGCTGAGGCATGACTGTGGTGCTGTTTTTGGTCAGAAAATCTTTCACAAGCAACGATGAATGAGCAGGTGCATTATCGTGATGCAAA
>NC_046662.1:147486396-147488420 GCF_010883055.1 Belonocnema kinseyi
ACAGTGAGCAAAACCTTCACATTTGACCGAACTTGACGTGCTTTTTTCAGTCTTGGAGACTCAGGATGCTTCCACTGAGACGATTGGGCTTTAGTTTCGACGGCATAACCATATACCCACGATTCATCCTCAGTTATAACCCTTTTGAGAAAACCAGGATCATTATTGACTTTACTCAACATCTCCTGAGCGATGGTCATGCGATGGATCTTTTGATCAAAATTAAGCAGTTTTGGAACAAATTTCGCTGACACACGTCTCATTCCCAAAACGTCCGAAAAGATAACATGGCATAACAGATGCACAAATTCGAAGTTTTAATAAAAAATTCAATTGTAATATTTTACTACAAGAGTTGTTTACAACAATGGTTATTATCGATTTTTCAATTAGTGTTGTAATCAGTTATTGAAGCGTAAAAAATTGTTATGTAAAAAATTTCAGATTCTCCATACTTTGAGTGACAAAATTATTATTTAAAAAACAGGGGAGACAAAACTTTGGAGCATCAAGCTCTTTAGAAGTTAATGTACTTCAATTTAAAACAGAAAAATTCAAAATCGGTCCAAAATTGAAGGCACTGGACATTTTTGAACGAAAAAAGTGCATTTCTTTCCACTATGCGCGCCTTCGTCTCCACCTCCATGGTAGGCCGCAACACAGTTCATACATTATATTCCGTTTAAATGTCCCCTGTAACATAATGCAGAAGCCGCCGGTTGAGAGCCGTCCAGCTTCGAGAACGAATCCAGCGCTGAACAATAGAATAAGGTCGCGAGGGATCAAGCAGGCTGCGGTGCCCTGAGATCGTCATTATCCCTTAAATGTCTCACAGCAGGATTATTTTCGGTACAGCACATAGAGTCGCAAATGGAAGAGACCCTCTTCTTAAAATGGCCAGGAAGCACGAAGAAGTGGGCAAAGCAGCGTTTATGTACATAACAGCGGAGGAGACTGCTGAAACACTCGGACTTAACTTCAGTATCAGGGGTGAGCAAAATGCATCAAATCTTATCTATCTCGAGTAATCACTCCTGAAAGCTTGGATTAAGAAAGCACAAGAGAAAAACTTCCGTGAAGAGTTCCTCGATAAGAGGATGCACAGCATCTTCCATAGAAATGTGGAGGATCAGTCAATGTCATGTGTGCGAAGTTTCTCTTTCCTTAAATCACCGGGATTGAAGTCTGGCACGGAGGGTTTCATTTTGGTATGTAAAGACGGTGTCATTTCCACCTTCACATACCGTCGCCACATTTTAAGCCAAGACATTCCCGATGATAGCTGCAGGGTATGCCATGCACACCCCGAGCATTTAGTGCACATACTATCTAGTTGTCAAACTCACATCCAGAGGCACAATGCGGCACTAAGAGTGCTTTAATACCATCTCTGTCACTCTTACGGCATTAACCTTAATATAATCGGGTGCAGTTTTTCAGATTAGCACCCGCGTTATTATTGCTAATAATTGAGTTGTTAAGTACCCGAGTAATAGGGCTTTGGCTCGAGAGCTCGAGATTCCGTAAAACATCTCCCACCACTCACGATACAATCGATGCGTCTCATCTAAACCCCGTTAGTGAGCCGCGCCTACGACCTATCTCCTTCCGTGAGAATATAGTGGTATTGTTATTATTATTATTATTACATCATTAAGCCATTTCCCTTTCAGGGTAGGCGTGACTCACTCGGCAGGGGAAAGGAGTAGTGTGTGGAAGGGATAGAGATTTTTCAGATTGATCCAGAATTCTCGTGCTATTAAGGTAAATAACACGTTCGTTCCGCAACACTGCTCCGACCCAGGTTGCTGATCAATCTCTCTAGCAATCACCCCAAGCGAAGAACCTCACGAAGTCGTTATGTAAGGTTCCCCACTTGGGTCCATTAATAGCCAGGGTCTTTGTTTGAGGCGTCATTCACATTACTGACACTCTTTTTATTAACTATTTGCCGCCATACTTTCCTGTCCTGGCATACTTCTCTAGCTTCTTTTATGTCCATGCATTTTTTCATGCAGGCTCTC
>NC_046662.1:147488520-147492662 GCF_010883055.1 Belonocnema kinseyi
TTAAGTATCCTGTTTTTGCGTCTATAATCATTTCTACGTCTACTTATTTCCTCATTGCTAAGACCTGCGATGTTCAAAGTTCTCTTGTACGCTTCTCTTTTTTCTTTTTGCTTTTTGGGCATTGTCCAGGCGCCATCTAAATCTTTGTTTTTTATACGGTCCTCCCATGTTGCCCTATCTATGCATATATATATATATATACTTTTTTTAAATACATTAATATATTTAAGAATATTTGAAATACTGTGAAATTGTTGCATGAACAATGTAATTTTTGGATTTTCCATTATTCTGTACGTTGCCAAAATATGAATTTTTCAAGAAAATTCAAATAGGTGTTATGATAATCTTTTAGGCCATTTAGAAATCAAACTTGTTCTTTTCTTGCCTCTTTTCATATTATCCGTTATTTGGCTTAAAAGTTCATTTTTGTGTGTTTTTTGGAATTTTGTAAATACTATAACTCTAATCATTTTTAATTTGATGAAAAAAATCATTAGTATAAATTGTTCGACTTTTTAAATACTATGAATAACCGTACAGAGAATTCTTGAATTTTGAAAAAAGTGGTCTCAAAAATATTCAAAATGTGCCCACTTTTACCATTTTTATCCAAAATGGCTGACTAACGAACTTGACCTTTAGCTTAAGACACTAAACGAGTGTACCAAAGGCCAATCTAATAGATTAATTTTTTCAAAAGGTATCGCGCACACAGACATACAGGCAGAGAGACATACAGACACATTCATAAAAACCTTTTTTTCAGATTCAGGGGGTCTCAAAACGTGGGAATTTAACAAAAACTGAGGGAGGTCAAATTTTACAAAAATCTAATACCTTCTCTGCTTAGAATGTAATTAAGTCAGTTTGCCCTTTTTCTACAAGTTAATTTGTTTACGAATACAACTAAGAATGTCTATCGAAGGACTTTTTTCTATGATGTTTTGTAAACTTGAAAGAACTGTTAATCATTTAAACAATTTTAATTTAAAAATTAAGAGTTTGTCTTTTTGTCTACAAGTTAATTTGTTTACGTACTCAACTACGAATGTCTATCGGATGATTCTTTTCGATGTTGCTTTGCAAATTTACCAGAACTATTAATTATTTACACAATTTAAATTAAACAATTAAGCGTTTGGCCTTTATCTTGCGAGTCAATTTGTTTTCTAAAGCAACTAAGAATGTTCATTCAATAACTCCTTTCTATGATGCTTTATAAATTTACAAAAATTATTAATTACTGCAGTCAGTTACACAAGCACCCCCCACTCTTAATTTTTCAGTTTTCTATAGCACACTGAACTGCGCCTCAAATACATGATCCTGAAGATCTTCGAATATGCTCATATGCGCCATCATTATTTTTTAATTGAAAAATTGCCCAAGATACGGAGGTAACAAAATTTTACAAAGTGATGAGCAACAAAATAAAAAATTTGCAATCCACATTGATCAAGTGACTTTCCTATAGGGTTTCAAATTCGCTCATCATATGCGCCATCAATTTTTTTTAATGTCTTGAAAATTGCCCAAGATATAGAGTTAACCAAATTTTACGAAGTGATGACCAACAAAGTTGAAAGTTTTCAATCCGCATTGATGAAGGAAGTTTCCGATGTGGTTTCAAATATGCTCATATGCGCTATAAATGAAAGATTTTGCGCCACATTATTAACAGAGGTATCAGCGATCAAAATATGGGGGGGGGGCGTTATTTTTCTAAACTAATAACATTTTTTCAAATTCATTATACCTATCTTGCATAATTTCAAATTCTCTCAAATGCGCCACCACTAAACAATTTTACGCTAGCTAATTAACAAAGATATAATTTAGTGTGGGGGGGGGCAGCGTAGTGCAGGTGTTAAATCTTCAACAGTGATGTGCAATATAAAGTTGCGGACATGGATTAATTCATCTTCAAATTCGCTCATTTGCGCCATACATTTTTTTTTTAATCTTGAAAATTGCCCAAGATACAAAGGTAACAAAATGTTACGAAGTGATGAGCAACAAAATAAAAAGTTTGCAATCCACACTGATGAAGGGAGTTTCCTATGGGGTTTCAAATGCGCTCATATGCGTATATGAGTGCATTTGAAATTCTATCCCAGAAGATCTTTATACATTTTTATATTGCAATTTAGGTTATTTGGAGATATCATCGGGTAGTGGATCGTAACAAGTCGTAATGAGGGGGTTGATTATGGTTTTTTGTTAATTTCGAAAGTGGTGCATAGAAGCACATTTGAAATTCTTTACGAAAAGCTCTTCATGAAATTGCGTAGTGCAATTTAGGTTATTTTAAGATATCATTGGATAGAGGATCGGTAAAAGGTGTCAATGAGGGGGTTGATTATGGTTTTTTGTTCATATTTAAAGTGGCACAGACGAGCGAATTCGAAACCCCATAGGAAAGTCACTTCGTCAATGCGGATTAAAAACTTTTTATTTCGTTGATCATTCTTAAAAGGCTATTATTTCGATATCATGGACAATTTTTAAGATTTTCAAAAAAAATGTATAGCGCATATTATCGCATTTGAAAACGAATAAATCTATGCCGGCAATTTTATATTGCACATCACTGTTGAAGATTTAACACCTGCATTATACTGGCCCCTGCAAAAATATGATATCATTGTTAATCAGCTAGCGGAACATTTTTTAGTTGTGGCGCATTTGAAGTTATGAAAGATAGGTGTAATGAATTTGAAAAAATGTTATTAGTTTAGAAAAATGACGGCAGCCCCCTCCCCTTTTTTTATCGCTGATAACTCGGTTATCAATGTGGCGCAAAATTTTTTCTTCATGGCGCATTTGAAGATCTTCAAAATCGTGATTTAAACTTTCATTTGCAAATAGGGGTTAGCGTGACGATAGCCCCCCCCCCTCCCCCCCCGCACAAGAATTGTTATCAGTTCCGCATTTCAGCGCATTTGGGGCGCAATTCAATAGTCTATAGAAAACCCAAAAATTGAGAGTGGGGGGGGGGGCTGATGTAACTGACATTAATTATTGAAACAATTTCAATGGAAAAATAAAGAATTTGGTTTTCTTTCTACGAGTAGTCTCCATTTTTTAACATGATTTATTACGAATATCTTTCCGATGATTTTTTTTCTATGATGCTTTGAAAATTTATAATAATGTAAGGCATAATTTTTTTACGGAGTGAACTAAAAATGTCTTACGATGATTATTTCCTACGATACTTTGTAAATTTATAGTAATTATTAATCATTTAAACAATCTTCATAATAATATTGAGAGTTGGGGTATTTTCAATTAATAAACAAAATTTGCTTACGAATTTAGCTAAGATTGTGTTTGCGATTACTCTTTTCTAAGTTATTTGTTAAATTTGCAAGAATTATTAATTATTTAAAGAACTTTTTTAAAAATTCAGAATTTGGCTATTTTTCAACGAATAGGGTCAGTTTTTAAACAAATTTAACTAAGAACGTCTTTCCGATTAATTATGATAATCAAATTTTCATGATTTATTATTTGAACTACTTTCATGAGGAAATCAAGAGTTTCGGCATTTTTTGAAGAATAGGCTTAATTTGTTTACGGAATTAACAAAAAATGTATTTCCAATCACTTTTTCCTACGACACTTTTCAGATTTACAATAATGATTTTTCATTAAAATAAATTTCACAAGCAAATCCAGAAATTAACTATGTTTTAGATTTTGAACCATTTCAATATTTTAAACAAATTAATTTTTATAAGAAAATGTATGTACTATATATTTATTAAGAATTGAAAAAGAAATTAAAACTTTATAATGGCATAAACTTTCATTTTCATTAGTTTCAGTATTAATTTCTTTTTATTAATTTCTTCCCGTAATTTCATAATCTCTCAACTTCACATTGTATGCGCATTTGAAATGTTTTCTTTTACTAAGGTAGGCCTAAAATCACTGTATGAATTTTAGTACAATTTAATTACAATTGAGACTCCGGATTCTATAACCACGCATAAAATTTGCCTGGTATAGGCTGTAATACTTTTCAAAAAACATCATTTTATCCTAATAAACATTTCTTTCGCTTCAAGTTTGGTCTTACTCAAAATTCCCTCGATAAACGAAGCGTTTGAAAATTGTCTAACATTATTTTGATA
>NC_046662.1:147492762-147494039 GCF_010883055.1 Belonocnema kinseyi
CTAAGGCAAATTCTTTGTGAGCTTCAGGAAGCTTGTGCGACCTTAGATTGACTATTTTGCCTGAATTTAGTGTGATTTCGTGACATGTTAATGTGGTACAGGCTAAAGGGTCACCCGGTAAAGTAAACACTTCCTGATACATATGAATAATCTTGCGTATTTGATTTCTTGTGTTCGGTTCAAAGTGTGATAATTGTAGAATTTTTTCAATTTCCATGATTCTGGTTAATGTTGTTTTTTCTAGTATCGCTTGCTCCTCGCTTCCTCCTTTTTTTGAGTCTCGTCTCGAGACTGTATTTTTTAAATTTTTTCCATTTTAATTGTTTTTGGTATTAAAATAGGATTTGAGGAATAATTATTTATTGGAACACTAATTTCGTGATTTTTTATGGTATAAATTCCACGTGATTTTTTATGGTATAAATTCCATCGGGAATTAGTTCATTTTCTTCTAGCCAAACATTTCCGTCTTCTTCTTCTACTTCTATTTTACAGACTTTAGAAGTATTTTTTGCTACGTAATTGCCATTTTTGTATAAGGGCATTTTTATGTCATCTAGAATTAGGAATTTTAATGTTATGGCATACCTTTGATATTTTTTAAAGAAAGGTAATCCAATAATTCCGGCTTCTGGTAGAGGGAAATCATCATCCACTAAATGGAATAGATGTTTTTTCTTTGCATGTGGTATGTAAGCTGCTTCTGATGACTGGTGTCGATCATTACCCATTGCAAATTTTTTTTGTAATTTTATTTTTTCGAATTTATCCGGCAATTCACTTTTTTTTATAATGTTAATTGAGGCTCCTGAGTCAACTAGTAAGTTATATTCTACCCCATTTCTTCTTCTTCCTCTAATAGATAGTAGTTGTCCACATATTGTTGAGACTCGGCTGAGTCCTCGTATTCTATCTGTTCCATTCTTTCTTCTTCTGTCATTGAGCTGCTGTCTATCATGTTGTCCTCTTCTTCTCGAATAGTCCTTATTTGGGGTGTTCGTTTGAAAGATTGACCAAACTGAAAATTTGTAGGTTTCGCTGAGCATTGTGCTGCAAAGTGGCCAAGATTTCCGCATTTATGACACTTCATTTTTGTTCGGTCGGCCAGTGCGATATTCTGATTAGGAATTCTTGGTGTTGTGTTTGCTTGAGGCCGTGGAGTTTGTAGTGGTGTAGGTCGACGTATACCAACACTCATTGATGGTCGTGAGATTACTCTTTGCTGTGTTGGCTGAGCTTCTTTAAACCATATCTCAGATTCTATTGCCATGTTTTGG
>NC_046662.1:147494139-147495833 GCF_010883055.1 Belonocnema kinseyi
TTTTCGAAAACTGATTTTCAAGCCATCAGGGGCCAACTCGAGCGGCCTGAAGCGGCCAGGCAAATTTTATGCGTGGTTATAGAATCCGGAGTCTCAATTGCGGCTACATACAAGTTTATTCGAATTACTCGCAGTTGCCTAAACATTCGGCCGGGTGAGAGGAAAACTGCAGTAAATCACTTCCCGAGTTCAGCCAGTTTTTCAAAACTCGAGTACACAACCCGATCGTACGTAGAGTACACATTCGGTCTTTCAGTCAACAGAAGCATAAAAAATGTCAATGTACTATTTTTCTTTGATGTATTTATGAATTTTGACAGAATATCTGAAAGCTTATGTTTTACCGGTAGTGTAAGCAAATCAGCGCAAAGGATTATAGTAGAGAGAGGGCAGAAGCTCCTTGTGGCAGAAAAGCCGATGTCTATGGGGACGTCGACTGACACTTACGGGCGCTAAGTTTAATAGTGCGCATGGAGATATATTAGACCAGGGGTCTTCTCCAAGGGAAAATTTGGTCCCAAATACTCATTTGCAATATTTCTCATTTCCGCCACTTGGCTGCCTCACTCAGCACGAAAAAATTCCGTCTCATTTTTACAGCTGAGTAGAGGTTCGTGATTTTGATACCGCGACATTTTTTCTCAAAACGAAATCGCTTTCTAAATAGCAAAAGAGCCCCTTGCTACAAATAGGCTTATAAACTATCTTTATGTAGCCGAAACCGATAGCGCCCTAATTAAAAAAAGAAAGAATCTTAGTTCTTCAAATGTCAATTTTTTAATACCAAATAATTTTATATGAAAACTAATCATTATTTTTGGCTCAAGATTTGCACACTTTTTAAGAATGACCACGGGCATATTTTCTGAAAGTTTGAAACTCATTGCTTAATTATTGCTAAAATAATCGCTTCCCTACCGATAGAAATCTTAGAGTATATGCTAAAGAATCTCAAGGCTCAGAGAAGCTTTGAGAAATTCTCCGCTGGCATTCAGGTAGATATATTTAAAGGTCCAGGTAGCTCGTTTAAATGTTTTGAAAGCTTTAAAATGCCCTTTCCGAAATTGAAATAAAAGTTCGATCATAAATAAAAAGCAGAGAGGCTGAAATTGAAATAAGAATTCCATCATAAATAACAATTAGAAAGGCTATCACAATAGAGTAGCCGACAGTCAAGGGTCCTTTGCTAAGCTTTCGGATTAAAATTTAGAAGTATATTTTTTTATTTCATAGTTCACAGCCTAAAACATAATAATTCGGAATCTACGGGTTTCGATGATTTCAGATATCTAACTTTTTTTTGAACGTTTTAATTGTGAGTAAGTATAATGAGAAAATTCATCAATTAAAAAAAGTGTTAACTGTAAATAACTCTGCCCGTCCAAAAAAACTTCCTTGAATTCTTATCAAAGTTTAGGTGACTGTTAATTTTAATTTTCTGGAAATTCGTTCGACTCCCGAAGCGTTTGAAACTTTCAATATCTGATTTACGCCATGAGAATGAAAATCTTTTTAAATTTTTAGTGACAATTCTTTGAAATTCTATACATACCGTCAGTATCATTAACGACGGTGTATATTTTCTGAATTTTTATTACATACAGTCTGTCAAGTTAAAGCGTGGGTGGCTTTACTCGCAGTCGGTAAGGTGTATCGACATGATTTTGGTGTCAAAATATTAAGAAGAGCTCCCT
>NC_046662.1:147495933-147503619 GCF_010883055.1 Belonocnema kinseyi
CTCGACACCTTGACAAATGTAATTCCATGTAGAAACATGCGTTTAAATAAAATATTTTACCAAAAAAGTTACCCACGCTTTAACTTGACAGACTGTAATTCCTATTATTGTAGAACTTATGGCGAGTTGCACACAAACAATTCGTATTTTGCGATTGAAGAAAAAAGTACCAGTTTCTTGATTATTTCTAAAACTAATAGTCATTACATTTATTTATGGGACCAAAAATATGTGCAACAATATTTCCTATTGGGATGTTATTTAAAAATAAAATTTGACCTAAAAAAATATGTCTCACGGGCCAACTAAAACGACGGCGTTTCGGACACAATCACAATTGAGAACTTTTCTTCGAATTGGTTAGGATAGAGATCTCAAGAATAATTCGGAATGAATTCCTATGAGAAATTTCGCCGGGGAAAGTAATACTTCTTTTTCCCACATTCAGGTTATTGATGGAATAAACGGAAATACAATTCCCACCCTACCGAAAAGAATCTTTGAGTATATACTAAAAATTCTTTAGGTCAATGAATCTCAAAGAAATTCTCCGCAGGCACTCAGGTAGATATTTTTAAAGGTCCAGGAAGCTCGTTTAAATGGTCTGAAGGCTTTATAATATCCTTTCCGAAATTGAAATAAGAATACGATCATAAATAACGAGCAGAGAGGCTATCTCACTAGAGTAGCCGACACTCAAGGGTCCTTTGTTAAGTTTTCGGATTAAAATGTAGAAGTAGATTTTTTTTTATTTCATAGTTAACAACCTAAAACATAATAATTCGGAATCTATGGGTTTCGATGACTTCAGATATCTTTTTTTTAATGCTTAAAATTGGAATTATTAGAACGTTTCTCGTAAATGGAATGAGATACACCAAAAAAGACAACATTTTTGAATTCAACTAGAAAATTGTATATCAGTATATAAGTTACAATTATAAATAAGTATAATGAGAAAATTCATCAATTTAAAAAAAGTGTTAATAATTTGAAGAAAAATTTGAAAAGGGAGAGCGGATTAGCCACGACCAATCACTGTAAATAACTCTGCCCGCCTGGTACGTGACGAATACAAAGGAACATTATATTACCGTCGCACCACTCTTAAAACGACCACTAAAAGGATCTTGAAAAGGACCCAAATCTCTCAAACTATCTCCGAGACTATTTTGTTTCAAATCGACTTTGTTTATAGACTCAAATGGGCCAAGCTATTTCGCTAAAGAAAACTCAATGATTTCTTTCCGTAGGGCATACTTCTATAATGTACGATGAGCAGGGAAAACAAATAATCTACGACATACCTTTTTTTTGGTAAGATATTCATTTTATGTATAGAAAATTCTTCGAGTTGTATAAACAAATTATTAATCTTGTCCAATAGTTCACTAATAATTTCCTTTCTGCTCGACCTCTAAAATACGAATATTGTTTACAATATTCACGTCACGAAGGAATAATAAGAAGACCCAACTGCCAGTGGGAAGCCATCTGAAACTGACAATAGAAACATTACCGTAAGTGATACGAACATTACAAGAAGATCTTAGATTTGAGTGCGCAGGTGCGCAGTTGGCCTCTTCCTATACATGGAAAAGTGTGCGAGTGAGAAAGTTTGTCAAATGGACGTAAGTTAGAGGTTGTGTTCTTTTGTTGATCATCATACGAAAGATACACAAAATAAATATATAAATAGTATTTTCAGTACTTGTTTGAAAAATGTGTAAACAGATTTTGAGAAGGAAACGTATAGGTAAGTACCTTTTAAATTTGTAATATGAGAAATAGGCTAAAGATTCTCAAGGCTCTGAGAAGTTCTGAGAAATTCTCCGCAAGCACAAATTAAATGACAGGTAAACCAATGAAATATATTAGACGTTTATTGTACTTACAGTGAAGGCTTTAAAAAAACGAAGTGTATTTGCTTTCTTCGGCGTGTAACTTCGTCCACAACCCGGAACTTGACACCTCATGGCTTAGAACACATTTCTGACACTTGCATCAAAACAAACAAACAGAACCTCTCAACTTACGTCAATTTGACAAATTTTCTCACTCGCACACTTTTCCATGTATGGGAAGAGGACAACTGCGCACCTGCGCACTCAAATCAAAGATCTTCCTGTAATGTGCGTATCACTTAAGGTAATGTTTCTATTCCCAAGTGGGGGAACCGAGATAGGTCTCCTTATTATTCCTTCGTGATTCACGTACAATATATGATCCAAGAAACTATAGTGAATGGTCTCACCACCAGACTCTACCAACTCCCATGATCCAAGAAGCTATGGTCTCGCCACGCGCAACTAAAAAAAAGTGAACTAATCAAATAGCCCTTAGAGATTCGTAAAGTGACCTCCATTTTTAAAAGGACCTTAGGTGGGAATTTAAAACGTGTTTAACGCTGCATGTGCAAATTTCAGAAAGACTCGAAAACAGTCTTATAAGTAATCGTATAAAGCTAAAATGAAATTCAGAAACATGTCACTTATATTTATAAAGAATATCAAAAAGGGAAAAACGTGCTATTAAAAAATTTTAAGTACTTTGCAACATATTTGTAGAATTATAATCCCGTACTATCCACACGGCTGATTTTGGAAATAACAAAGAAAGTATACAAATTTTCTTGTAGTGTGTTTTTTTAGTACTGAACTTATTATAAATAATTTGCAGTAATTGTATAAAGTCTGCTAAAGTAATGTTTTTGTTATTTTAACTATTAAACAAATTATTTATCAATGATTAAAAATAAAATCCTTGATTATAATACTGATGAATCATTGTGATTATTATAATAATACAATATATTTCAATATAATCATGCAATACGAGAGATATTTTTATGATCAACAATTTTTATTAAATTTATGACTGGACCCCTATTAAGCGTATTATTTAAATTTTTGTAATTTTCGGACGTTTTCAAGTACTACTTCTCTTAAGCGTTTCTTAATAAATGAGATGAAAAAATTGATTTGATTTGAAGTAAAATACCAGTTTCATCCTGACCTAAAACATAAATTTTTTAATTTGATCATTTTTACAGTGCTTTTGTGATGTAACTAGTTTGGTTTTCATTCACAAAAATAATTTATTTGAGTTAGTGTCTAATTCAATATACAAATAATCCCATTTAATTATTTTCAAAACCAAAAAAGTGATAAACAGTTTGTTACACCGCGACACCATCACACAAAAATTTCATTTTCTCCTAACTGATTAACTTTTTTTATGAAAAATTTGTTATTCTCATTCAGTCTCCATATCTTCAAATATCACGGGAGGTGTTTTTATACTGTTTTTAAACTGAAAATTGAATTTTTTATCTCAATCCAAAGCCGTGTCCTCTCCAATTTTAGTTTAGTGTAAGTTTCAGATTTTCAAGTTTCACATATAGTGTCCCTAAGCTGTATAACTTTTTCTGATCAAACATTTAGACCTTAAATCAGGAATACTTCAGCTTTTGAGTATGTAAGTTTGAGAAACGCAGTGCTACATCATGACGGGAAATGATTTGATTTCTTTAGAAAAGCGTCTCTGCGCTGTCATGGCAACCAATATGGAGGTCACTTTACGAGACGCGGCTTGTGCGTATTACGTGCCACCAAGTTGCTGGACCATAGCTTCTTGAATCATGACCAACTCCAATGAGCGATCGTGCAGAAGCATAGAAACTAAAAAAAAAAGCTATGTCACCGCTCGATGGCGCTGTATGTCGGTCCCTCCCCGCACTTGACGTCCACCACTTTTAGCCATCTTGGTTACCATAGCAACCGTTAGCGTCTCCGTCTTCACTCAAAAGATTTGAAATCATGAATTATGGCTACATTGTAAATCAATGTTTTCCCAAATTACCTGTGAAAGTTCTCAATATTCAAATAAGGTACAAGAAGCGGACACTGCTGACGCTAACCGTTTGTGAAAGCGCGTCGTGTTAAGATTAACTTTCTGAAAATGGTAGTGAAGTTTATATTGAAAATACCATTGAAATCATTATTTCATATGAATATAAGATATGAACATGTAACTTTGTGTATCCTGAGAGGGTTCTTTAATTCTTGTTTAGTGCTTATGTATATACGAAATATAAAAACGGATATTATCATAATACAGAATATGATATCGATATTTTGCATTTATTTATTTCTGCTTTCAGCCCGAAAACAATATTCTTTTTTCTCCTTAGGTGGATGATACTTCATTTCATTCGCGTTAAAAGGTACAATTCTTCAGGTGCCTTGAGAGTTTATGTTATCCATATATCTAAGTATTTCTTCTATATTACAAGTTAGATGTTATATATTTGTTTATACTTTAGATCACGCATCTCAAAAACTTTATTATTTTCAAACTAATTTAATTTCTTTATCTTTTACTTACAATCTTCGCTCATTGCATTTAGTTACTTTCAAATATACTTCATTCTCGCGCGCTCACTTATCCAATATGGTTAAAAGTGGTGGAGTTGCTCCTTATTGGTTAACTTTTTTTTTTGTTGCATGTGGCTAGACCGTGTTATTCTTAGATCATGGCTTTACCCATCGACATATAGAAATGGACTGTTAACGCTTTGGGGAAAACTGAAATGGGTTCTAGAGAGAGAAAAAGCATATGAGATGAGATCTGCCTTTATCTATTTCAAGACTCTGTCAAGTGATTTGGAGCCCCGGGTATTGCCTAAGTATTCTGTACGGTTCATTAAAAAAAAGATAAACAATACATTTGAAATATGTAGTTATAATGAATTGAATTTTCAAGAACATTCATGTAAAATAACCTGTTTCAGGTAGATTATTTTAAAAACTTAATAACGTTGAATTCTTCTTGAAACTGTCAAAACTGTCATTATTGAGGCACTCGCGACACAAAGCACGGTCCTATGCTGCGCCAAACTTCACCCAATGAAAATATTCTCGACGAATCAGCTTTATCTAGAAAGAGATAGGGCTCAACTCATATGTTTTTTCTCTCTTTAGAGCCCATTACCGTTCTCCCCACAGCATTATCGGTCCATTCTATATGTAGATGAATTTACCGTCATATTTTACGAAGAATGAGAAAACAAGAATTCGACTTCGTAGTACGGTGAGGGCAGCACCTCGATAGGGCAGAAAATGTGATGTCCTATATATATATAATTCCTCACTCTGACGCCCCGTACCGCATCTACGTTTATAATATCTTTGGCATGAGGTAGTTGTTATTTTAGCATCCGGAGGGGTATCGCAGTTCAAATAAATCCAATAGATGGCGCTCCGATCAAGTAGGCCTGTATTTGCATTGCTATGTACAGAAAAAATACTAAAATTCATTAAAAACTTTATACTTTTTATAAATATAAAAGGAAGGACAAAGTTTTTAGTAACAATAAGAACAGCTGTAATTAGTAATCCAAAAAATTCATAAAAACATGTGCTTTAATATTAGGAAAATTGAATGGAAAGATGAGTATTTAAAAAACAGTTTGAATTGTAATTTTTTTCTATTGTTTATTTTTCTAATATAATTAATTAATTTTATTAACAACTGTAATGGTTGCAAATTTCAAACATTGATTGATAATATTACTGTACTAATAAAAATAGTAACATTCATAATATTTAAACATTAATAATTAGCCTTATAATATACTTTTTCATTAATTAATCTATACATTTCCGCTTCCAAAAAAATATATATCTATACATATTTTATTTATAATCTTGGTGGCGACTTTAACGGTAACCGGGAAAAACCGGGAATTGAATTAAAAAACCGGGAATTTACTTCTGAACTAGCAAAATTCCAGTTCTCAACATTTTAGTAATTTTTGTTGATTTAAAAATGTAATTTTTACTTCATCTACGGTTGTAGGGAATATGAGTGAAAATAATTATCGTTTTTATTTCAGGGCTAGGATTTTCGGTAAAGTAAATATACCTAAAGTTCTGAACGTTCAAATGAACGAAATATTTTTTTCCAATTCTATTTTGTCCATAAACATTGTTCCAAAGGCAGTTAAATCAATATTAACCAACATTTTACCCATTTTTATAGTTTACAGTCACCAGTAAAAAAGTTCGTTCATTTAAACGTTCAGAACTTCAAGCACATGTAAAGAAATACAATTTTCCTTGGGATAAGGGATTTTTTACATGAAACGGGAATTTTCAAAGAATTCACAGTAGGATGTAGAAGAAAAGAGTTAAAAAATCCCTGTTCCCAATCGAAATTCGACAAAATTTAAAAATTTCTTTTTCCGAAATTTGAAAAAAGAAATCGAAAGATTTAATAATAAAACATAAGTTAAACAAATGCTTTCGTTAAATTTGACTAAGTCGATTAAGAGGAATAGGATTTTCACTTTTTCAGTTCCCGTTGAGGGATTATTAGACGGAGAAAAAATCGCGTATTCATAAAAATACAAATTCTTAATTTTTCTGAATTCAGCGCTTATTACCAAGTCGAATGGCGCTAGTATTTTACTTAAAAAATGTTCTTCATTTTAATTAATAAGAAACGCTTAAGCAGAGAAGTATTACTTCGTAAATCAGATAAGAAAATTACAAAAATCGAATGAAAATAATAAATGTCTAACAAATTAGTTCACCTCTTTCAACCACATTTTTCAACTTGCATCCTAAAAAGATTTCAATTTAAAATAAAAAGTTTAATTCAATCAAAAACAAAATAGTTAAATGTCCAGTTTAAAAAATTAATTTTTAACCAGGGAACACTTTTTCAACCTAGGAGTTGAATCTTCAACAACAACAAAAATAAAAGTTTAACAAATTAGTTAATTTTCAACCAGATAGTTGAATTTTTATCCAAAAAACTCTTATTTAAAATTAAATGATACATTCTAATTCGACCAGAAAAAATTAATTTAAAATAGCGAATAATAGTCAAATCAGATTAAATTTTAGCAAAAAAGGTGGATTTTTAAGCAAATCAGATGAATTCTGAAACCCAAAGACAAATTTTCAATTAAAATAGATTTCCCGACAAGAAAGAAAAAGAATTTTAACTAAATTTTAAGATATTCAAGCCGAAAAGGCGAGTTTTTACAAAGAAGATTGAATTTTTATCACACAAATATGAATTTTTGAGAGAGGTATGCACAGGTTGATAATAATTTGACACTTGTTTCTTTGATCTTTAGTTCTTTATTCGTTAATCAAAGACAGCACTTTTTCGTAACGCTTGAATCCGCATAACTAACTAGTACGCGCGCGAGAGCCGGCAGAGGCCTCTATCGATGGAGGGGAGTGAATAGACAGGAGAGAGAGAGAAATCCCCACACTGACATACAAGTACGTAGGCGCAACCATTCTAACAATTTTCAACCAAAGTTATTTTTGATCCAGAAAGATGAATTTTTTAAGAATATATTTGAAGTTGCAACAGCATAATTAAATTTTTAATGACTGGAGATGAATGCGGAACGAAAACTATAATAGTAGAATTATAATTTTAAGAACAGAAAAAAAAAGAATTATTAAAAAAGAGGCAATTTTCATTTTTGATACCATGGTTCCCCGAATTACAATAATTTAAAGAATTTATTATTACGTTCGCAAAGTAACCGAAATAATAGTCAAATTTAATTCAAAACAATAAACCCATTTCAGATCCAATTATCGTTTATATCTATATAGCTATAACCTGTGGACATTCTACATCCTATACATATATTTCTTT
>NC_046662.1:147503719-147545520 GCF_010883055.1 Belonocnema kinseyi
TTGCGGGCCTCGTAGGGTTGTTACCGCGGTATATTGCGTACCCTTTCAATTTTCCAATCAAATTCAATTGCTGGTTAACGGGCTTTTCCGTAGAGAAAGTCCCGAGTTTTTGCGAAATTTCGTAAAATTTCGAATGCCAATTTTTCTGGTTAACGGGCTTTTCCGTGGAGAAAGTCCGGAGTCCTTGTGGAATTTCATAAAATTTCAAATGCCAATTCTTCTGGTTAACGGGCTTTTCCGTGGAGAAAGTCCGGGTTCTTTCTAAAGGTTCGTCACTTAGATAGTTCTTGTTGGATAGTCTAATTATTTCCGTAGGAATTACTATCGTTGAGAACTATCCTGGCAGGATCGCCAAAATGTTATGCGCAAAAGAACGTTTAGATATTTTTAAAAAGTAACCGAATTACTGTTAGGCAATTCGGTGTATCTTTATTAACTTTTATTATACAATTATTGTCGTAGGCAAGATTAGAACTGAATTCGAGACCATAGGTATGGTCCTACTTATAGTCTAGCGGATACATGTGGGATTACCTAAATCTATGACGTAAGTAGGTCAAAGTCAACTGCGTAACATAATATTAGAAATAATAATAATATGCAATGGAATTAATTTTGCAAGAGAAATAAACGTGCAATCATCATACCATTAAGTCTATATATGTAATAATAATTAGTCTACTTTTTAACTAAAACTTTTCGTGACTTTCTATTTTTAATTGTGCCCTTCCTTTTTTAGCAAAACATCGCGTGAAGAACTATATATAAATGTATTTCGCGAAGTATAAAATAATTTGCAAATGCAAACTAAAATAACATTTTTTCTACGAGTATTATATTTTCCACGGCAAAACGTCTGAAAAAAGAGATGTGTGTATACGTACCTTGTTTAAGTTTTAATGACAACAAAAGACGTTAGCAACTTATTTGTTTCCCATTCAAAAATTTATCTGCCTCATTGTAACACAGATTTATTTATTTTTTAAAAATGTGGAAATTAACTTAATAGGTTATGTTTATAATGACAGCTACCTTGTACACTTAATAAAGTACACTTACTAATATGTATAATGCAGATAATGCAACTTTAGCTTACACGAAAATATTTATCCGCTCCGGATGGGCACTTTAGATTCACTTTAAAATTTGTATTTTCAATAGAAACACCACGACAATTTTCACAAAGTTAATCTTAACACGTTGCGCTTTTACAAACGGATAGCGTCAGCAGTGTCTGCTTCTTGCATCTTATTTGAATATTGAGAACTTTCACAGGTACTGACATTCATTTACAATGTAGCCATTATTCATGATTTTAAATCTTTTGAGTGAAGTCAGGACGCTAACGGTTGCTATGGTAACCAAGATGACTAGAAGTGGTGGTGTGCGAATGGGGACGAAATTGGGGGAACTGATGGCTAGACCGTGTATTCTTAGATCATGTCTCCGTTAGCGTCTCGATTTTCACTTAAAAAATTTGAAATTATGAATTATGGCTACATTGTAAATCAATGTCAATACCTGTGAAGGTTCTCAATATTCAAATAAGGTGCAAGAAGCGGACACTACTGACGCTATCCGTTTGTGAAAGCGCGTCGTGTTAAGATTAACTTTGTGAAAATTGTAGTGGTGTTTCTATTGAAAATACCATTGAAATCATTATTTCATATGAATATAAGATCTGAAAATGTAACTTTGTGTACCCTGAGAGGGTTCCTTTGTTCTCACTTAGTGCTTATGTATATACGAAATATAAAAACGGATATTATAATACAGGATATGATATCGATATTTTGCATTTATTCATTTCTGCTTTCAGCCCGAAAACAATATTCTTTTTTCTCCTCAGGTGGATGATACTTCATTTCATTTGCGTTAAAAGGTACAATTCCTCAGGTGCCTTGAGAGGTTATGTTATCCATATATCTAAGTATTTCTTCTATATTACAAGTTAGATGTTATGTATTTGTTTATTCTTTAGATTACGCATCTCAAAAACTTCATTATTTTCAAACTTATTTAATTTATTTATAAACTATATAATTTCTTTATCTTTTACTTACAATCTTCGCTCATTGCATTTACTCCCTTTCAAATATACTTCATTCTCGCGCGCTCACCTATCCAATATGGTTAAAAGTGGTGGAGTTGCTCCTTATTGGTTAACTTTTTTTTAGTTGCATGTGGCTAGACCGTGTATTCTTAGACCATGGTCCCGTGTTTTCTATGTTCATGGCGACGACCCATTCAACACTGTCGCTAGCACGCCGTTCACTTGTGTTGTACGCATGTTGCACTGTTATATTAAGTGAAAAGAAAGTTTAAAAAAGTGTTTGAGTGCATATATAGAGGCTTGTATACTTGGACTGGATATTGTATTATTATTGTAACGGAAAAATAAATTTTGAAGTTAGAATTTACAAGGGTTTCGAAATCGGCTTTTGATACCAATATAGTATCGAATTTTCAATTTTTTACAAAAATAAAGACTTCCTTCATTTGTGGATGCTGGAGAAGCATACAAAAATATTTTAGCTTAAACAGTTGTTCTATTCTCAGAAATTCGAGATAAAGTATGATGATGCCGCACTGTGGCAGACAGTTTTTAGTTAAAACGCCTACAAAAAGAATTTTTTTCCAAATAAACCATAATATTTTGAAGAAGTATCGGTGATATCGAACTAAATCCTTTTAATACGATGTGTATTCAATTTTAAAGACTTTTATGCAATAAACACAATTTTCGTAAAAATGCTGGATATCTAGTTTTGCACTGCTACGCTTTGTTTCTTATCACGTAATTCGAAGTTTAAATAATTGAGCTTTAAGTATTTTCTAAATTAATAAAGAATATGCGTTTTATAATTGAATATGGAATAAACTTTCAACTTAAAATTATTGTATTTGCAAATACTTTTATTCCTAAGGATGGCGTCCCATGATTGCAGAATCGCGTTGCGTTTTGCGCAGTGCGTCAAAGCACTAGACATTTCAGCCAATCCCAGTGTTTCTCTTAATAATTAGGAGAATATTATTGGCTAAAATGTTTGGTGAATTGACGCATTGAAAAAACTACTATTCGTTAATTTCACCTTTTGAAGTTGCCACTCACTTCTTCAACATGATGGCGTAGCTGGTATCATTGCTGATTAGCTGAATTTTTTTACATCAACAGATTGCATGCATACAGTTTACAAGAGGGAAAGAGATAGAGAACAAAACAGTTCCCATCTATTTCACTCTTGGCGACTATCTGCCAGTGTCTCCAGAACGTTAGATTTTTCGGCCCTCACCACTCTCTTATCTGGGAGAAACACATGCTAACGTAACGTGCCGGTGAATCGGCTCTGTTAAATCACGGAGTGTGTCACGGGCATGTGACACAGCTAAATACCTATATTACCGACCTCACTTTATCAGTTCACTGAATGTTTTTTTTAAGCTAAGAACTTTTTATGTAAATAAAATATTGAGCTGAAACTTTGGAAAATGTATTAGAGTACAGTAAAGTACATTTAGGTTCTGCATTTTGGTAGGAACTTCACTGAAAATTATTTCATCTTTTTTCTGAACCTCAACATTTTTTTAACGTTCGAACTTTTTTTATACATAAAATATCGGTCTCAATCTTTGATAAATGCAAGAGCCGAAAGAAAACTACGTTAAAGTACAAAGCTTAATAATAAAAGATGTAAACAAATATATTTCAACTATGAATTCTAACGGCATCAGCCGGTAACGTTGTACACGAAAATACGAACCCTCTAGAGCCTCGTCTAGTGGCCGCCAGGATTCGTATTTTCGTGTACAATGTTACCGGCTGATGCCGATGGAATTGATAGTTGAAATATATTTTTTTACATCTTTTATTATTAAGCTTCGTACTTTAACGTATTTTTTTTGGGGCTTTTGCATTTCTCAAAGTTTGAGATCGATATTTTATGTATAAAAAAAGTTCGAACGTTTAAAAAATGTCGAGGTTCAGAGAAAAGATGAAATAATTTTCAGTGAAGTTCCTACAAAATGCAGTACCTAAACATACTTTACTGTACTATAATACATTTTCCAAAGTTTCAGCTCGATATTTTATTTTTTAAAAAAAGTTCTTCGGTTCAAAAAAATATTCAGTGAGCTGATAAAGTGAGGTCGGTAGTATAGGTATTTGGCTGTGTTACATGCCCTTAAATGCTGTGAAGACCAGCCTCGTGTAAAGCCGAAAATGCACGAGCCGGAATCCGAGCTCTCCGGACTTCACGAATAACGATCTATTATCTGCTCCTCAGTTTTAATCAGGTTTTGAAATCCCGAGTTACATTAGAACCATTAGACTTATTGCGAAGAGGAAAATATAATTTACTTTATGTAAATAGATGTAGGAGGCTAGATTTCTGCGTATAAAATGAGTCAAATTTAGTGCTGCATGTCTTAGTCATATTTTTAGTTAACAATTAATTTTCAACAAATAAAAAAACGAATTTGTGACAAAATAGTTGAATTGTGAACCTTAGAAATGACTTTAAAAAATACATGTTTTAACTTGAAAATTTTAGTTTATAGTTAAGTTTACAGTTGAAAAAATTAACTTTTAACTCACCAAAAATGCAAATTTTTAACCAAATAAATAAATTTTTAACTAAAACAAATAAATTTTCAAAGAAAAAGAAGAATTCGCTACGAAAGAAGTTATAAGATAAATTTATCATTAAAAAAAGATAATTTTTCAACCAAAAAAATGGCACCAAAATTTTTCAATTTTCTTCTATAGAAACGAATTTTTAACCAGAAATGTGCTAGTTAAATTTTCGGATAAAAAATGCATTTTTTAACAAAAGTAATTCATTTTCAAGTAAAAAAGATTAATTTTGAACCAAAAATGTATCAGTTAAATTAAGAAAAAAATAATTTTGAATAAAAAAAAATCGAATCTAAAATTAATTTTTCGAAATAAAAAATTATTCTTATTATTTCTAGGAACCTAAAATAATTTTTTTCATTTTCGTGAAAACTTACGAAATTCTTCAGAAACTCTTTACATGTTTTACTTATTTTTTAATCCTTTCAAAATTTCTGATTATCTTTTAAACTTACTCAAATCTGAAAGTAGATTTGTAAACCAAAATATAATTTAAAAAATTGCGTAAAAAAATTGCACAAGAAGGCGTATTAAGAATTATGTTACTTAATTTAAGATGTGAAAAAATAGACTTATAATCTTCTAAATTTTTTCCGAGGAATTTTAATACAAATAGTTTTATCTCCTTGAAATTTTTCTGTGAAAATTTGTAATGATTTTTTTTTAATTTGCTTTGAAATAAAATTAAAAAGGGGATTAAAACATATTAAATGATTACCTACAATTTAAACGAAGAGTGTAGAAGAATTTAAAGCAAAATTTTTCAATTTGGTAGGATTATTGAATTAAAAAAAAAATCAAGTAAATTCAGGAAATATTTAGAAGAATGAAAGAGATTTAAATCGAAGTTTAATCTTAAATTTTGTTTTAACAAAATTTAAGTTTAAAATTTTGCAGATTGTTTGACAATTTTTGAAATCTTCTGTAATGTTTTGATATGTTATAAAATAATTTTCTTTAATAATTTTTATTATTCCTAGGAACCTAAAAGAATTTTTTTCATTTTCGTGAAACCTTACAAAATTCTTTAAAAATCTTTACAAGTTTTAACTACTTTCGAATCCTTTCCAAAATTCTGAATATCTCTTAAACTTACGCAAATTTGAAAGTACATTTTTAAAATCAACATATACTTTTAAAAATTGTGTAACAAAATTGCACTAGAAGGCCTGATAAGAATTATGTTCCTTAATTTAAGATGTAAAACATTCACTTATAATCTTCTAAATTTTTCCCAGGAATTTTAAGAAAAATAGTTTTACCTCGTTGAAATTCTTCGGTATTCTTTTAAAGATTCTAAAGTTTATGTTTGAATTCTTTAAAAATCTAAGTCTCTAACAGAATGTCAGTTGAAAATTTAATTTGAATCTCTGCGATTCTTCTTAATATTTCTTGATTTCACTCGATTTTTATTTATTTATTATAATCTTACCAAATTGAAACATTTTGCTTCAAAATCTTTTACAGTCTTCTTTTAAATTTTAGGAAATCCTTTCATATGTTTAAAAACCTTGTTTAATTTTCTCTTAAAGTACGTTTTAAAAAAAACTATTCCAATTTTTTTCTTATTTTCTTTGAAATTCGGAAAAATGAAAAAGACTGCCTTAAAGTCTTCAGATTCTTTATTGACGATTTTAAACATATTTTAAAGTGTATTGAAATCTTTTTAAATTAACTTTTAAAAATAAAAAATTATATTAATTATTCGTAGAAACCAAATACATTACCAAATATCTCGAAAACTGCAGCTCTGCGAAAAAAAATGTTCCTTATAAAAGTTATTGGGCTCTAACGGGGAAATGCATAGAAAGTCATGGCCTTAAGACACAGGTCATTTTTCAAGGTCATTCATTGTGAACTTGTCATTTATTGCTAATATTCAGCCAATAAAGACAAGATATGAAGAGGAAATCAATATAGAACCCATAAAGGCAAGAAATGAGAATGACTTAGTCAACAGCCAGCCAATGAAGGCAAGTCATGAGTGCGGCTTAGTCATTATCTAGGGAATGAAAGCAACACATAAGCGAGATTTAGTCATTATCTAGCCAATGAAGGCAAGGTTTGTCAAGGATGTTGTGAATATCTAGCCAATCAACATAGTTCAAAGAGAAAATAAAACAGAATAACAAAATCACATGTAGCAATCTGCCTCGCAGTATCGTGAATATGTACGCAGAAAGCAATCGCCAATTAAAAGAAACAAAAGAACAGCCAAAAAGCCCTGAAGATGTGAACTGCAATGTTCACGAAACGTCGGCAAACAATTCGTAGTTTTTTACACGAGTGAAACCCGAAATATCTCTTTTTATTTACAGCCAAAACAAGTTTACCACACTAACCCGCTGGAACGGGAATATCTACTCAAAAACAAATCGCTCGTCCTTTGTGAACACAAAATGACTCGCACAAAAATGATAGTAGAGCTCTCAGAGTTCTGATGATTATAAAAGTACTAATGGGGCTTACCACACCTGCGCGCTGCGCGCGCCAATACCGATTTTATATTATTTTGTTCTTTGTTTTCTTTTTCGAGGTGGAGGGGGGGGGGGTCAAGAAGGGCGTAAGTTACGTGAGAGTCAAGAAGGACGTGGCTTGAAAACATCCTTCTCATGATTTTCCTTCATTGACTGGCTATTGACAAAGTCATTCTCATTTCTTGCCTCTATGGGTTCTATATTGATTTCCTCTTCATATCTTGTCTTTATTGGCTGAATATTTGCAATAAATGACAAGTTGACATTGAATAACCTTGATAAATGACCTGTGTTCTAAGGCCATGACTTTCTTTGCACTTCCCCGTTAGAGCCCAATAACTTTCATAGGGAACATTTTTTTTCGCAGAGCTGCAGTTTTAGAGATATTTGGTAATGTTTCTTAAAAGGGTTGGATGTTTAACCCTCTATCACTCGAAAACTGTCCATTTTCGGCCTTTGTGCCCCATAACACTTTTGGTCGAGACATTGAGAACTACAATTTTACGAAACTTAATAAAAATCTACCGAAAGCCATTTCATGTAAATTTGCTGCCGGGTCCTTTGCACAGGTAGGCTTAATAAGAATTAATTTCCTTATTTTTTTCTAAAATTATAGAACATAGCGAAATTGCCAATTAGCCACCGAAAACGAATCGTGAAAGCGGGGGAGAGGGGGCTTTTCGGCTCTGCAGGAGGCTGGCTTACGCAACATGTAGCAGAGCCGACTCACCGACACGCTACGTTTGGATTTGCTTCACCCAGATGAGAACGTGGTGGGGGTCGAAATATCCTCTGTTCAGGAAACACTGCCAGCCACTGCTATCTGCATAACAATCTGCTGATCTGCAATCATGTGAAAGCACCCTGAGTGTGGCGTCCTATGAGTGCAGAATTGCGTTGCGTAATGCGTCAATTTACTAAATTTTTCCGCCAATAATACTCTTCCAGTTATTCAGAGAAACACTGTGAATGGCTGAGATATCTAGTGATTTGACGCATTACGTAAAGCATTTCTGCAATCATGGGACGCCAACCTAAGAGTAACTCTGCGCGGCTTATTATTATTCGTCATGTTAAACGATGGGTTGCGCCCCTAGCGGCCAGAAGAACAGAATCAAATTTAGTATCAAAATAATTCATTCCAATTTCTGCTATCAAATCCCATGCACATGTAATCATTATACATTTTATACTTAATTTATCGGATATTCTAACATTTGTGGATGATAGATCGCGGAGACTCGAAGAGGGAGAAAATCTTGCTTATATTTAGATCATATTTAATATTGTGGAATTATTGGAGAAATTGAAAATCGTTTATGCATATTCTTTATGTAAAAACAACAGAGTTGCACAGAAATCATCCTCATGAGGTGAAAGTTGTTATAGATGAAGAAAAAGCAAAAATTGTAATACATCAAAAAAAGTCATGGTAATGTTCTTTTGTTATACTGATACTCTTAATCCACTGCACAAAAATATCCTCTATATTAGGTAATCTGTGTAAAATAATACCAGCGTCCGATGATTTGCTTTTACAGTCAACAACGCTATACTTGTATATTCTTTTTCGGCAATATTTCACATCCATTTTACCACCATTTTTCTTCAAATAAGCAACTAATGAATTCTGCAATGCTTCAAACTACTAACTAAATTACGAACTAAAATAAAGCGCCCCCAATTACTCAGGCCAGTTTACGAACTGAAATGGATGATGGACGGTTCTACTTGAGCGGTCAAACAGGGCGGCATTTTTCCAGTTTGACAATGTCGGTAGAGATGATCAGAGTGGCTAATTTCGCGTATATGGTCTATATTATAGCTTTCAAACTGGCTAGGTGAATTTGGTATGCTTTGATTAAAAAGTTTACATAAAAGAATCTGAATGATCTTAAGGGAATTTTTTAAATTATGCACAATAAAACATTTAGAAAAAATTACTGTTTTTTGTATTCAAAGATTAATTTAAGGGCCTATTAATCAAAATTTTTCTTATTCTTTTAGTATATTACGATGAAAAAAATAAAATATGGTGGAAAATAACAAACATTTTTATTGAAAACTAATACTTTTTTGGTGTTTAAAGATTACTATATATTTTTTGAATTCATTGTTTTTGTTGGTAGAAAATTTACTTTCGCGGTTAAAAAATAATCTTTCTCATTAAAAATTTAATTCTTTTTGGAAATTTGTTGATTTTGAATTGAAAATTTAACTTTTTAATTATTGTTCAAAATTGATCTTTTTCAGTAACAAATTCATCTATTTGGTTGACAATTTTTAAATTTTTGTTTTCAAGTTTTTTGTTTTTCATCAGAAAATTAATTTTCTAGGTTAAAAATTCTTCTTTTTATTGAAAATTAAACTTTTTTTAAATCCATTGTTTTAAGGTTCAAAAGTGTACCATGTAATATGTCTTTGTAATACTTGAAAATTAATGTTAGTATAAATTTCATTTTTTGTGTTACAAGTGTAAGTTGTTTTTAAAAAATATTTGGTAACTTTTCGGAAATACTTTTTTTATAATCACTCAGAATGTTCTAAAATTTTTTATTGTCTGAAACGGAAGCGAATTTTCATTAAAATTTTAAAATATAAAAAAAAATAAAAAACTGTAATCCAAAATCTTTAAAAAAACCGATTTTTTTCAATAATTTGTATAAAGTTCTTTTTTTGTGTAGTGAAATTGGAAAAATTGATTAAAGTACAATTCAGTCGAAAGGCTAATTATAACTTTTGTGTTACGAAAGGTATGAATGTTGATTTAGAACACAAATGAGACATAACGTAAGTTAATTATTTTTTTTTGCACAAAACCTGGAAGACTTGGCAGGGTCATTGCATTTTTTAAATGTTGTGGAAAAAGTGCAAAAATCATGTAATCTTGCAAATAATAACAAGGTTTTTTTAATTGAAAGATACTTTTTTTATAGAATATTTAACTATTTCTTGAAAATTCATCGTTTTATAAATATTTTATAAATATTAGGAAATCTTTTAAACATCTAAAATATTTTTGATCACTTCAACATTGCCTAAATTCATATAAATTAATGTAATATGTAGTTTGATGTAATATGATGTAAGAATGGAATTTTGTTTAATTCATTGTTTTTTGGTAGACAACAAAGCTTGTATGGAGATTCCTTTCTTTTTTGAAAATTTAAAATATTTGGTTAGAAATTAATTTTTTCATTAATAATTTACGATTGAAAATTGAAGTATTCAAGAAGTAAAATTTTGTAGTTCAAACTTTAACTATTCTATTTAATTTTTATTGGTTTCAAATTAATCTTCATAGTTGAGAATTCTTTTTTTGTAGAATATTTATTCTTCAACGCCGAAATTTGTCTTAAAATTTTTACGTCTTGAAAAATTAATAAATTACCGAAGATATTTTGGATTTTTTTCCAGCATTTTTAGCAATCTTTTTAAATTTTCTCTAACAATTTATTGGTAAAAACAAAAAATCCTTTTAAATTTTCATATGAATCTGAAGAATATTCTTTCATTACCTTTCAAAATTGTCAAAAAGATTTTAAATTTGTTCGAAAACCTGACTGATTACATTCTGCATGAATATGATTTTATGGATGTTTTCAGTTTGCTATTTGCTGCGAGGCCGATAAATATTGAACGAAATATAGATTTTTTTATATTTCGAAAGAAAAATCTTATTAAGAATTTTGAAAGGTTTGAAAAGGATAAAAAAGTTTTCTTAAGTTTCCTCAGAAAATTTACAATTTTTTATTTTTAAAGTTAATTTAAAGAGAATATTTAAAAATATTTCAAGATTTTAAAAAAAAATTATCAAATTTATCAACAAAAAATGTTGAGCGAATATGCTACAACTTTTATAAACATTTTAAAAAATTATAAAAAGAATCTGGAAAATTTTAAGGTAATTTTTATAATTTTGCACAATTAAAAAAAATAGGAAAAATTAGAATTTATTAAAAACATAATTTTAAAACATTAACAAATTATTTTAATATTGAGAAGACTTTTAAGAGATAAAATAAAATTTACATTTCTGAATATTTTAAAATAAAATTTTACATTCGTTTTCAGAAATTGTCGGGAAATTTTTTATTATTTTTTTAATTTGAAAAAAATAATTTTTAAAGAAAATTTAAAGATATTTTGAAAATATTTAAAACATATAAAAAATGTGTCGACTCAAGAATCCAGTAAAACAAAAGTATCAACACTTAAAAATTTTCGAGAAAAATAAATACTATATACCATCCAGTTCACGGTCGTGAGACGTGGCCATAGGTGTGATTTATCGCGTATATTCTGGGAGCTGGTGTCATTTTTAGTTGACGGTTGCTGACAGTAGGACCATGCAGTGGTTTTTTGATCTTTTTTTTTAATTTTTATATACAATATTTCCTAAATTCATATAATTCGATATAATTTTTATATATTTCAAACAATTTAAAATTATTAAATTAGAATAGTCCGCAAAGTGTGATTTTGTTTTGAATTCGCCCAATTTGTTGAAATGATATTGGTAGGGCGAAGGGGAATCTTAGATTCTTGCAGATTCTTAGCACCTCCATATCGCATAACCGTTGGGAATCTCTAAGAAATGTATTTTCCCGCCAAACAAATGCAATATAAATAGATGTGTAGCTCTTTAAAACTGCTTTCTTAAACATTTATTATATAATCTATTTAAATAGTATTTAGTTGAACTTTAATTAAATAAATAAATTGATTAAAATAATTTAAATAAAAAAATATCATATTTTCTTTTAACTTTTAATGCTTTTCACATTTCCTAATTTAGTATATGTACCAATATCTCAGTTATTAGATTCTGCCTTTAAAAATAGGAAAAAAAAACTTTAAAAAAATCTAGGCTATTAATTTTAGCTTCAGCTTAGAGTTAAAATATGATGTTTTTTTTGCAATTACAATCATTTTTAATACAAAATTCAAATTTGAAATTACTATTAACTTTTTACAAAGGTAAAATCACATTTCAAGTTTTGACAACCCAGTGGGTAAAAAATTAAGGATGTCCTAGAGACATCTTTGGGACATCCCTACGACGTCTTTTATCAAATTTCTTTTAGTCATCCTAGAAATGTTCTTAAAACGTCTAATGTCAGTACGAAAGATTTCCCGAGAACGTCCATGTCTTGAGGACGTCCTTAGATCATCTTTAGGACACTGCACGTCAAAAGACGTTAATTGGCCTGACATAGGACGTCCTAGGAACGTCCAAGGGGCGTTCTTGGGATTTTCATAGTTTTGAGCCCACTGGGGTGTTCGTTTTTAAAAAAACGATGGGAAATAATTTCAGTTTTCTTTGACGGAATATTTATTTTAGCGTCTTGGGCCCTTCTTTCCTTAGAAAAACTAATTAAATAGCCTTTTTATGACTGACTGTCAGTTTCTTTAAAGCAGCAACCTTTTATTAAAAGAAGCACATTTTCCAGAGACATTCTTAAGAAGGTTAAATATTATACTTGTGAACACTTCAGACAAAATATAATATAAATTGAAAATGTTTCTCAGAAAATGTGTCTCATCTATAGGAACTATTCAGGAAAGTCTTATGTGCTAACTTACTCTAAGTGCATTCATTTACCCGAGAAAAGAAACAGGCTTTCTGGTTCTTTTTTCGGCTTGTCTCACGCTTGTTTCGTTTTTGCCAAAAGAAAGATAAGAGAGTTTGAGAACAATAATAAAAATTACGAAATATAATTTTAAATTTAAATTTAAATTTAAATTATCGCGGGATATGCGATCATCATATTATCATGACGAATTGCCTTGGTAACGGGTTGTCGCGTCGTGTTTCTCTTAAGCGTTCTAGTGCAAGCGCAGTACGTCTATATGCCAAAGTTGCGATCCACTGATGCTAATGTTGGTACCCTGTACTACTGCGCTTGCGTTAGGGCTGCGCGCTGATTGTCCACACTTGGCGCGCAATTCAAAATTACTTTATAAAACAATTTGTGTAATTCAAATAAATAGCTATTAAAATATGCACAAGGATATATACAAATTTCCTAACTTTTGATTTTAGACAAGAAAAATAAAACACATATATTATATAAATAACGGTTTATTTTTACTGAATTCCAAAGACCAACTTATATTTTATACAATATTTCATTTAAAAAGAACTTTTTGGAAAAGTGATTAAAAATAATTATTTACAAGTTTTTAATCGAAAAGCACAATATTCTGAGCTGAAATGTTTCTTAGAAAAATTCAAATATGATCATTATTATATTCTGCAATTGACTTCTATATATTGAGCTGCTGAAACATTATATGGTATTTCAAAAAATGTATCTATTACAAAATCTTTTGTGAACTGTGAGTCAGTTTTTGGAGTTCAATGAAAATAAACTATTATTTATCAAATATTTGTTATACATTTTTTCTTGTTGAAAATCAAAAGTACACAATATGTATACATTCTTGTGCATATTTTAAAAATTATTTATTTAAATCACAATAATTGTTTTTTAAATTTAATTTTGAATCGCGCGCCAAGTGTGGCCAATCAGCGCTCAGCTCTAACGCAAGCGCATTAGCTGAAGGTTCCAACAGTGGCATCATTGTTGCGATCACTGAGTCAATGCCATGATCTAAGAATACACGGTCTAGCCACACGCAATTAAAAAAAAGTTAACGAATAAGGAGCAACTCCACCACTTCTAGCAATATTGGATAAGTGAGCGCGCGAGAGTGAAGTATATTTGAAAGGAAATAAATGCAATGAGCGAAGATTGTAAGTAAAAGATAAAGAAATTATATAGTTTATAAATAAATTAAATTAGTTTGAAAATAATGCAATTTTTGAGATGCGTAATCTAAAGTATAAACAAATACATAACATCTAACTTGTAATATAGAACAAATACTTAGAAATATGGATAACATAACCTCTCAATGCACCTGAGGAATTGTACCTTTTAACGTCAATGAAATGAAGTATCATCCACATAATGAGAAAAAAGAATATTGTTTTCGGGCTGAAAGCAGAAATAAATAAATGCAAAATATCGATATCATATCCTGTATTATGATAATATAAGTTTTTATATTTCGTATATAGATAGCACTAAATGAGAACAAAAGAACCCTCTCAGGGTACAGAAAGTCACATGTTCAGATGATAAAACCAAATCAGAAAGAAGACTTCACGATAGGAAGTGAATAATTGAGAAAAAGTTCAGAATCTGCATTTGAACTGTTCCATTTGAAAACTCATCTTTTCCAGGGTGGCCGTTTCAATCGATGAAATAAATTTCCGGTCATTTCCCGGTTTTTTTCCGGTTCGCAAACATTTTTCACGGTCAATGAAATTAAAAAAATGGAACACTAAAGCTAAACAATTTTCACTTGAGGTAATAAGAACTGAGCTGCAAATGAAAGCATTCAAAGTAGAATAGTTAAATTTTTAACTTTTTAAATTAAAATTTAAAATTTTTTAATTATAAAATTTTTTATTCAAATACTCAATAATTTACGCGTATAAAATTGAAGGTACTATCATGTTTCTATATAACAAAATATACATCCACATTATCATTTTCAATGCTCTACATTAAAAAATCAATCAATGAACTTTAAAATTGTCAAATTATATAATTTTAAGGAATTTTCAGCTAGAAACATCAAATATTGAAATATTGAAAAAATTTAACTGAACACTTCTTAAATTAGAAATTCAGTTATTTTCTTTTTAAATAATTTAAACATCCTTGGAAAGCTTCAAAATCTTGAGAAATCTAAGATTTCAGCGTAAAAGTGAAGATTATTCTATTATTTTGAAAGCGCGATTGTTCCATCTATCTGAAATGTCATTCTAAGAATAGGATATCTCAAAAAGGAATTTATTTATATTTCCATAGCGGCCGCCACATGGGTTCCTATTCCTCAAAAGAGAACGTCTTTTCAATATATTTAATTCCTTCTAATCGTACCGAAAGATAACCTCACAGAGATGTCTTCTATTCCCCAACAGTGTTCATATTTTAAGATTATTTAATTTCTTCTAATAAGTTCAAAAAATATGTGTCATAAATTGTTTTAATTTCTTCATGTGGAATATAATTTTTGAAAATTTAAATAAATTTAAATAAATAAATTAGTAAAATGTAAATAAAAGTAAATTTTACTATTTTTTAATTTATAAGTTATCGAAAGATTTAATAATAAAACATAGGTTGAATAAATACTTTCGTCAAATTTTACCAAGTCGATTGAGAGGAATAGAATTTTCACTTTTTCTGTTCCTGTTGGGGGATTTTTAGACGGGGGAAAAATCGCGTATTCATAGGAAAACAAATTTTCAATTTTTCTGAATTCAACGCTTATTACCGGGTAGGATGACACTAGTATTTTACTTAAAAAAATTTCTTCATTTTAATTATTAAGAAACGCTTAAGCAGAGAATTATTACTTCTTAAATCAGGTAAGAAAATTACAAAAATCGAATGAAAAAAATAAATGTCTAACAAATTAGTTCACCTCTTTCAACCACATATTTCAATTTGCATCCTAAAAATATTTCAATTTAAAATAAAAAGTTGAATTCAATCAAAAATAGAATAGTTAAATGTCCAGTTTAAAAAATTAATTTTTAACCAGAGCACACTTTTTCAACCTAGGAGTTGAATCTTTAACAACAACAAAAATGAAAGTTTAACAAATTAGTTAATTCTCAACCAGATAGTTGAATTTTTATTTTTAAAAAACTCTTATTTAAAATCAAATAATACATTCTAATTCGACCAGAAAACATGAATTTAAAATATCGAATAATAGTCGAATCAGATTAAATTTGAGCAGAAAAAGTGGATTTTTAACCAAATAAGATGAATTCTGAAACCCGAAGACAAATGTTCAATTAAGACAGATTTTCCGTGAAGAAATAAAAAAATTTCAACTAAATTTTAAGATATTCAAGCCGAAATGGTGAATTTTTACAAAAAAAAAGTTGAATTTTTATTACACAAATATGAATTTTCAACAAAAGTCATTTTTGACCCAAAACGATGAATTTTTTAAGAATATATTTGAAGTTGCAACAACATAATTAAACTTTGAATGATTGGAGATCAATGCGGAGCGAAAAATATAATAGTAGAATTCTAATTTTAAGAGCCGGAGAAAAAATAAGAATTCTTTAAAAAAGAGGCAATTTTCATTTTTGATACCATTGTTCCCCGAATACAATAATTTAAAGAAATTGTTATGCTGATTGGCTCAACAAATTATTATTACTTTCGCAATGTAACTGTAAAATGTACTGTGACAAGCTAAAAAATAAAACTCTGCATAATATTAGAAATTGCAATAAACATTTCTACATTTTTCTCTCGATTTTGGTTGATCTTTTTATTTCTGTACACATTTTGCCACTATGCAATGTAATAAACCTCCTTCGGGAAGCGGAATCAGCTAATCCCTGGGTTGTCTTTCTTTACTTGATTGACATAACAGTCAGCTGCACAAATGGTTAACATTGTTATCTGCAATGGATATAGGAAACAAAGGACTAGGCATGTCATTGCGGGGGTGATGCAATGAGGGGGAAGGTCCGCCACATTTTGACCTCCCGCGACAAACATGGCAGCAACCACGCATGTTTATATTTTCATGCACAGTTTGTCGGCAAAAATGCTCGTGCGCATAATCAAATGGCACATTGTAAGATGGCGGCTCTCCCCACTCATGGAATTCTCCCCCTCCCGTGGATTCAACCCCGCTCGCCAAGTTAAGATGGCATGCCTAGTCCCGTGTTTCCTATGTCCATGTTATCTGCAATAATATGCAATGGAATTAATTTTACAAGAGAAATAAACGTGCAATCATCATACCATTAAGCCTATATCTGTAATAATAATTAGTCTACTCTTTCAATAAAACTTTTCGTGACATTCCATTTTTAATTGTGCCCTTCCTTTTTTAGTAAAATGTCGTGTGAAGAACTATTTATAAATGTATTTCGCAAAGTATAAAATAATTGCCAATACAAACTAAAATAACATTTTTCTACGAGTATTATACTTTCCACGGCAAAACGTCTGAAAAAGGAGATGTGTATACGTACCTTCTTCATGTTTTAACAACAACAAAAGACGTTAACAACTTATTTGTTTCCCATTTAAAAATTTATCTGTATCATTGTAACACAGTTTTATATATTTATCAAAAATGTGGAAATTAACTTAATAGGTTATGTTTATAATGACAGCTACCTTAACAAAGTACACTTAAGTACTTAATACTATAAGTACTTAATAAAGTACACTTACCAATATGTATAATATAAAGTACACTTATTAATATGTATAATGCAAATAAGGCAACTTTAGCTTACACGAAAATATTTATTCGCTCCGGATGGGCACGTTAGATTCACTTTCAAATTTGTATTTTCAATAGAAACACCACTACAATTTTCACAAAGTTAACCTTAACACGTTGCGCTTTCACAAACGGATATCGTCAGCAGTGTCCGCTTCTTGCACCTTATTTGAATATTGAGAACTTTCACAGGTATTGACATTGATTTACAATGTAGACATAATTCATGGTTTCAAATCTTTTCAGTGAAGCCTGAGACGCTAACGGTTGCAATGGTAACCAAGATGGCTAGAAGTGGTGGAGAGCGAATGGGGACGAAATTGGGGGAGCTGATGGCTAGACCGTGTATTCTTATATCATGGTCAATGCTACGTCGGTTTCTCATATCCATGGACATAGGAAACACGGGACTAGGCATGCTATCATAACTTCGTGAGCGGGGTTGAATCCACGAGAGGGGGGAGAATTCCATGAGTAGGGAGAGCCGCCGTCTTACGATGTCCCATTTGATTATGCGCACGAGCATTTTTGCCGACAAACTATGAAAGAAAATATAAACATGCGTGGGTGCTGCCATGTTTGTCGCGGGACATCAAAAGGTGGCGGACCTTCCCCCTCATTGCATCACCCTCACAATGGCATGACTAGTCCCTTGATTCCTATGTTCATGCTCAAATCCTATTGTGGAAACTCCTTGCAATTACTGATGAATGACATAGCACAACTGACGTGATGGCTACAAACACGAGTGTAATTGTTTTGCTTCCAAATGGACATCGCCAATCTGTCAAAGTCACGTTGAATACTACTATTCTACAAGTAAGCATATCATGTAGAATTAGTCAAATATACTGCTTGACAAAGGTCAAAGCATGAGTGAATCCAGTAAAAGATTAAAATGATTCGCAACGGTTTGCCAACCTTACCCTGTCGCTATGCCAAATAAATGATTACTTCGGTTATGACTTTTAAATGCATGTCACTCCACGCTACTTGCAGAGATCAAAAATGAGTTAATGTTCACAATTTTAATTTAATTAGCAGGGCTGGTGGTAAAGAGCCTACGCAGTGCATATAATTTCCGCCCACCCGCTCTTTCTCCGTAATCCTAGTATTTTCCAGCCCCATGTCACTTCTCTGGAGGCCCATTGAAAATATTTGTCATGAGAGTTATTCAGTTAGCCTAGAATTCAAATAATGCAAGGCGAAGGCATTAAAAAAATGTTTGTTAAGGTGAAACTGGAGATCCTCTAGGGTGAGTTGAGACACGTTCCCCCCTTCGATAGCCGCCACTGTACCGGAAGTTTGATATTTTTATGGGGCGCGAAAAGTTTTCAAAACTCATGAAAGTTTAACTAGGTCCGGTAAAGCGGCGCTGATCAGACTTTTTGTAACCCGTGTCTCAACTCTCCCTTGAGGACCTCAGGGGAAACTGTAGGTTAAGAGTTACTTTTTACCTAAGAGTTACTTTGCAGGCTCAAGTTGCGCGTCGGTAAATGACAAAAGTTAGCAATTTCTGAAATGATTTACCAATTAAGTTTCTGCTCAATTAGTTACCACAAAGATATCTTTGTTGCCGATCTGAAAGTTTCGAAAGACTTCGGTGATCTTCTATTTATATCTCGAATCTCGGTCCCCATGAGAAAAAAATTACAGAAATTTGCGATTTTGATGTTTCGCGTTATTCTTAATTTCATGCATGAGAAACATCAAAATCGCCAATTTCTGTAATTTTTTTCTCATGGGGATATATATATATTATTGATGTTAATATTATAATTATAAAATAGTATATTAATATTAATGACTATTTGACTATTTTTTAATATAAATAGTTCAACTTTCAACTAAAACAATTAGTTTTCTGCAAAAAAAAAAAGATTTTGAATAAAATACATAAATTAAACAAAATTGTTCAAATTGTTTTCAACAAAATAGCTAAATTTTTAAACAAAAATTTAAATTTTTATCCAAAAGGCTGAATTGTACACTAAAAAAAACGTAATTTTTAATAAAATATATGAACTTTGCACAAAAGAAATTTATTTTCCAACAAGTCTAATTTTCTATACAAAAATTAATATTTAATCACAGTACATTTTTCGACAAAAAAGAATTATTTTCTTGTAGTTAAAAGAAATTAATTTTTAAACAAAAACAAACAAAAATTGTCTACAAAATAGTGAAATTTTCAGAAAACAAATTTTGTCAACTAAATTGATAAATCAACCAAAAAAAAAACTACAATTTTAACAAAGCAGTTCCAATTTCAACCTGAAAAGTTGAAAATCATTCAAATTCTTTGGAATTGCTTTAAATTATTGAAACTATTTCAAAATGTTTGGAATGTTTTAAAGCATCCTAAAATATTAAAAATCCTTTGAAGTCTCTTGAAATTTTGCATTGCTCTTGAAAATTCCTTGCAATTTTAAAAATACCCTTAAATATTTTAAATCCTTTAAAATCTCATACTAAATTATTAAAATCAATGGATAATTCCTTGGAATCTATTAAAATATCCTAATATATTTCAAATCCTTTAAAATCTCATATTAAATTACTGTAATCAAATGAAAATTCCTTGGAACCTTTTAAAATACTCTCAAGTATTTCAAAACCTTCAAAATCTTTTGAAACACCTTGATACCCATTAAAGATTTCCACCATACTTTGAAAGTGTTTTAAATAACTGCTAAAAGTGTTAAAATTATTTGAAACTCCTTTAAATTATAAAAATAAATTTAAAATTCCTTGACATCGTTCAAAACATCCTCAAATATTTACAGTCCTTAAAAATCTTTTGAAATCTCTTGAAATTTTTAAAAGATTCAGATTGAAATTTAGAAAAAAGAAAAATTTCAAAACTTTAAACATTGTAATTTTGTAGATTAGAGTTTTGAAAATGGAATCAATACAAATTCAAAACTTTCGAAATCTTATTTTCAACTGTGAAATATAAGTAATTTTCCACCTGATGGAATTCAAGTCTTCAAAATTTTAATTGTAAACATAAAAGTTAAATCAATAAATCAATGGAAAGCGTTGAAAATTTAAAAGTATGTTTAAAAAAATATATATAATTTTATAATTATATAAAAAATCGTTTCAAAAATAGTTAAACTTTAACTCGAGTAATTTAGTAATTTCTATTAACACTTTAATTTAATACTTTAACTAATCTACAAACATTAAAATTATTAACATTTTGAAATTTTTCTGTTTTCTAAATTTCAGTTTGAAATAATTTCATTTAGAGATTGCCCAATTGAAAAACGTACGTTTAAATTTTGAACGCTTTCAATTAATTCATGATTATTAATTTTTTATAAATAAACTTTCAAGTTTACAATTCAAAATTTGAAGACTTGAATCTCATCGAGTTAAAAATTATTCTTATTGAATAGTTTAAAATGTTTGAAAATTAGATTTTCAAAGCTTTGAAGTTCTATTCATCCCATTTTCAAAACTCTAATCTATAAACATGTCAATATTTAACGTTTTGGCACTTTTCTCTTTTTTTTAAAATTTGAATCTGAAGCTTTACAAAATTTCAAGAGATTTCAAAAGATTTTAAAGGATTTGAAATATTTGAGGAGTTGAGGAATTTTTAATTTCTTTTTATAATAAAAAGGAATTAGAAAAAATTGAAAAATTTTAGAAGGGTTATTTAAAAAAGTTCAAAAGTACTTTAGAAATCGTTAAAAAAGTTCTATGTATTTCAAAAGATTTTAAAGGATTTGACGGATTTGAGAGAATTTAAAAAGATTCCAAGGAATTTTCTATTGATTATGGTAAGTTAACATGAGATTTTAAAAGATTTGATATATTTCATGGTATTTTTAAAATTTCAATATATTTTCAAGAGCTTTACAAAATTTCAAGAGATTTCGAAAGATTTCAAAAGATTTTAAATATTTAAGGATGTTTTAAAATATGTCAAGGAATTTTTAACTTCTTTATTCATAATGTGTCCCCTAAGGGTTTACATGACTTCCATTCCTTACAATCTTTCCGTTTAAATCTATATTTTTGTACAATTTTATCCTTATTTCTATTTCCTGCGATAGCACAATTTAAGACTTATTAGCAAGCGAGTGAGCGAGCGAACGAAAGCGAGAGTGCAAGGGAGATAGAGATCATGAGAACGCAAACACGTCTTAGTCTACTTTTACTTTACCATTACTCACAATTTTTACGCTTCTAATCTAAGCGACTTCCGTTTCCTTTTTCTTTCACTTTTTTATAACACCATTGACCTTTTTCACGTGCATTCTATCATTCTTCCTCATTCGCTCCTCTAGCAACCTCCAACTCCTTCATCCATTCTTCTCCTAATCCATCTTCCCCTAGAATCTTAAACACATTTTCTTGCCAGCTTCCTTTATCTTCCATTCCTCTCCTACATCCTTCCCATACACGCTCCCATGTTTCCTCCTCCCATTCACATATTCTACACTTTCTGTTCTCTTCTTTTTCCCAGTACATCCCCTCCCTTACCTCGTTTCCCAATCTAAACCTTGCTATTCTGGCCCACCTGCTCTCTCCCCATCCCTTTTCTAAATATTTTGGCACCCCTTCCTTTTTTATCATCTTATACCATTTATTGTATTTTGATTCCTCAATCGCCCCCCATCTTTCTATTAACTGTCTTTCCCTCTCCCTTTTTTCCAATTCTTCATAGTTTAATCCAGTCCCGTCTTCTATTTCTCTATCATTAAAGAACTCTCTCCTTTATTCTTCCCATCTCGTTAATTCGATCGCCCTTCCTCTCCTCTCTTCTGCCTCCATCGAACACTTTCTCGCCAACTCCCCTCCCTCAGCTTCGTCTCAAATTTCCATGCCTTCTTTCCCGCTCTAATACTTAACTTATCCCTTTGCGCTTCTTCTCTCACCATATATCCTGGCGTCCTCCAGTCTGCCCCTAGTGTCCACCTTATATACCTTTCTTGTATACTCTCAATATCATTCCTTTCTTTCCATCCCCATATCTCTGCTCAATAACCTAATACCGGCCATACCAGCGTATCAAATAACCACATTCTCCTTCTCCAATTTTTTTGGAACCTTCTTTTTCCTATTCCTCATACCTCTTTCATTACCCGAGCTGCTTTTTTATTCTTTCTCTTATAAGAGCTGTATGATCCTCATTCGTTTGCAAGATATATCCTAAATATTTATAATCTTTGACTTCTTCTAACTTTATTCCTTTCCATCTCCCTGTCCGTTCTTTCTTCCTTCCCATTCCTTTTCTAAACCTCATTATCTTTGTCTTTTCTACATTTACATTCAGCTTTTTCCCATCTAAGTATTTCTCTAATCCTGTAATTAATCCCGCCATCCCTTCTTCATCCTCTGCCATCAACACTATGTCGTCTGCATATGCCAGTGTATATATCTTTTCCTTCCCTATCCTAACTCCTCCCCAACTCTTTTTCCTCATTTCTTCTTCCAAGTCTGATATTAATAAATTAAATAAAAGTGGGCTCAGAGGACACCCTTGTCTCACACCTCTCACAAATCAGAAACTAACTCCTACTTGCACTCCTACCTTTACCCTGCTTCTTGTCTCTAAAAATTTCTGATACTCTCTTTATTAATCCCTCTCTTATCTCCCTTTTTATCATAACTTTTTCTATTTCTTCTCGATTTAATGAGTCAAACGCCGTCTTTAAGTCCACGAACATTGCTATCATTGCCCCTTTTTCCCTTTTAATTCTCTTATTTACTAGATAGTTCAGAACATATATGTTGTCCATTACCCCCATTCCTTTTCTAAACACTGTCTGATTCGGTGACTCGATCTTTTTTTCTTCAACTTCTATCTTCAATCTCTCCGACAAAATAGTTACATATACTTTATACAGTGTTGGCATCAACGTCACCCCCCTATAATCTTTAACCTCCTCTCCCTTGCCTTTCTTCACTATTGGTATAACTACTCCTTCTTTCCTTAACTCTGGCCACCCCTCTCCTCTCCATACTCTATTACCATTATCCATGCCCATTCCTCTAGTTCCTCCCCTCCATATTTCCATACTTCATTTGGAATCTCATCTATACCAGGTGCCTTGCCATCCTTCATTATTCCTAAAACTTTAACTATTTCTTCCCATGAAATTTCCTCTTCCTTATCTCTTTCCCTACCATATTTTCCGTCCATGTTTTCCGTCCTAGCCTTCTCCGCCTCTTCCTCAAATCTTTTATTCTCTTTTTCTTTCTTTTGATAACACAACTCAATATACTCTTTCTTTTTTTCCTATATTCTTCCCCATTACTTTTTTCTTTTCTCCACTTTCTTAATTCCTTTCTGACCTCCATTTTTTTTTGCATTCCACATCCCACTCACTTCTATTCCCTCCTTTACTAACTTCATTTTTGTTTAGGCACTCTAACCTTATTTTTATTTCTCCTATCATTTTTCCCATCTCCTCGTCCACATTTCCCTCTCCCATTTTGCTATTTCTTATTTTTTCTCTTAACTGTTCTTTTCCTTCCCTTGACCAATCCCCTTTTCCTACACTTTTTACATTTGCTCCCCTTTTACTCATATTACTCTTGCTTTTTTGTCCCTTTAATGTCACTATTAAGGGAAAGTGAACCGAATCAATATATTCTCCTACCTCTAGTTTCTTAACCTTCTCTTACCTCATCATCCACTATCACATAAGCCATTACCGTTCCCCTTTCACTTCCTGAGCGTGTATATTCTCCTTTTTCATCCCCTTCTATATTCCCGTTTAAGATCATCCACTATCACATAATCCATTACCGTTCTGCTTTCACTTCCTGAGCGTGTATATTCTCCTTTTTCATCCCCTTCTATATTGCCGATTAAGATATACCATCCCAACTCCTCCAAGCTCTTCAACAAATTTTTTCCCTCCCCATTTAGTACCTTATCTTTGGATTTTCTTCCTCTCTCTTCTCCCCATTCCCTTCCTCCTCTGTCCTCTGTTCTCGCATTGAAATCCCCTCCTATTACCATCCTAATATCTTCTTTATTTTCTTCAATCATTTCTTTAATCTCCTCTGCTTTTTCCTGCATATCACCGTTCACATAAAACCCCACTACCGTCCACTTCTCTCCTCCTATCATTGCCTCTTCTACTATTACTCCTTCTTTTTGTTCATTCTTGTCTTTCTTATCTTTCCCTGTTATACATTCGTTCCTTACTCCCATCACCATTCCTCCCATTGCTCTGTCCTTTTTATTCTTACTCTTTGCATTTTACACTTGCCATTTGTAACCTCTTAGTAACCTTCCCCTTACTCTTTCCCATCCCTTTTCATCTAGCCACGTCTCCATCATTATGATTACATCCCATTGTGTCAAATTTTTCATAAACTTCTTATCCTTTCTCTCCAATCCTGCTATATTCCAGTAACAAATCTTCCATTCTTTCCTACTATTTTTCTCATCTTTTTTCCTTCTTACTATTTCATATTTTCTTATCTCCCGTTCCTTCCTCTTCTAGTTTCCCTGCACCTCATTTCTTACTATCTGTTCCCTTTCTTCATCCCAATCCCACCATACTCCATCTAACTGAATTCTCCCATATTTAACCCATGTTCTTTTTCCCTTTTTTCTTTCCTCTTCCGCTATTTTTCGTAATTTATACTGCATTTTCCTTTCTACCCATGTCAAATCATCCTATATTCTTTCTGGACTACCATATAATAACCTCTTCTTTGTCATCACCTCCCTTTTATGTTCCCATTTCTTTAGTTTCACCAGTACTATTATCTCCCCTCTTCTCACTTACCTTTCTACATTTCGAATTTCCTCTATCTCTACCTTAGCATCAATCCTTTTTAGTACTTCGTCCACCCTTTCCTTCAGCTCCATCCCCTCTAATCTTACACCCTTTATCACTGTGTTTAATTTTATTTCTTCCCTCTCTTTCCTTTCTATCCTTTGTTCTATTTTTCTCAGCCTTTCCATCTCCTTATTCCCACTCTCGCCCCCACCGCAATCCCCGTTCGATCTTTCAAGTTCCTTCATCCTACTTCTTATCTCCTCTACCCTTGTATTATTAACTTCTTCCTGCTTCATTAGTTTTTCCTCCAATGACTCCATCCTCTTTTCTAACTTTTCCCTGATTCCTTCCCATTTTTTTTATTTCTTTCTTAACTTCAGCGATTTCCCGCCTTATTTCATTCTTTAATTCCTCTTTCCTTTTCTCCTGCTTTACTTCATAAATCCCCATTACCTCTAGCATCACTTCTCGAATTTCCTTTAGTCTTTCTTCTTTCATCGACACTTCATTTTCATCTCCGCTACCGTCAGCACCCTTACTGTTACCGCTTTTCCCTACCAAACTCTGCTTTTCCGGCGGCGATCTAAACATTTTCTGGTATTTTACACTCGCCCCGTTATTTTCCTTCTCTTCACTGCTTTCCCTCTCCCCTCTCTTCCTTTTGATAAATGCTTCTATTGACCCTATGCTTTTTGCTCTTAATCTTTCCTTTTCTAAAGTTTTTTTATACTTCCCCCTTGCCTTCCTTTCATTTATCTTTTCTTTCGGCGTACTGAACAGTTCCTGCTCTAACTCTGTTTTTTCCGCGGAGATACTCGCTCCGCTAGCCATTAATCAAATTCAAACTTTCCCGTCTTCTATACTTCCCTGTCTCTACCGTCGCTGTCTGGTAACTGTCTCGCCTTTCTTTGTCGCTACCTAACCCTGCTACTACCAATCCGTCAACACAGTCTTCCCACCCTGTCACAAATCTCCAAACAAATTTCCACAAATCTGTCTCAATCCTCCAAAATATCTACCTCCCCTTTGCAATCTCACAATCCCTTAATTAGATCTCTCCCCTCCACACCTTTCTACACACTTCCAAAATCCACTCACCTCAAATTTCACCACAATATCAAAAAAACTCAGCATCAACAATTCCCACTACTTTACACTTTCATGCCGGAAACGGAATTTTAGAGAATTTTGACAGTATTTAAAAATGTTCCAAGGAATTTTTGATTGTTTGCGTTAATTTAATATGAGATTTGTTTTAAAATATGCATACAATTTAATATATTTATGCATATTAACTGTTATTAATAGGGGTAATAGGCCCAGTTCACCCCTGTATATTAATGATTAAGATATATATAATAAGATATATATGTTCGTTTTTTATTCTTGCAGTTGATTTTTTCAATTTCTAAGAATTTTGCGAGTCACTCAAAAAAAGACTGTTTAAGTAAACCGTCAGTAATTGAGTCTATTAATAAATATTACAAGTTTACCGCAACATCAATTTTGTAAATGGAAATTTTCAATTAAGTAATTTCATTTCATGATCAAATGTTTTCCAACTGTTTCTAAACATTATTGATTCAAAAGAAAATTTTAATTGCAAATGGGTTTTTTAATATTATAGGAAATAACTCTGTTCTTAACATTTTTTCTATCGTAGTATACAATTTGTAAACTTTTTCAACCTTTGAAAGAGGTAAGGAAAATGAAATACATAATGGGCAAAAAACTTAGAATATCTTAATCTTTTAAATAATTGTGTTTTGATTTTAAAAACACGAAAGAAAATCTAGAAGGTTTTAGGACAATTAAAAGATTTTTTAGGAAAACTGAATGATTCCAGAAGATATTTCGAAGGTGTAAGAGTTTTGTAAAGTTTTTAAAGTAATTTAAAATTTGAAATTTTGTAGACAATTTAAAATTTTCTATACATTTTTAAAACAATTTTTAACAATTTTATAAAATGTTGAGTATTTCGAAAAAAATGTTCAAAGCTATTTAAGAATTTTGGAAGGATGAAATTTTTTTGGCAAGATTCCTCTGGAAGTTTCTACAAATCTCTAAGTTTTGAAGGTCATTGTAAAAATGTAATTTTTTATTACAAAAATTATTCAGGAATTTCAGAATTTTTGAAGAGATTGACAATATTTAAAAACATGAATAGTTTTTCGAAAAATTATTTTTAAAATTATTTCTTCAAATCTTCTGAAAGTCCTAAATATCTTTTAAGCGCACTATAATTTTTCCTAATATTTTGTGTGTCCTGCAAAATAAAAAAAATGCATAAAAATTTTCTCCATTTTTTCGGTATATGTGAAATCTTCAAAAATGTTTTTGAAATATCTCCGGAATCTTACGAAAAGAAACAGATAAGCGGTGATTCCTTCTTGTCAAAACTTGGAATGTGGTTTTACCTTTGTAAGAAGCTAATAGTTATTTCAATTGCAGTTGCAATTGTAATTGCAAAAAAAAAACATTATTTTTAACTCTAAACTGAAGCTGAAATTAATAGCCCAGATTTTTTAAAAGTTTTTTCCCCTATTTTTAAAGGCTGAATCTAATAACTTAGTTATTAGTACATATACTAAATTAGGAAATGTGAAAAGTATTAAAAGTTAAAAGAAAATGAGATATTTTTTTATTTAATTTATTGTAATCAATTTATTTATTTAATTAAAGTTCAACGAAATACTATTTAATTAGATTATATAATAAGTGTTCAAGAAAGCAGTTTTAAAGAGCTACTCATCTATTTATATTACATTTGTTTGGCGGGGAAATACATTTCTCTGAAACTCTCCGCCGGTTCTGCGAACTGGAAGTGTTAAGAATCTGAAAGAATCGAAGATTCCCCTTCGCCCTACCAATATCATTTCAACAAATTGGGCGAATTCAACACAGAATCACACTTTGCGGACTATTCTAATTTAATAATTTTAAATTGTCTGAAATATGTAAAAAATTATATCGAATTATATGAATTTAGGAAATATTGTATATAAAAATTTAAAAAAAGATCAAACAACCACTGCGTGGTCCTACTGTCAGCAACCGTCAACTAAAAATGACACCAGCTCCCAGAATATACGCGATAAATCACACCTATTGCCAAGTATCACGACCGTGACCTGGGTGGTATATAGTATTTATTTTTCTCGAAAATTTTTAAGAGTTGATACTTTTGTTTTACCGGATTCTTGATTCGACGCATTTTTTGTTTTAAATAATTTCATAATATTTTTGAATTTTCTTTGAAAATTATTTTTTTTAATTAAAAAAAAAACTTTCCCTGGAATCTTAACTTAAAAATTTTTAATTTCTTAAAATCTTTACAAATTCTGAAAAAGAATGTAAAATTTTATTTCAAAATATTCAAAAATGTAAATTTTCTTATATCTCTTAAAAGTCTTCTCAATATTAAAATTATTTGTTAAAGTTTCAGTATTATGTTTTTAATAAATTCCAATTTTTCCTATTTTTTTAATTGTGCAAAATTATAAAAATTACCTTAAAATTTTCCAGATTTTTTTACCATTTTTTTAAATGTTTTTAAAAGTTGTAGAATATTCGCTCAAAATTATTTGTTGATAAATTTGATAATTTTCTTAAAAAATCTTGAAATCTTTTTAAATATTCTCTTTAAATTAACTTTAAAAATAACAAATTGTAAATTTTCTAATGAAACTTAAGAAAACTTTTTTATCTTTTTCAAATCTTCAAAATTCTTAACAAGATTTTTCTTTTGAAATCTCAAAAAATCTATATTTCGCTCAACATTTATCGGCCTCAGGGCAAATAACAAGCGGAAAAAATCCACTAAAATCATATTCATGCAGAATGTAATCAGTCAGGTTTTCGAACAAATTAAGCATATTTTGACAATTTTGAAAGATATTGAAATAATATTGTTTTCAATAAAGAAAGGTATCTCCATACAAACTTTATTGTCTACCAAAAAACTACGAATTAAAAAAATTTTCAATTTTTACATCATATTACATCAAATTAAATATTGCATCAATTTATATGAATTTTGGCAATATTGCATATGACAATTTAAAGAAAAAGATTAAACAACCACTGCATGGTTCCACTGTCAGCAACCGTCATCTAAAAATGACCAGTCCAAGCAAATACGCGATAAATCATATTGACTTTTTCGGAAATTTCTGAGTGTTGATACTTTTGTTTACCGGATTCTTGAGCCAACGCAGTTTTTAAATGTTTAAAAAAATTTCAACATATTTTTCAATTTTCTTTAAAAAATGTTGTTTTTTAAATAAAAAATAAATTTCTTAAATCCTTATCAAATTCTGAAATAGAATCCAAAACTTTATTTCAGAATCCTCAGAAATCTAATTTTTCTTTTATCTTTTAAAAATCTTCTCAATATTAAAATTGTCCAGAATCTTTTTTAGCAATTTCTTGAAATGTTTTCAAAAAGTTGTATAATAATCTTTCAAAATTAATTTTTGATAATTTTGACAATTTTCATTAAAAATCTTGGAATCTCTTTAAGTATTCTCTTCAAACGAACTTTAAAAATAAGAAAAATGTTACATTTTTTAGGAAATTTAAGAAAACTTTCTTATAATATTCGAATCTTTCCAAATTCTTAAAAAGATTTTTCTTTCGAAATATTAAAAAATCTAAATTTTGCTCAACATTTGTCGGCATCTCAGAAAATAACAAACTGAAAACATCCACTAAAATCATATTCATACACAAAATTTGAAAGGATTTCTTGTTTTTTAAAATAAATTGTTAGAGAACATTTTAAAAGATTTCTAAAAATGCTGAGAAAGAATCCATAATATCTTCGGCAATTTTTAAAATGTTTTAGGACGTAAAAATTGTAAGAAAAATGTGGGTATTGAAGTCATTAAAAATATTTTAGAAGTTTAAAAGATTTCCTAATATTTATAAAATATTTATAAAACGACGACTTTTCAAGAAATAGTTAAATATTCTATCAAAAAAAGTATCTTTCAATTAAAAAAACTCTGTCATTATTTTCAAGATTTCAAATGTCCCATTTGTGTTTTAAATCAACATTCATACCTTTCGTAACACAAAAGTTATAGTTAGCCTTTCGACTGAAGTGTACTTTAATACATTTTCTAATTTCACAGCATAAAAAAAACTTTAAACAAATTATTGAAAAAAATTGGGTTTGAAAGATTTTGAATTACATGCTTAGAAACTTTTTAAAAACTTTGAACGGTTTCAAGAAAATGACACAATATTCTTAAGATCAATACGAAAATTTGAAAGGATTTTTTTATATTAATTTTTTGATAAAACTTTTTAAAACATTTCTTTAAATTCCGCGAAAAAATCGGAATGAGTGATTAATAAAAAATATTTCCGAAAATTTACCAAATATTTTTTAAAAACAACTTACATTTGTAACACAAAAAAATGAATTTTATACTAAGATTAATTTTCAAGCATTAAAAAGACAAATTAAATAGCTCAATTTTCAGCCTAAAAACAACGGATTTAAAAAAGTTTAATTTTCAATAAAAAGAAGAATTTTTAACCTAGAAAATTAATTTTCTGATAAAAAACAACAAACTTGAAAACAAAAATATTAAAATTGTCAACCAAATAGATGAATTTGTTACCGAAAAAGATCAATTTTGAACAATAATTAAAATAGTTATATTTTCAATTCAAAATCAAAAAATGTCCAAAAAGAATTAAATTTTTAATGAAAAAGATGATTTTTTAACCGGGAAGATAAATTTTCTACCAACAAAAACAGTGAATTCAAAAAATATATAGTAATCTTTAAATACCAAAAAGTATTAATTTTAAATCAAAATGTTTGTTATTTTCCACCATATTTTATTTTTTTGTCGTTATGTACTAAAAGAATGATTAAAATTTTGATTAATAGGCGCTTAAATTAATCTTTGAATACCATAAAACATAAATTTTTTCAAAATGTTTAATTGTGCATAATTCAAAAAATTCGCTCATGATCATTCAGATCCTATTATGTAAACTTTTTAATCAAAGCATGCCAAATTTACCTAGCCAGTTTGCGAACTAGAATATAGACTATATACGCGAAATTACCCACTCTAATCTTCTCTACCGACATTGTCAAACTGGAAAAAATCCGCCCTGTTTGACCGCTCAAGTAGAACCGTCTATCGTCTATTTCAGTTCGTAAACTGGCCTGAGTAATTGAGGGCGATATGTACCGATTGGTTCCTCCACATACTTGTAGAGGCGCGACAGGCAATCATATATTCGGTCGCGCCAAATTATAGTGCATTTGAAATCCAAAATGGTAATAATCTAATTTTGCTTTATAAGTGAATGAAAAAATAATTTTAATTGAGTAGAAAAGGTCTTAAAAGGAATTCGAAAACTCCAAAGACTTTTTAAAATTAAAATTAGGCCCAACATGTAGCAAAGAGGTTAATATAATATAGTAACAACAAATTTGAATTAAAAAGTTTATTTTTATATTAAGTTATAATTTGTTTGGAAATTAATAGAAAAGTGAATCTGAAGGTACAGTTAAGTTTTATTTAAATTTAAATAAACTAAAAAAGCTGTCAGGTTAAATCAACCAGAATTGTGGCTGAATATGTCCTTACTATTTTTTTCTGGTTAAAGAAATAAAAATTCTGAATAACAATTTCCTTATAAAAACTTATAAAAAAATTTTTCCCCTAAATTTCCTTATAGGCCTAGACAAATGTCTTCTGAAATGTTGCATTTTTTAAATATTTGTGAATTTAGTTGTATACGAGTTTTTTAACAGCTGTGAAGTGCAAGGAGCATTTTCGAAAGTTAAAGGAAATTATGGCATTCTTCTACAGTTTAGCTGAGGCCATGTTAGAAATATGAACCATTTTTTCAAATCGAAATAAGAAGTAACCTAATCTTATAAAATTTCATTTTCCCTGCTCCAAAAATCTAACTTTAAGAAAAAATGTAAGTTTGCTTAATTTTTTTTATTAGCATTTATTACTAAAACTTTTACATAAAAATTGCCATAATTTTCGTGTTTTTTGTTGTTTTAATATCTGAGCTAATTGCATTTTTTAAACCGCAATCATGAAAAATAATATAAACCAATGCTATAAATTCACGGAACTATTATGTACTTTAATAGTCTATATTTTTTTAAAGAATTTGACGCCGTTTTAATTTTATATTAATTGTAATAAATATATAAGTTTCCTTAGTTTTTTATTTAGTTTCATTTAATTATTTCCTTTATTTTGTATTTATTGAGAAAAATAAATTGGAACTTTAAAATCTGTTCCGTCGATCATGTATAGAAAACTATATTTTCCAGCTGGTCGATTAAACTTTTGTTTGCATTTTAATGAGTCGAAATGAAAAACGAAACATAAAATATTTGAAAAGTCAAAATGTTTTCATTGTTTATGACAGTATTATGTGCTAAAAGTCCCATCTTAAAGTTTCAGCCCTCTAGCGCATGTGGAACCCACCCCAAATCAACCCCTAAATATAATAAAGTCCATTAAAAATACAGAATTTTAAAAAGTCAAAATGTTTTTGATGATTGTCCCTGAATTTAGTGCCGAAAGTGACACCAAAAAGTTTCATCTCTCTTGTGCATGTGGAACATACCCCAACTCAACCCCTTCGCATTATAAAAGTCGTTGAAAATACACAATTTCGAAAAGTCAAAATGTTTTTAATGATTATCACTGCATTTAGAGCCAAAAGTACCACAAAAAAGTTTCAGCCCTCTAGTGCATGTGGAGCACACCCCAAATCAACCCCTAAATATAATAAAGTCCATTAAAAATACAGAATTTTAAAAAGTAAAAATGTTTTTGATGATTATCGCTGTATTTAGAACCAAAAGTTCCCACAAAAAAGTTGCATCCCTATAGTGCATGTGGAACACACCCCAAATCAACCCCTCCAGATTATAAAATTCGTTAAAAGTACACAATTTCGAAAAAAAAGTTTTTAATGATTATCGCTGTATTTAGAGCCAAAAGTACCACAAAGAAGTTTCATCCCTCTAGTGCATGTGGAACACACACCAAATCAACCCCTCCATATTATAAAATTCGTTAAAAATACAAAATTTCGAAAAGTCAAAATGGTACACATAAAAAAAATATAATAGACATTTGATATAATAGTTTTTAACATAGAATGTAGAAAATTTCGCATTGTGGTCTGTGCACAAAGGTGGAAGGTAATGCAAAGACCGAGCGCGGGGCGCGAGATTAATATATTATCGAGCGCGAAGCGCGACAATCAACAATCGCGCGCCCTAGGCGCGTTCAAACTAGCCAGCGAAGAGAGCCTCACGCGCAGCGCGCTTTGAGAATGTTCCCGCGGAGCGGGCGGATTTTTTTTTATGTGATAAGCCGTGATTATTTCTGCCGTCTTGGAGAAAAAAAAGTTACTCTCTAAAGTTTGACGTAAGGGTCATTTTCGCGTTGCAGCGTATACGTAAAGAAGACTGAAGTCAAAACGAAGATAGTGAGTTTCTTCACGCAAACAGCAGACTTGGCTTAAACCATTTTTCCCTCTCGATGGATTGTTCACCTTGGCGCACGGGGTATTTCCTAAATTAATTTTTTTACGTAAAAAGAGTCGTGTCTACTAAAATTTAATATTCTTTTCTCGAAGATCAAATTTAAAAAAAGGTTTGAATGTGTAAAATTAAAAATGTAAAGCATTAAAAAAGTTCTGAATTTAGGAATCAAATCTTAAACAATTTAAAATTTTAACAGTGAATTTTAATTTGGTTTTGAATATAAGGGTTTAATATCGTAAAATTGACAACTGTAAGCCTTCTAACTTGATTAGACTAAAAGTTATTGGACTCCAAAATCTGAGAATACCCAAATACAAACATTTAGAATTCTGCATTTCAATTTTCAATTCAAAACTTTCAAAATTAAATAATTTGAATTTATCAGGTTATACTTGAGGCATATTCAAAATTTTACAAATATTAATGGTTGCATTTTTAATTTGTCAACTCTTTGGTTTCACCAAAGATATTATCAACGTAGATGGGGTACGGGGCGTCAGAGTGGGGAATTATATATATATAGGAGATCACATTTTCTGCCCTATCGAGGTGCTTCCCTCACCGTACTACGAAGTCGAATTGTTGTTTTCTCATTCTTCGTAAAATATGACGGTAGAGCAACAGAAAGATTTTTTGAGATTAGAAAAGTTTGACATGTATCGCTACAATAAACACGGAACATCCAGGATTTTCGTGAGACAGAGGGCGTTTTAAGGGATTTTTGTTATAAACATTGCTACTATTGCAAACGTCTACAACGACATTCATCTTATTCACAAACCATATCGACTTAATGATCGTTTTCGATGTATTGATTCCTGCCACATTTGATTTTTTCGCCGCTTTCATGGGTGCTGCATGTGTTCCACTTACTAGTTGGAAGGCATTTCTGACATTCAGCTTTTGAAAATTGTTCGGAAACAGGTGTTCTCTGGATATATGCCCAAGCATATTCGAAAGTTCATTTGCAGAGTCAGTTTTCCAAGTGTCAATAACATCCTGGAAAGAAACTTCTTCCTCCTCAATTATGAGGATCCTGTACCTTTTCCAAGCACTAATAAGGTTTTTTATGATGTGACAGAAGTCATGAAACGCCAAGATCTTTTTTTCTCCATGCAGGAAAAACGGTTTTGCTTCAGTGACTCCCAGTTTTGTATAAGCTGATCTGTTAGGACTTCCTTCGTCACAGACGAAAAGCTTAACGTCAGCACTGCATTCTTCGGCTTTGTCACAAGTTCGTCGCATTAGAGTAACTATGTTGTCTGCGCAAACATTGTTATGGCCTAAAACGTACAAAATTATGACTCGCCACCGATGAAAAGGATGCAAACCGTTCAGAGTCATTGCAAAAACTTTATTGGCACACCTATCTGTTCTGCCCAGGTGGCCAAGATCTTCAAACCCCTCATTGATATCCATCTTGGAGTCGTACTCCAAACGCTCCATGATTTCCATTTCATTCATTTTTCCCACGCAACTTCTTGCACATTCTGGCAATTTTTTCAAGACTTCTGTCAAAGTTGCCATCGAGATGGAAAGAAATCCAGGATGTACCTCGATTTTAGCAATCCAAGTTTCCACACTTCTGGGATGTGGCAGCATCAAACCTGCCTTTCGCATTCTTTCATATACAGATGGCGAATGGTAATGCCAAAGAATAGCGAACAGTCTTTCATTCAAGGAATAAGGTTCTTGCCACTTGGTATGAGGCCTAAGCTGCAGTTTTATCATTGTCCTGCGTAGCTTTTCCTGGACATTCTGTTCATCCAAAAATGTGTCAAGGTCGAATTTAGGCGGTTCTTCTTCAGACTGTGGAGGCTTTTCGATTGCACTTTTTTGTGTAGTCTGTTTTAAGAGCATAGCACGAAGCATGTTATTCTCAGCTTGCAACATTAGCATTCTATCGGTATCGCTGTTCTCGCCAACTTTATCATCTTCGTTGGTGACTATTCCATGTTTTGCTGGTGGCCTGACTTCAATTTCTTCCTGAAAACCCTTTGGAAGGGATGGTGGGGGATTAATGCTACTTACCTCGTATCTTCTTTCTGCAGATTTTTCGTCAAACTCTGGCATGTACTCATCCACTTGATGGTAGTGGATAGGAACTACAGTACGAATCAACTTTTGATGAGGGGCAGGAGTCGTAAAATCTGCAGATCGGAAGTGAAGGTGGAATAGCGTCAAACGTCTTGTACGGCATTTCCCTTCCGCAATCCCTGTAAAAAAATGTTTCTGAATATGTCAACAACTTAGGTCTTAGTCTTAGGAGTCGAACTTCAATATTGAATTAAAAATTAAGCAGTAACTTATTTTACAAGATTATTATGGATTTGTTCAAAATTAAAAAATTTACATATTTTAATTTAAAAATTGAAAGTTTTACATTCAAAAGTCTTAGTAGTTCAACAAATGTTTATGTTCAATTGAGTTTTTGTATTCAATGTTCAATATAGAATAATAATTGTTCTCTTTATTAATTTGTAACTTGAAATTAAAAGTGTTGAATTTTTATTTAAAACGCTTCGAAAGATTTAAAAAATTGTAAAACAACAAATTTAAGAAAAACTGGGTTTCATTTTAAAAGATATGTAAAATTTTCGAAAAAATGTGAAATAAAGTTGGAGAAGATGTCAAAAAATGCAAAAGAAAATTGAGATTTAGATAATTTCCGAATTAAATTTTTTAAATTCTATTTTCAAAAATTACATAATTTAAAAGTAATGTTTACAAGCATTTCAAAACATTTTAAAAACTATAAGAAATGTGGACGATTTTAAAGCAATTTTTTGCAGGATTTAACAAAAATTTTAGAAAAAATGGAAATCATTTCAAGGGATATTTAAAAGTTCAGAAAAAAATCAATTATTTGAAAAGATTTAAAGTAATTGAAAGAAAATTGAGATTTTTGACGATTTCAAAATCAAATTTAGATCTTTTATTTAAAAAATTACAGTTTTAAAAGAATGTTCGAAAACATTCCAAAATACTTACAAAATTGAAAAAAAAAATCTTTAAGGTTATGAGACAATTTTTTCAGAATATCCTAACAACTGAAAGACAACTTAGAATGGTTGTATAAAGATATTTGAAACTTATGATAAAATGTAGAAAATAATTTCAGAAGAAATTTTGAATTTATATTTTGAAAATCACGTAATTCTAAGAGAACGTTTAAAAACATTTCAAAATTTGGAAATAAAATTCGGGTGATTATTAGGCAATTTATTTAGGATTTCACAAACAATTTCAGGAAAATTGGAAGTATTTGTAAAAGACACTTCAAAGTTCTACATTTTTTAAAGGAAATTGAAAAGATTTTGACAGAATTTGTGTAAATTGAAATTTTAATAATTTGTATATTAAATTTTTCTGTAACATTTTTTTTAGAGGATCTAAAAGAAAATTGAGGTTTGTGATGATTTCGAAGTAAAATGTCGAGTTTTTATTTATAAAAATTAGATAATTTTACGAGACTGTTTAAAAATATTTCAAAACATTTCAACAGATTAAAAAAAATTGTAAAACAAATTTGGCAGATTTTTAGGCCTTTTTTTGCAGAGTTTTACAACAGTGTGAGGGACCAAAAAGAAAGATCGAGTTCGTTAGCCAGCCATTTTTGATAACAATTCAACAGGAGTGTTTTCAACATTTTTGAGAACAATTTTTTTTCAAGATTTAAAAATTCTATCGATAGCTATTTATAGTAGATAAAAATACCAATAATTTATCCGAATGACTTCTTTTTGATAAAATAAAAATGACCGAAGTTATATCATTTTAAAAACTCAAAAAACCAAAATTAAATGAATATTTGAAGCAGAGCAAAGAGTGATATGGGAGAAAGTCAAGAGTAGAAAAAAGGTACTTTTTCAAGGCCCTATAAGTTTGTCTAAACAAGTTTTTAACTTTTGCTTAAAATAATAGAAAATTCAAATTTTGATCGCACAAGAAATAATTAATTACTACATTCTCATCCATAAGGAGAAGGTGAAAAGTGACTTTCGCGGATTTCATCAAATGTCGACGTTTTGAGGCCTCCTTCAGAAAAAAAAGTGTTTACGTCGGTGTCTATCTGTCGTCTTCGTTATTGGTATCGTCTTTATATTGCATAGCTTTCGAAAGACTAATCGGAATGGATTGTGCTTTGGCACACAGTTGATGGACCAAAAAGAAATATCAAGTTCGTTAACTAGCCATTTTTGATAAACATTAAAAAAGTTAGAGCTTTCTCAAAATGTATGATTCCAATTTTTTTCACGAGTTGAAAATTCTATCAACAGCCATTTATAGTAGACAAAAGTATGAGCAATTTATCCTCATGACTTTTGTTGATAAAATCAAAATGACCAAAGTCATAGCATTTTCAAAGTACAAAACACCAAACGAAAACGAGCATTTCAAGACAAATAAAGAGTAACATGGGAAAAAGTCAAGAGTAGAAAAAAGTTAATTTTGATTTAGCCTTTGGTACACTTGGTTAATGTCCTAAGCTAAATGCCAAGTTCGTTCGTCAGGCATTTTGAATAGAAATACTAAAAGTGAGCCCATTTTGAAAATTGTAGAGTACGCATTTTTTCATGATTCAAAAATTCTCTGTACAGTTGTTCATAGAACTTGCAAAGAAAAATGTTACTTTTCGATAGCCCTACAAGATTATCATATAAACTTTTTGAATTTTTTCGAAAAATTAAAAATTCAAATTTTGACCGCACAAACACTAATCAAAAATCGAAAATTGCATTTTGCGGTCAAATTATGCAACATAGAAAAAAACGATAAAACAAACATTGTAGACCCAAAAATATTTATTTATAAAAAAACAATGAAAATACAAAAATTAAATTTTTCTACTCACGACACAAGCTAAGCAAAAAGAAATAGATAACATTTTTTCACCGAAGGTAGAGAAAACAAATTTTTATTTATGGTTTTTTTATTACATTCTCATCAGAGAAGGTATTCTCTCAGAATTCTCTGTACGGATATTCATAGTATTTAAAAAGTCAAACAGTTTATCCTATTGCCTTTTTCATAAAATTAAAAACAATTAGAGTTATAGCATTTACGCAATTCCAAAAAACACATGAAAATGCACCATTTAAGCCAATTAACGGACGATATGAAAAAATGGCACGAGTAAAAAAAAGTTTGATTTCTAAATTCCCTAGAAGATTATCATAATTTTTTGAATATTCTTGATAAATCAAAAATGCAAATTTTGACAAGATACAAAATAATGGAAAATCCAAAAGTTAAATTTTTGCATGCAACAAATAGTTTAGAAGTTAAAAAACGGTAAGGCTGCTCAGTAGACCATATGTGTAAAGTTGAAATCATAAAGCAAACATTGGAAATATGCAAATTCAGTTTATGGAAAAACGATAAAAGTTGCAAAAGTTTGATTTATCCCTTGAAAAATTGGAAGCTCTCATAACAGGGTTTGGAGAAGAAACAAGGAAGAGATTGGATGACATGAATAGGGATATGAATAGGCAGGGAAACGATGTAAGGGGGGAAGTGAAAAAGGTAAGAGAAAAATGGGAAGAATGGGATAAACGATGGAAGGAGGAGAAAGACAAGGTTTGGGGTAAGCTAGAGAACATTGAGAATAGGCATAGAGAGGTTGATAAACAGAGATCTAGAGAGATAAAACAGTTGGAAGAACGGGTAGGTAATCTAGAAATTAGGAATGAGCCTATGGGAAAAAACAGAGAGTGAGGAAATAGTAAAAGGGAATGAAAAGAACGTCCAAAGTGAAAATGAAAGATTGAAGAAAAGACTCAGTGAAATTGAAAGAAGATTAGAAGGGGAAGAAAGGGCAAAGAGAAAAAATAACTTAGTAATTAAGGGTTTGAAAGTGGAGATTGAAACGGGAGAAGTGGAAATAAAAAATCTTTCGCGAGACATTAGAGTGCAGGTCAGGATAGAAGGATTCAAGAGAATAGGAGGGACGAAGGAAGGAAAAGAAGGAATGTTTCTATCAAATGTGGGGAGTGCGGAGGAGAACAAGAAAATTAATGAGGGGAAAAAATTATTGAGAGGAAGAAGGGAAAGAATTGAAGAAGATCTGACATGGAGGGAGAGGAAAAGGAGATGGCAAATAGAGCAGAGGGTTTGGGTAGAGAGGAAAAAGGGCGCGGATAGGGAGAAACAGATTATGGATAAGTGGGGAGGAATGGTGCTGGGACGAAGAAGTAGAATTTCCAAAACTGCTATTTTGTCACATTTGCTACCCATTTTAAAAGCATTGCCCCCGATATCATGTGCCTTCACTTTTCAAACACTGGACCCGTAGCCCAATGTCGCAACAAAACCATGTTTCATATCCTGGCTACAAAGCTACCAAAACAACTTCAAAATATAAAAAAAATGTTGCTACATTAGTTTACATCGATAAGTAATCTGTGGAAAAATTCGTAAGGGCGATTAAGGAAAACTGTCCTGGAATTATTATAAGCACTATTGGCTCACAAAGACAGTCCCCTGGTATATGCCTCATTCCTCTGTCGCGACTTTTCACAAAATCGTTAATAAATCCTAAACTACTGTAAAGTTATGCAGTACATAAAGGCAGGCGCTTGTCTTTTCCTCTACGGCTATCTGGGTACCCTTCTCTTTCTAGTGTGAATGGAACGACACTACATGCGACCCAGAAGTTAGGTATTTTGAAAATTGTACCTTGAATTAAAAATACTGCAATAGTCCTAACGTATTAGTCGGGAAGAAATTTCAAGTACACAGGTAGATTCCCCCCTGAGCAAACGTTAGCTCATAGTCAAGTCCGAGTGTTTCAGCAGCCTCCTCCGCTGCTTTGTACAGAAATGCTCCTTTGCCCACTTCTTCGTGATTCCTGACCATTTTAAGAAGAGGGTCTCTTCCATTTGCAACTCTATGTGCTGTACCCAGAATAATCCTGTTGTGAAGACATTCAAGAATCAATATTCCGCGACCCCCTTGACGGCGTGAGATGTACAGTCGCGGAACGGAAGACTTAAGATGCAAACTTTTGTTCATGTGTATAACCTTTCTTGTCCCGATATCAAGAGATCTGAGCTCGTTCTTCGTCCATGGAACTACTCCAAATGAATAGAGTAGTACCGGGACGGCAAGGATGTTCGTTGCAGATACTTTATTCCTCGCCGACAGTTCGGAAGACCAAATCTGTCGGATGAGACGTTTGTATCTGCTTCGGAGAGTATCCTTTATAGATGTCACATCCTGAATGCGGCTCTGTGGCACGCCCAGGTATGTATAAGTCTCTCCAGCGCAAAGGTGTCGTATGGCGCTTCTATCAACGAGCTCAGGATCTTCAGGGATGCCATTAAGTTTTCCTCGCTTTAAATAAACCTTGGCGCATTTGTCTATCCCAAATTCCATTCCAATTTCCTTAGTATAACGTTCGACAATCCCCAGAGCTAGATGCGGTTGCTCTCCGTTTTTAGCATAGATCTTAAGATCGTCCATGTAAAATACATGAGTAACCTTGTACTTTCGATCTGCAAGTTTGCCGCACAAGTACCCGTCGGAATGGCGCAGTGCTAGAGATAGTGGCAATAATGTAAGGCAAAAGAGGAGTGGGCTCATGGTGTCGCCCTGAAAGACACCTCTCTGAAACATGACCTTGTTAGTTGTCACACGATTTTTTGCCAGATGAGATAGTAAATCTGGTTTTCCAAAGCGGCATCAATCTATCTATCCACCGAACTATTTGCGGATGAACCTTTAAGATTTCTAAAAGACAGATGATAAGTCTATGGGATGTAGAATCGAAAGCTTTCCGATAATCCATCCAGGCCATCGATAGGTCACGCTGGTAGAATGCTTTATCTTTGCAGAAACATCTGTCGATGAGCAGGTTCTCCCGACATCCGGCTACGCCTTTCTTTGAGCCTCGTTGTTCATAAATTTCTTGCCACACAGGTTCAATTGCGCGAACAATCCTATCATTTAGGATAGCTGTGAATATCTTATAAAGCGTGTTTAGACAAGTTATTGGCCTGTAGTTCTTCGGGTCAGCTAAGTTGCCTATTTTC
>NC_046662.1:147545620-147547109 GCF_010883055.1 Belonocnema kinseyi
AAGGTTTTGATACAATCTGGTCCCGGTGCGGAATAGTTCTTCATCCCTCTTAATACTTTTTTCACCTCCTCGGTAGTGATGGGAGGGCATTCTTTATCAGGTTTTATGAGGGCAACACATAACTCCTTGAAGCTATTTATATTTTCTGATTCTTGGGCCAGTCTATGCTGAACTTCGTAGACTTCTCTCCAAAATACTTCGACCTCCTCTGGTTCGGGTGGGTGTTCGACAGTAACTGGAGGGTCTTGGAAGAGTCGAGATGGGTCAGAGAGAAGCTGTTGATTTTCTCTGACCCACCTCTCCCTCCGCTCTAGACTTCTCTTAGCGTCAGATAGTATCCGTATTCTCTCAACAATATGCTGCCTGATGGTCAGCAGCTTTGACTTGTTAAGTGTGTGATAAGGGGTCCGGAGTTCGCGCGCGAACTTTCGAACCTTGGCGGTAAAATTCCTGCCAGATGTGATGTAGTCAATCACACATTGAATGCGGGACGCGTACTGTCTTGCCCAGCCTATCACACTCTTTTTATTAATTATTTGCCGCCATACTTTCCTGTTCTGGCATACTTCTCTAGCTTCTTTTATGTCCATGCATTTTTTCATGCAGGCTCTCGTATTTCTGTGACTTCTTATGTCTCTTCTAACTAGGGTCTTATTCACACATTCTAACCATTCTTTCCGCGGCCTACCTTTGGGCATGCTGCCATTTACTTTACCTTGATACACTTGTTTCGTTAGTCGTTCATTTGGCATTCTGTCAACATGTCCGAACCATCTTAACCGATTTCTTTTCCATGTGTCTACTCGCGTCTCTTCTGCACCACATTCTTTTAGAATTATCTCGTTACTTACTTTGTCCATCAGGGTTTTCACGCATATTACGCGCATGAATCTCATGTCAGTTGCGTTAATTTTACTCTTATCTTTTTCTTGATAAGTCCATGTCTCGCTACCGTATAGTACAGTCGGTACAAATATAGAATTATGTATTGTCATTTTAGCTTTATTTGATATATTTTTACTTCTGATAAGGGGACCTGCTCTACCAATAACCTTCTTACCTTCATTTATTCGTCTATCTAATTCCTCATCTATCTTCCCGTCCCTAGTAAATAAGCTACCAAGGTATACGAACTGATCAACTTGTTCACTTCTCTCATAATTTAATAAAATATTGCATAGTGTTTTCTCACTCTTTCCTTCGAACACCATAGTTTTTTTTTATTTGCGTTAATTTTGAGGCCCGTGCTCTTCATGCTTGCATCTAGTTTATTCAACATTCTTTGTAAGTCTTCGATAGACTCTGCCATAATAATCTTATCATCTGCGAACGCTAACCCACGTATCCTTACTGTTTCGAGATCCACACCCTCTTCGTCGAAGAGAGACATTCTTAAACACTTTTCCATAAATAATATAAATAACCATGAAGACATAACGCATCCTTGTCTAACTCCTTGAATAATATCGAAACAGTCACTCAGTTTCCC
>NC_046662.1:147547209-147553006 GCF_010883055.1 Belonocnema kinseyi
TTTTGAATATATTTTACTTACGGTGCTTAATAAGCTAATCCCTCTGTAATTATTGCACTCGCTTTTATCTCCCTTTCTCTTGTATATTGGTACGACAATGGCTGCTTTCCAATCGTCTGGGACGTCTCCCGTCTCGAAACATAAATTTCAATTCGCACAGTCTATGTGGTATGCACGCGCCACCGTGTTTAAGCATTTCAGCGTTAATACCGTCTACCCCGGCAGCCTTACCGTTTTTCCAGTTCTTAATTATATCCCTAACCTCAATGAAACAGACTTTTTCAATTGAGTTTGCCATCGCATCGTGTTCAACATCGCAGTTGTGGTGTCCTACAGCTTCATCTCCGAATTGTCTCCTAAAATAGTCTCTGAAAGCCTCTAGTATTCCGTCTGCATCATATACCATTTCCCCCTACTATTTCTCATGTTGACAATTTCTGTACTTTTGTTTCCTTTCATTTTTTTATAAAGTAGTTTCCTGTTTCCTTCAAAGTCGTTTTGTATTTTTATCTCTTTTTCTGCTCTAATTGTATCTTTACTTTCTTTAACTAATCGTTTAAGTATCCTGTTTTCGCGTTTATAATCATTTCGACGTCTGTTTCTTTCCTCATTGCTAAGACGTGCAGTGTTCAAAGTTCTCTTGTACGCTTCTCTTTTTGCTTTTTGGGCAGCCTGAATTTCATCATTCCAACACGCATCACCAAAAATTCTTCCTACAACTGCGGTACCACACACTTTGATCGTACATCTAACAAGGATATCCCGTAACATTGTCCAGGCGCCTTCTATATCTTTGTTTTTTTATACGGTCCTTCCATGTTGCCGTATCTATGCTTTCGACTATATTATTTTGGAAATCTATTCGCACATCCGGTTCCTGTAGCTTCTCAATTTTGATTCGCGTTTGTTTTGCTTTCTGGGTTCTCTTTTTTGTCCATCCCCGACCTAAGTTAATTTTTGAGATCAGAAGGTAATGATCAGTATTGCATTCAGGACCCCTCATGACTTTTCTATCTTTGACTAACTCCCTCAGTCTTTTATCCGCAACAACAAAGTCAATTATACTGCGGCTATTTCCTTTAGACCAGGTGTAAATGTGGATCATTTTATGCCTAAATCAAGTATTTGTAATAAACAGACCCCTTTCTAAGCATAGACCAACTAATTTATCTCCGTTATAGTTTGTTCTTGGATCCCCAGAATTACCTAATACTCTTTCTGTATCCTGGTTTTGGATGTCCATCCAACCGATCATGTCTCCCAGTAGCATGATTCTTTCCCCATGTTCGAAAATGCTTATTGTGTCATTTAAAGTGTCCCAGAAGGCGTCTTTTACTTGTCTAGGATCACTATTAACCGGCGCGTAGCATGCTATGATAAATAGTCTTCTGATTCCTATTTTCATTCTAGCCCACAGCAGTCTGGGAGACACGAAACCATTGTCGCCGAGGTGCTGCTTTGCTTTTTCATTCAAAATCAGACCTACTCCTTGCTTACCATGTGATTCACAGTCTACTCCTGACCATATTTCAAATCTGCCTTTCAACACACCGTTTTTTATTTCTTTGGTTTCGAATCCCTTTTTCTTTGTTTCAGACACACATAAAATGTCTAGCCTCTTCACGTTCATAGTTTCACGCAATTCTTTTACCTTCAGATCATTTACTCCCCTAGCATTCCAAACACCCACTCTCCATTCGTCGCCTGAAACATGACCTTTAGATTTTCCGTGTGCATGCCTTTTGTCATTAAAAGTTCCAGTCCTTTCCGAGGCTATTTTGTAGTTTGTATTATTTATTGTTTAGATTATGCCTTTATGCAACCTTTATGCAATAAGTTTATTTTCTGAGTCGAAATCATGTCAAAGTTAAGTATCAAATCGTCATATGGTGGAGATTGTAGTTCTAACGTCAGTCCCACCAAAAACTTCAGTTAATAAGGGTAGGTTGGGAGAGGGGGAAAGTAGAACTGGAACCGAGAGAGTCGTCTTGGGCTTGTGTTATATATATTCGGGTTTGATTCTTTTAAAATCAAACCGAAGGGCCTTTGACAAAGCCACCGAACGCGTCCTCGGGTTGCGGATAGAGGGTCCCTGTACCAAGGGTTTTTGCTGAATATGGTTACAGAAATAAATGGGCAGTCGCGGACAATTGTCCAGGGGTGGTCCCGAAGGAATTAACCCCCAAGCGAAGGTGTGAAAACCGTGCCGAAAGCTGAATGGCACCTGGGTGAGGTGTCTAAAACGGTGACTCTGGGATACCCGGCGACCTCTCAGAGTACGCAGCCTTATCCTTGCATGCAGGGCTCTACAAGGATGGGCGAACCCCTTTCCTTAGCTTCTCGTGGGAACAACAATGATAACACCAAACATAGTTGTAGTAAGTGCGGTTCAAAACAACAGAAGGCGCAGGGCTCCCGACAATGATTCGGCCGACAATGCTGACCAATCTAGAGCTGAGGGAGCCAATGAAAATGGAATCAATGCGATGGATCGGCAGGATCTCGCGACCTTTGGGTGGACGGAGCGACTGAATCACGACTTGCTAGAGTGCTACGATGCGAGTGTGGCCCCTGAACGGGGTTACATGGCATGGCTACATGCTCTTTGGTGCGAGAAACACCCGGAGCTATCGCACTTTTCGCAGTAACGTCTACGAAACCATGCTGAACTACTCCGTAAAAGGGGCTATGTAAGCGAAACGCCTACTCTACCACAGCTAGAACAAGCTGTCAACAAAGAAAGAGAGGTGACACTAAGGCCAACCGCGGGCAGGCATCCAATAGATGAAGAGCGATGCTTTACGACTCGGAGAAACATCAACACCCAGATTTCTCTCAGGCCTAAAGACCTGGCTGAAATGGATGACGAGTTTCGTGGACATTTTTCTGGAGAATCCGACCTCTGGGCTATCAATTATTGTGTGTATAATGCAGCAAGAGCTTTGGCCGATGCGAACCGTAAAACAAAACCAACGGTTGATCATAAGACCAAAAGACGAATGCATCAACTTGCCATAAAGATAGGCTGGGCAAGACAGTACGCGTCCCGCATTCAATGTGTGATTGACTACATCACATCTGGCAGGAATTTTACCGTCAAGGTTCGAAAGTTCGCGCTAGAACTCCGGACCCGTTATCACACACTGAACAAATCAAAGCTACTGACCACCAGGCAGCATATTGTTGAGAGAATACGGATACTATCTGACGCTATAAGAAGTCTAGAGCGGAGGGAGAGGTGGGTCAGAGAAAATCAACAGTTTATCTCTGACCCATCTCGACTCTTCCAAGACCCTCCAGTTACTGTCGAACACCCACCCAAACCAGAGGAGGTCGAAGTATTTTGGAGAGAAGTCTACGAAGTTCAGCATAGACTGGACGAAGACTCAGAAAATATAAATAGCTTCAAGGAGTTATGTGTTGCCCTCATAACACCGGATAAAGAATGCCCACCCATCACTACTACTACTACTCCTACTACTACTACTACTACTACTCCTACTACTACTCCTACTACTACTACTACTACTACTCCTACTACTACTCCTACTACTACTACTACTCCTCCTGCCGAAAATAGGCAACTTAGCTGACCCGAAGAATTACAGGCCAATAACTTGTCTGAACACACATTATAAGATATTCACAGCTATACTAGATGATAGGATTGTTCGGGCAATTGAACCTGTGTGGCAAGAAATGTATGAACAACGAGGCTCAAAGAAAGGCGTAGCCGAATGTCGGGAGAATCTGCTCATCGATAGATGTGTCTGCAAAGATGCAGCATTCTACCAGCGTGACCTATCGATGGCCTGGATTGATTATCTGAAAGCTTTCGATTCGACCTCCCATCGACTTATCATCTGTCTTTTGGAAATCTTGAAGGTTCATCCGCAAATAGTTGGGTGCATAGAGAGATTCATGCCGCTTTCGAAAACCAGATTTACTATCTCATCTGGAAAAAATCGTGTGACAACTAACAAGGTCACCTTTCAGAGAGGTGTCTTTCAAAGCGACACCATGAGCCCACTCCTCTTTTGCCTTACATTATTGCCACTATCTCTAGCACTTCGCCATTCCGACGGGTACTTGTGCGGCAAACCTGCAGATCGAAAATACAAGGTCACTCTTGTATTTTACATGGACGATCTTAAGATCTATGCTAAAAACAGAGAGCAACTGCATCTAGCTCTGGGGATTTTCGAACGATAAACTAAGGAAATTGGAATGGAATTTGGGTTAGACAAATGCACCAAGGTTTATTTGAAGGGAGGAAAACTTTATGGCATCCTTGAAGATCCTGAGCTCATTGATAGAAGCGCCATACGACACCTTTGCGCTGGAGAGTCTTCTACATTCCTGGGCGTGCCACAGAGCCGCATTCAGGATGTGACATCTATAAAGAATACTCTCCGAAGCAGATACGAACGTCTCATCCGACAGATTTGGTCTTCCGAACTGTCGGCGAGGAACAAAGTATTTGCAACAAACATGCTTGCCGTGCCGGTACTACTCTATTCGTTTGGAGTCGTTCCATGGACGAAGAACGAGCTCAGATCCCTTGATATCGGGACAAGAAAGGTTATGCACATGAACAAAAGCATGCATCTTAAGTCTTCTGTTCCGCGACTGTACATCTCACGCCGTCAGGGGGTCGCGGAATATTGAATCTTGAATGTCTTCACAACAGGATTATTCTGGATACAGCACATAGAGTTGCAAATGGAAGAGACCCTCTTCTTAAAATGGTCAGGAATCACGAAGAAGTCGGCAAAGGAGCGTTTCTGTACAAGCAGCGGAGGAGGCTGCTGAAACACTCGGACTTGACTTCAGTATTAGGGGTGAGCAAAATGCATCAAATCTTATCTATCTCGAGTACTCACTCCTGAAAGTGCGGATTAAGAAAGCACAAGAGAAAAACTTTCGTGAACAGCTCCTCGATTAGAGGATGCACGGTATCTTCCACAGAAATGTGAAGGATCAATCAATGTCTTGTGAGCTAATGTTTGTTCTCCTTAAATCGCCCGGATTGAAGTCTGGTACGGAGGGTTTCATCTTAGCATGCCAAGACGGTATCATTTCCACCTTAACATACCGTCGCCACATTTTGAGCCAAGACATTCCCGACGATAGCTGCAGGGCGTGTCATGCACACCCCGAGAATTTAGCTCACATACTATCTAGTTGTCCAACTCACGCGGGAACGACCTACATTCAAAGGCACAATGCGGCACTAAGAGTGCTTTATTACTATCTCTGTCATTCTTACGGCAGTAACGTTAATATCGCTCCTCTAAATGCTCCTAGGGAAATTGAGTCAATTGTCGACAATGGGAAGTGCCGCATATACTGGAACTTTATATTCTCGACAATTGTTTCTGTTGCTCACTCGAGGCCTGACATGGTTCTTCTTGACTTCGAGAAGCGAACCATGTTCGTTATCGAATTTTCGGCACCAGCTGACAAAAACATCATAGCCAAGGAGAATGAAAAGAAAGAGAGGTATCGAGACCTTATAAGGGAGTTGCAACGATCGTATCCGGAATATTCTGTTAAACTGATCGTCCTTATCATCGGCGCTCTTGGAGGTGCCAAGCTTTCACTTGCTAATGGCCTAAAAAGCATCCCTGCGTGTCATCGATATGCTAGAACACTTGCGGGAAAAATGCAGAAGGTGGTTGTCCTTGGGTCGCTTCGTGTTCTTAGGGTGCACGAGGCTTTTGCTGGATCGTCGTATTGATTCCTTTACAGACTGCAACCACCTATCTCACGGTTGTGAGACGTGGTTGTGGCTGAA
>NC_046662.1:147553106-147555616 GCF_010883055.1 Belonocnema kinseyi
ACACTCCTGAGACAAAGGAACAATCCAAACAGTGGATTTCCACAGGCGAACCAGCTCCAAAGAAGGCAAAGACCGTAAAGTCAGCTGGTAAGGTTATGGCGAGAAAGTGCTTGATGGAGGTAGAAGATAGGAGAGAGGGCGATCGAATTAACGAGATTAAAAGAAAAAAGGAGGAGTTTCTTTAATGATAGAGAAATAGAAGACGGGACTGGAGTAAACTATGAAGTATTGGAAAAAAGGGAGAGGGAAAGATAATTGATAGCAAGATGGGGGATGATTGAGGATTCAAAATACAATAAATGGTAGAAGATGATAAAAAAGGAAGGCATACCAAAGTATTTAGAAAAGGGATGGGGAGAGGAAAGGTGGACAAGAATAGCAAAATTTAAATTGGGAAACGAGATAAGGGAGGGAATGTATTGGAAAAAAGAAGAGAACAGAAAGTGCAGAATATGTGAATGGGAGGAGGAAACATGGGAGCATGTATGGGAAGGATGTAGGAGGTGAATGGAAGATAAAGGAAGCTGGCAAGAGAATGTGCTTAGGATTCTAAGGGAGGATGGATTAGGAGATGAATAGATGAAGGAGTTGGAGGGTGCTAGAGGAGAAAATGAGAGAGAATAAAAGAATGCATGACAAAATAATAGCAAATGGAAGGTATAAAAAAGTAAAAAAAAAGGAAACGGAAGTTGCTTAGATTAGAAGCGTAAGGATTGTAAGTAATGTTTACGTAATAGTATAAGTAGAATAGTTGCGTTTGCGTTCTCATGCGCTCTCTCTCGCTTTCGTTCCCTCGATCACTCGTTTGCTAATAAGTCCTAAATTGCGCTATCACAGGAATTAGAGATAAGGAACTAGATATAAGACTGTATGTAAATAATTGTATATAGTAAGGATAAGAATTTAAAAATATATGTAAGCATTTGTAAGAAATGGAGGTCATGTACACCCTTAGGAGACACATTATGAATGAAGGAGAAAAAATAAGGAATTATTTTTTTTATTTTCTCGAAACCATTAAAAATTCTTCATCAGCTATTAAATTTATGGTTTTAAATCTTTAAAAATCTACATTTAATTTTAAATTTGTTAAAATCTTTTCAAGTTCAAACCTATGGTCGTGTCTTTTTTGAAACTTCTAAATATCTCTTGCACTTATTCCAATTATTTCTTAAATTGTATAAACCTGCATAACTAAAAAATTAAAAATCGTATATTTTCCATGGAATCATAAGAAACCAATTTCATTATTCAAAAATCTTTCAGAATCCTCAAAAAGTTGAAAAATTTAATTAAATTAATTCTTTTGACTCAACCAATTTTTTTTTTTATTTTAAGTTCACAAATTGTAGTGGGTTAGCAAATTGTAAAGAGTAGATCCGGATCCGGATTAGACATTTTTCAGAATATTTAATATGTTGAATTATTCAGCAAAATTGCATAAATTAATAATTATTAATTATTCGTCTTAGCTGCTAACAAGTAGTCTTAGCACTCTGTATTATCGGCAGAGCCGATCGCACGCGCACACTTCATAGTCGCGAATTGAGTTAAAGTTATCTCAGAATTTCTTTAAGGATTTTTTAAATCCGAAACTGTTACAATAGTCGAGAGACAAGAGTCGCAGGTTTAAAGTTTGAAAAGTGCGCACCGAAATACAAATTCTGACGTTTTCCTGCTCTGCGCCTGTTTTTAAAAACAGAATTTTGGGAGACACTTATTCCTACTTTTAACAATGAAACAATCGCATTTCTAATGTGACATCCGGCCGGCTATACGCCTATTAAGTTTAAGTATCAGTTTCCTGTCCGAAAGTCTAAAGTTCGTCCTTTTGTGGCGGCTGGCTGTGGCCAGACCCTATTCATAATGCTAAGAATAGCTCAGTGACTCATACTCATAACCTTGGATTCATCTTGAAATGTGAAATCGTTTAGCACTATAACGAACATGAAACGACAATAAAGTTCTACTTATTGCTTATAATTAATTTCTTCTTTTTGCAGTTATTCTATCCTTGAATTATTATTCAGAATTAATATTGAGTAATTTAAAAATTTTCTCATTTCTTATGTGTTTTAACTTTCTTTCAAGCTATTTGAATCTTTCCACCAGAGAATTTACTAGTTCGGATAGTATTGGGTAAAAAGGTCTTAGGGGCCATCCACAAAATACGTGATACCTTTATGGGGAGGGTCTGCAAAAGTATCATTCTCCACGTAAAAACCAATAGAAAAAGTATCACGCAGGGGTTTGGAGGGGGTTAGAAGTTGCTGAAAAATGTATCACATATTTTGTGAAAACGGCGCATGCCGTTACAAATGCAAGCGTCTATAATCTACTTTAGTTTGTAAATTGGCTAGGTGGATTGGGGGCGCTTTGGGTTTGTTCGCAAAAGCTTATGTGCAGGCGAGGCGCTGCGGAAATCGGTCAAAATTGAATACATGGGATCAGCAATCTCCCACCTCATCTATACCTATATCTATACCTATATCTATATTATGTGTATATAT
>NC_046662.1:147555716-147575358 GCF_010883055.1 Belonocnema kinseyi
TAGTCGGGAGTGGTGCTGACTGAAAACAGATGATTTGGAGCGATTCGCGCGCCATCTGTTGGTCATTCTAAGGACTTATTGAACTACCCTCGTACATATATACAATAGTTGACATAATCCAACATTTCCTATTATACATTCGTTTCTTACTCCCATCACCAGTCCTCCCGTTGTTCTGCCCTTTTTATTCTTCCTCTTTGCATTTTGAACTTGCCATTTGCAACCTCTTGGTAACCTTCCCCTTACTCTTTCCCATCCCTTTTCATGTATTCAAGTCTCCGTCATTAGTATTATTTCTCATTGTATCAAGTTTCTCATAAACTCCCTATCCTGTCTCTCTAATCCTGCAATATTCTAGTAGCATATCTTCCATTCTTCCCTACATTCGTTTTTCGTCTCTTTTTGCTTCTTACTATTTCTTATTTTACTATCTCCGGTTCCTTCCTCACCTTGTTTCCCGATACTTCATTTCCTACTATCTCTTCCCTTTGTTCATCCCAATCCCACCATATTCCATCTATCTGTATTCTCCCATACTTAACCCATGTTCTTTTTCCATTTTTTCTTTCATCTTTCGTTATTTTCCTTAATTTATATTGCATCTTCCTTTCTACCCATGTCAAACCATACTCTATTCTCTCTGGGCTTCCATATCATAACCTCTTCTTTGTCATCACTTCCCTCTCATGTTCCCAATTTTTTTTAGTTTTACCAGTATCATTATCTTCCCTCTTCGCTCTTCCCTTCCTACATTTCGCATTTCTTCTATCTCTACCTTAGCATCAATCATTTTTAGTACTTCGTCCACCCCTGTCTTCAGCTCCTTCCCTTCTAATCTTATATCCTTTATCAGTATGTTTCTTTTCTTTTTTCCCTCTCTTTCTTTTCTATTCTTTGCTGTATTTTTTTCCGCCTTTCCTTCTCTCTATTCTTACTCCCTCACCTCCAAACGCCTGATTCGAGCTTTCAATCTTTCTCAATCTATCTTCAAGTTCCTCTACCTTTTTATTAGGCTTTTCCTGCTTTACTAATCATTGCTCGGGTGTCTGCATCTTTTTTTCTAGTTTTCCCTTCTTCCCATTTCCTAATTTCTCTCTTGAGCTCAGTCATTTCCCGCCTTATTTCTTTCTTTATTTCCTCTCCCCGTTTCTCCTTCTTTTCCTTATATATCCCCATAACTTCTACCATCATTTTTCGCACGTCACACTACTGTAAATTTTCATGTTCTATTTTCCCTCTACAGTCAATTTTATCATCGTCTTCTCCCTCTTCTTTCTCCCCTGATTCAATTTTTTCCTTTCCTGGTGGCGTTCTATATATTTTAGAGTTTTTAAGGGTGGATCTCGTTGCTATTTTCTCCTCACTACTTCCCCTCTCTGGCCTATCCCTTTTCCTATTAACAATTTTCTCAATTGATCCAAAACTCTCTGCCCTTAATCTCTCCCTTTCTACTGTTTTTTTTTGTATTTTCCCCTCTTTTCCTCACGCTTCGGTTTACCAAACACTTCCTCGTCTGAGTTCCCTCTAGCCATCAAATTGATGTAACTTGCGTAAACTCTTTCGCAACTGTACTACCTCACCCTATCTGATCTACTTCCGTGCTTCTGTGTACCTAACGTGGCCTGTCGCCGCTAGATATCTGCACTGGATTCCCTACCCTGCTTCACAACCCAAACACTTAAAATATCTCACTTTTTCAATTCCATTATTTTTATCACAGTAACTCTCACTGAAAGACACTTCCTTTATACTCTGCCTATTAACTCACCTCAAATCTCACTGCAATTTACCGAATTCAGCAACACATAATCACCGCTACCATACACTTTCACGCCGGAAACGGCAGTCCTCAATAAATCCTTATTTTTGTGGAGGAATATTTTAAAAATGTATTTTAAAAGATCTGCGAAACATTCCAAAGTATTAAAAAATTGCCGAAAAATATCTGGAAGATTTAGGGCCAATTTCACCAACCCTGATTAAATTTTTAATTAATTAAATTTAATTAATTAATTTAATTAATAAAATTTAAAATTAAATTAAAAATTAATTAATAAATTTAATTAATTTTTTAATCGATGATTAAATCAGCGTTAACCAGCGATGCGTTCTACCAAGCATTTTCAACCTCTGCTAGCTAATCATATACTTTGTTCGTAGTAAGGTCTAGTTTCTAGGTCTTTCTTTTGTAGCGGCGACTCTGATTGGTTAAAACGAAATTCTTCATGAACGCTCGGCGACATTAGCATATGATAAGATGCCCAAACTTTGAGGTTACGAGTGTTTTCAGTGGCAAGTGTAATAGAAGATAAGTGGCAATTGTGTCTGAATATTCGTGGCCTTCTCTGAACGTGGTTAAGGATTTCATCATCATCAGATGAAGATAAAACATCATTGTAAAACAGAGCCATATTTCCTTCCTGTATACTGCACTCACTGCACTTGCACTTCAATTTCGGGGTTATGTCACTAACCAGCTATGGGGTTATGTCCATAACCAGCCATTATTAGGCGGTTAAGTTAACCCGTGATTATCTTCTCCTAATCATGATTAAAAGAATGGTGGAACGCAAATCATTGATTAAATAAGGTTAATCAATGATTAACGATTGAATCAAAGTTGGGGAAATCGGCCCTTCAAGGTTTTAAAATTTTTTTTTTTATTTTGCAGAACTTTTTAAAATATGTAAGAAAAATTCGCATCATTTAAAACCATTTACAATCCCGCATTGCAAATCTTTTTAGAATTTTCTTGGAATATTTTCGTTGTGACAAATGTATTTCTTTGTCATCTACAGATCTCTGAAATTCGATGCCCAAACAAAGATTGACTTTTCCGACATCCTTAATTTCAAAACCAGTCGCGAATGAATACTTAATTTCGCTTATCCAGTTTTCATTTGCGGATGCAATCAGCAGGTCGGCAACATAAGTCATTAGAAGCATTACGTCATCTTGCTCTCTTTACATGAAAGTGCAAAGATCTTGATCTAGTTGCTGTCAGCCAAGTCGTTTTAATCAAGCTACTAATGGAAGATTCCATTCAACACCTGACTGCTTGAGTCCATGCAAAGCTTTTGTTAATAAACAGACATTGTTATCGTCTTCTTGAAGTTTGTCCATCCACCCTTGAGCAATTTTGATGACTTTCTTGTCTTGAATCACTTGCCTACTCGATCCGACAGGTTCCTCAGACAATTCTTTGTTAATCAAATTTCTGTAACCTTGCTGAATATGCATGTATAAATTTTCATTTAATTTGCCATTTAAATAAGCTGTGCATACATCCATATGGTGAATTTCGAGATATTGTTGAGCTGGGAATGCAGCAAGAAATTTTACTGAAGATCACGCAGTCGATTTATATTAAACACGCGCTGGTTTTCCCGAATGTATGCGACGCGACGCCAAATTTCTGAGCGAACACGCGTTCTACTTTTCAATTTCAAAAATATGCCATGTCACTCACGATTTCTGAGCGCATGACCTCTTTGGAAGGTCAGAGAAATAATGGATTAGTGATATATTTTAAGAAGAAGTTCGATCTCCATATATTGTTACAGGTATAAGTGGATTTTTCTTACGTAGAATTTATCACTGGTGATGGTTATTTTAGTCTTATTCCAATACCTGAAAGTACGCAGGAAACAAAAATCCAATCAATTCTGTTGAATAGGTTTAGAAAGCTTTTGAATTGCGTATTTGTCACTGAAATTCCGGATTGCCACCGATTGGTTTTTTAAAGACTTTTAGTCATCATAATTTTTTTGACTAACTTATGTGCCGCAAAAGCCTTTACAACATCTAGAAATGAAATAACAAAAGGAATCTAGTAGACTTGCGCATGATTTCTTTTAATCTTTCAATAATTTATAAATTTTAAAAATCGTGTGAAATACGGCAGCTTAACCTAAAAAAAAGTCGGTCTCATTCAGAAAGACGGAAACCGATTCAATATGGCTTTGCTTCAAATGGTCATTGCAATACATGGCAGATTTGAAGCTGCTTGAGAAAATGACCGATTCACATAGTCGCAACCGGATTCAGTTTTATTTTTCTGAATCTGCAAATGACAGATACGCAATTCACAGCTATGTTTTGAATTGATTATTTTTTCCTGGGTAGCACAGAAATAGTACTTTTTTTCAAGTGACAATAAGAATATTTATTTCTAGTGAATTTCGTACCTACTTAAAAATTTTTTAACTGACTAAATTTCCACGTGAACAATTCCAAAACTTATCCGCGTACAAATTCATTTGCACAATTCATTGAATTTGCGAAGTCGAAAAGGTGAAGTAATTATAAAGTAAAATTGGATTTAAAAATAGCACTATACAAGTATTAAGAATTTATTTTTGTGAAAGTATATTAGACAATTTTTTCAATTTGAAAACTTGGCTCCTAGTCACCAAGAAAATTAATCTACGTTTCTGTTGTGGAGAAAGACAGGCAATTCAATTAAGTTCTTAGAACCAAGAAGTTTCAATTTGCTTACTTTTAGCTAAGATAATTAATATATTATTCTTTACATTTGAAAATTCATTTTTAATGAAATGAATATTCGGTAAATATTCAAAATCGACGAGATTTAGAAGCGGTTCTCGGTTACGGTGAAAAACTTGGCTGTAACGGTTTCTTTTACTTTTCACGCATATCCTTCCCTATCTTCAATTTACGTTCTCTCTTCTGAATCACATGCACCATACACATTTTAGGCCCATTTCACTTATGCACATTAACCATTTTTTATATCGCTGAGGCACTGGTTCCGTCGTAGAGGCATAGAGGGGTAGAGGAAATCTTCCCTCTGGTTCACGACACTGTTAGCTCCTCGCGTCGCTGGTTCCTTAACTAAACCTACTCTCGACGTATCATTCCCCGCGCCCATCTTTTAAGCTTGGTGGGCATTGTCACCTGTATACCTATCTTCCCTCTGCGGTTAGGGGTACTTAAGGCCATGTGATGAGTGGGTCACCTGACCAGATTCCTACCTTACCGACACTTTTTGTATTTCCCAACTTATTTTAACACAAAGCGCCAGATCGAGTTTAATATTTGGGATAATAAATCAAAAGTACTAAGAAAGGTAGGTCTGGTCTTAAATTTGTATACTTTAAACGTTTTTTTTTTGTAAAAATTTTTTTTATACGTTTTTCATAATTATTAGAATTTATGACCAGACCCACCTTTCTGAGTGTTTCTTATTTATCATCCCAAATTTCTAACTCGATGTGGCGCTTCGTGTGAAAATATGTTAGGAAAGTGTCGGTATGGTAGGAATCTAGTCACGTTACCCACTCGTCACATGGCCCTAAGCGAGAGAGTCGTTTCTGACTGGTAGAGAAATTGGAATACGGAAGTCCTCTGAGGGCGCGATTTTTAAATTAAATTTACTTCCGTTTTTCTTTTTAAATAAATACACAATAAGGAACCGTAGTATAAATATACGTAGTATATTTATTACGTATATAATAATAATATTACGAATTTGTATTATTTTCAACTAGAAACCTGTTCTTCATACTGAAAAACTAATTTCTAATTTGTCTTCATGCTCAAATTTAACATATGCATTATTTAAAGAATGTAATTAAATTTTGGAAACGCCTTTTTCAGTAAAGTAGAAAGTGGTTTACAAAAAAATATACAAAACAAATTATTATTGAGATTATTTTTTAAGTCCAAAACATGGCTGTTTTTCTTAAACCCATGATTTGCATGAGCTTGTTTACGGCCCTTAATATTGTTTGTTATCACTGAAAATTTCAACAGTTGTTGCTCATAGATTCCGGATGCGACCTTATGAAAATCGTCAAATTTTAACTTTTATATCAATCAGATTTTTACCAAAAACCAGAAATTAGTTTCCGTAAGCGACGTAGCTAGTCCATAAATTACTAATTTTATGGTGGGCGTGTTGCCTCGGCTCATCCACTAATGGTCTACTATATTCTATCTGTACCTACAAAATCTCGAAATATGTATCCCAATCTTAAATACAGTAAATATGAATTTCGTATTCGAAATTCGGAATTATAATAAATAGAATCTTTACATAAGTATGCAGCGACAAAAATTATGCAACTAATAACTTGTTTTATCGCTAACAATATTTACTAAAAATTAATATTTTATAAAAATTTTTCAAACAAATAATTAATTTTTAATTATTTAAACATTTCTAATTTAAAGCATGAAAAATGTCCAAACTAATAAAATGTTGTTTTTGATAAAAATGTTCAATAACAATTACTTTTCTATAAAAATTGTTTAAATAAATAATTATTGTCAATAATTTAAACATTTAAAGTTTGAATCATTAAACCTTTTTTAATTAAACTGTTTTCATCGATAAAAGTATTCAATAGCAATTAATTTTTTATCAAAATTGTTTTACAAAATCATTATTTTTAATTATTTAAAGATTTACAGCTTGAATGATTACCAATTTTTTGACTAATAAACTATTTTTATCGATAAAATTATTGACTAACAATGAATTTTTTATAAAAATTGTTTTAAAAATCATTATTTTTAATTATTTAAAAATTTGAAATGCGGAGCATCCACAATTTTCAAACTAATGAAATATTTTTATTCATAAAAATCTTCAATCAAAATTACATTTCTGTTTTATAGAGGAGAGGTTATGAATTCTCTTTTAAACTCGTCAGATCTATGCATGTGAACCATATCAATCCTCTTGTTGAAAATGTTTAGAAGTTCACAAAAGCAGCCAGTAGACTATTGCAGATAGAAGAAACCTTTAAATTCTTATTGTCCATTTCGAATACCTGAGCCCAAGACCATAAAATTCGCTGGTAAGTACCTCGTCCACTTCCCCATAATCCGCTTACTGTAACAAAGATGCCCAGGAAAAGTTAATATTTCCTTTGACAGTTGACGATTTTATGAACTTCAATCGATTATTCAACCGAAAACTTTGAAAGCATGGCGCCACCTCTAAATATTATTTAAAAAAATGGACATTTGTTTTTCAGCATGAGGAACAGGTTTCCAGTTGCAGATAATAAGGAATTAAAAGCCTGTCATTTTGGGCCACCCTAATGGATATTAGATTTAAATTCTAAAGTTAAATATTTTTATTGTATTAAATAAATACCAAAACTAAATATTTTTCGACCTAGAATACATTTATAACATAAAGAAGTATCGAGCCTTCATATGAAAAGTAGTATAGAGTAAAAAAGTATGTATATGCAAATATTTGTGTAGTAGAATCAAAAGATTAAATTTGTAATTAAGAGTATTTATCCATAAACCATCGAAAGAACAACGTAATTATGAGCGAATGATTTTTTTCGTGAAAGCAACAATTTTCGGATTTTATATTGTAAAAGGTAAGCCAAATTTTTTACAAATAATTTTCAATAGCTTTTTATTCTCACACAAATAAGTGTACAAATTTTATTGGTACGTTATGTGCACTGCTATGCTTTTGCTATCGCAAACTTTCTTCTTTTCTTCAGATTTTCTCTCATATTGTGACACGTCAAAATATGATCATTTTTACAGCTGAAAATTGCGCTAAAAATGGAATAAATTTACATTATATCGTTTAGAAATGATAGGGTACCATGATCGGAACATATTATTTAATGTACTTTGAACATGTACGCATTTTTCTTTTGCTCGATTCAAAACATGATTTAAGATAATGTTGCATTTAAAATGAGCACCAACGCGCACTCTCCTTCGAGAGTGCCATTCTTTCTGCATGGTTTTTTCTCCCATGTCATAAAATCTATAACATAACAAATAGTTCGATTATTACCATATAAACAAAGTAAAATTTGTTATTAGTACTTGAAAACAATACTTATCGCCTAATTCGATTCCATTATTTATTTAATGGGAATTTGTTTAAACAATTGAAAACTTCCCAACAATAATATACACTGTATAGAATTTATTAAAAGGAAAACTTGAATTATGATTTTGTTAGAAAAAAACTGAGATCAAACAAATTATTTAAACAAGTGGAATTTGTTTGAACATTTGAAAATTACTTGTCGGGGCCTGTTCGGGGTACTACCCCTGTTTCATGTACTACATATAATTAGAAGCATTGGGGCTTATGGTGCAGAGGAGAATTGGTAATTAAGATACAAATATTTTCCATTAGTTTCGTATTAAAAAATTTTTTAGGGCTAAATTTGACACCAAAAACTGAAATTTATCGTAAAATTCATTTTCCTCTGAACTTTCGGTTTTTGCATTTTATTAAACAAATTACTTGTATGTGATGTCTGGCAACCACGAAGAAAGTTTCATCGCAATATACCTACCGAAAGACGGCCATTTAAAAAATACATTAAATTAAAGAACAGAGAGCAATGCAAATTAATAACTTCATTAGTGTTGAGGGGGAGTCTGTGAACAAGTTATGGAAGGATCTAAAAGATAAAGTGAAAGGTTGTGTGCAAAAGAAGATATTTAGAAAGAAGAAGAAAGGGGTGGGTTAGGGAATGTAAAATGATGAAGAAAAAGGTGAAAAAGAAGTACAGGAAGTGGAAGAAAGGAACCGCGAATAGGGAGGAGTACGTAGAAATGAGGAAGGAGCTTAGGACGATGTCTAAGAAGAAAGAGCAGGAAAAGGAAAATGAGCTGGAAGAGGAGTTGAGAAGTGTTAAGACAGAAGGGGACGTGTGGAAGATAATTAATAGGTTTAGGAAACGTAGGGTGGGGATAAGTGAGAAGATCGGGAGCGACGATTGGAGCAAATTTTTTAAGGATTCATTTCAGGGATCATATACACGGAAGTGACATGAGGGGATTAGGGGAACGAGGAAGGTAGATGGAGAGGAGCTGAATGACGAAAAGATAGAGAAGCAGATAAGGAATTTGAAAAAATTTAAGGCAATAGGGCTGGACGGAGTAGAGAAGGAAGCGTGGCTGCTTGGCACACAAGAGGTAAGGCAGAGGCTGAAGGGGGTAGTGAAAAAAGTATGGAGGGGGGAGGGATTCTCAAGAGGGTGGATGGATGGGTTGATCGTATCACTGTATAAGAAAGGGGATAGGGAGACACAGGAAAATTATAGAGGAATTACGCTAATGAATACTGCGTATAAAATATACGCATTGTGTTGGCAGATAGGCTGCGCAAGGATGTTGAGGGGAAAGAAATATTTCTGAAGACACATGCGGGCTTTAGGCAGGGAAGGAGTACTATTGACAATATTTACGTCTTGCAGCATGTGGTGGATAGAGAACTAACCAAAAAGGGTGCCAAAGTGTACGCGTTGTTTGTAGATCTAAAGGACGCGTGCCCTTCGGTGGATAGGGGGAAGTTGTGAGAGGCAATGGAAGAGAGGGAAGTGAAGAGGGACCTGATCGAGAGGGTGAGAGGAGGGGAGGGAATCTCTAAGGGATTCTGGATGGATAGGGGGTTGAGGCAAGGCTGCCCGATTAGCCCAACGCTTTTTGCAATTTTGATCGCGGATATGGAATGTAAGCTAGCGGGCGGAGTGGTACCAGGAGTTAGGGTAGGAGGAGTCAGGATATGGTCACTCGCATATGCAGATGACATAGTGCTGCTAGCGAAGAGCAAAGGTAGGAGATGATGAAAAGGTTGAGAAGATGCTTGGACAAAAATAGCTTAGAGTTAAATGCGGATAAGTCGAAGGTTATGGTGTTCAGGAAAGGAGGTGAGACAGGTAAGGTATTGTCAGGAGGGAGACAAGAAGAACGAGGTTAGGGATTATAACAGGGAGTCGAGCGTGTAAATATGAGGAGAAATTTCTGGAAGAGGGGGGAATAATGCTGGCTAGGGAGTGTTGGTGGGAGAAGGAGACCAGACGTAGTGGTGCAAAGATGGATAGCGAGAATGAGATGCGGTTGCATGGAGAATTATAATAGGTTCTGACTTCCTAGGGATAAGAGATAAGAGAATATGTGAATTATGCAGGAAGGTGAAGGGGGTTTTGGGTAAGATGGAGAAGAGGAAAAGGAAGGAGGAAGAGGAATGGAGAAAGAAGGATTGTAAATAGGAGAGGAAGTAGATGTAAGAAAACTGTAAATATTGTAATTAGTAGTTAAGTATTAGGCGTTAGCCGCGGAGACAGAGGCTAGCAATTCAAGGCATAGCAAGGAAAGAGAGACATGCGTGCCAGGCGAGGCACAGCGAGGAAGGTTAGGATATAGAAGCAAGCGGATTAGTTATAAGGTGTGGGTGGATGTTAATTTGTAAGAGTTAGCTGTAAGAAAATTCTGTAAAAAAATGGAAGCGTAAGCAAGTCAATTTTTTAAGGCCAACAGGCCGGAAAATAAACGTTTATCTATCTAGTAACTTATTAGTACTAAAGAATTTTGTTTCAATCTCCACGTGAATGTTGTGACTTGCAGTTATGTGAATGTTTATCTTTAGAGCACCTTTTAAAGCTGCATCACAAAGAGGACGGAATGTGCCGAGGGAAACTTTCTGCTTACATTCAGGGTTGTCTTCAATACTTTTATCGCTAACGTTCCGGATGTTTTTGTATAGTGATTTATTGTCTAGTAATGCGTCATTACATCTGAAAAATATAAATAATGATTAAATTGTAAAAAATAAAATCTAAGTTTGGACCAGTTATAAAGCATGACAAAATAAAATAATTAGCATGATCAAATAATTGCTACAAATGATAAAAAATAATAATTAAAAAAGTAATAATAAAAAATAGGCAATAAGTAATAAATAAATACATAATTGATCTAATACTATGTTATGACTGAAAAAACGTGTAAACTTAGCTGTAAAAAATTCGTTTAAACGAAATATTCAATACCAATTGCAAATTCACACTCATGAGTAATCAAATAAATAACACTTACAACCATAAATACAATTCATTTTTATACCATGAAACAAAAAAGCAAGATTGATTATGCAAACGCAATAAAAGATAGCATCAACATTAATAGATCTAACATATCAGAGGTAAGTCACAGAAGATAAATCGCAGTTGGACCTTGACGACAAATCTTCACATATTTCTTTATCAGCCATGATCATTAAAACAAAAAATGAAAATAATCGAAACATAACTGCAAATAAATTTACAAGTGCATAAATACAAGCCCCTACTCCTTTTGCACATTCCAAACCATAATTTGACGCAAGTCCATAATATGCTTATTTATGCTGAAACAAAAGATAATAGCAATATATACCCTAATGATATGGGACTTTCCCGGAACGCGCAAAATGTCCGCCACTTTGGAACGTTACAAAACTCAAAACTTAAAAATGGCATTTATTTTCACTTGTCTTTTACGGTTTATAATTGTTGTTAAAAATAACAATAACGGAAGGTTCCCCTTAGGTCTCAGTGAAATTTTTCAAGCGGCGGATATTTTGCACGTTCCGGGAACGTTCCCGGAACCAAGATCGACGCGTAATAGGGTGCAATGTGTGTGGGCCACGGGCGTTCAACTTTTCTGAATATAAAGGGCACAAACAAGGGTTTAATCGTTGACGGGAACGCAATAAAGTTCCTCAGTGGGCCTTTACTCCTGCCTTTGTCTTTTGTGATTTTCCCCTTGATTTGGCGTGAATTTTCGCCTGGGACCCATTTTTCCATTAATAAATTATTTCAAGGACAAATACTTGCTGTGAATTTACAAAATCGAAAGTACAACTAGGTAGAATAACTTTTCTGTTAATTGTTTTACTCAAAAAATGGTTGGATAACAAAATATGTATAATTGTATATGCATTCTTTGACATACTCTGAAAAATATTTGATTAAGGTTGCAGTATTTTAAATCAAAATTCTGCTATTATTTCGCAAGGATAAAAATCAAATAATTTCCGAATTTATTAAATTCATCTCTTAAATGAGGAACGCTCGCAAAGTTAAAATAAATCGAATTTAACCGATAAAGATTATATAATTTTGAATTAAAGCCCTTCAATGACAAATTATTTTTAATTAAAACCATGAAAATTAGAACATTTTTTTTTAAATTAGAATTAATAATTTCAAATAGAAAACGTTGTAATAGAAATAATTTAAAAATTAAAAATTAAACTAATACATTACAACTTTTAATTATAATTATAGTTTCAATTCATAAAGTAAGTCTTCACTCATTAAAATATGAAATAATTTTTACATCCTCATCATTTATGGTTGAGAAAGTATTATAATAGGTTGAAATGTTACACCTCAGTGTTTAAACGATTTCCAAGTTTTGATTCACCCTGAAGCCGACAATGAAGTTTTGGCTATGGCGTCTGTCTGCCTGTGAATACCATAAATCCGTTTTATTTCTCGAAACTACTATGCTAAAAATCCTTAAAAAATTATTCTATGCTTTTTTTGTTAGGATTTGTGATTTCGGTTGTATTTATCAAAATTACTATATAAAAAAAGAAAATTCAAATTTTTGGCAATATCACGTGATAGGACTTGTAATTTTGGTTTTATTTATCAAAATAATATGTAATCTATCGAGAATTCAAATTTTAAGCCAAATGGCGCGAAATACCGGGAAAAATTTTGGAAGAAATTTCAGCTTTTAAACATTCCTGTAAAATTTCATTAAACCATTTTTCGAAAGAAGTCGTCGTTTTTAATTTATTTGTCGACATAAATATGCATATGCAAACATATAAAATGCCAATATTACGCCAAAAGACGCGAAATACGTTAAAAGTCTAAAAGAAGACTTCTAGGAGTATTTGTTTTACTTACCAAAAACGTTATGAAAAAAATTTCTATTTTTAGCATAACAACTCGAGATAGTAGAGGAATTCCCATGAAAATATTGTACCTTTTAATATTGTGATGTTATCTCAGACTTAATTAGGTAGAAAATTCAGACTGAGGATGCATAAAAAATCGGGATCTGAAAGAGACTTTTTCGCTAAAGTTTAAATTAAGCATTCCTAATGTAAAGAATAAATACCTGAGCACGAAGCGCGGGGTAACCCATTAGTCACACTAGTTCTACATAGACGCGTTCTCGGCTGCGTTCGGCGTCAAACGTAATACTCTGTCTCTTTCTTTCACAGTAAAACGCGCAAATAGAAAGAGACAGATTATTGCATTACGCGTCCATGTAGAACTAGTGTGAGTGCGAACTGCGAGATCTGATAGACATGCGCAGTGAGCGTGCTCAAGCTCGCGAGCCGCGCGCTATTAGGCTGTGCCAACGAGGTGGGCGGATTTTGTAAGAAGGAAGCAGTTGCATTAAACGTTGAGATAAAGTAATTATTATTCAAAAACACATATTTAATGTTTATTTTTTCTCCCTGTCAATAAAAAAATGCAATCGCAAAAAAACAAAAGGTAAAAAGTCATTCAAGTAAAAATGCTGGGGGTTCTCTCGGCATTTAAGAAAATATAGATTGGTAAGGATTTAAGAAAAAGAAGTCAATCATTTCTTATATGTAAGCCCTACCGATCTTCATTTGTTTGCATTCCGAGACTACATCCATTATTTTTAACTATACCACTTTTTACTCTTTGTTTTTTCTGTGATGGTGGATTCATTTATTCTTAGCTTAATTACTCGTAATAAAAATTTTGTTCAAATTATTATAAATAGCTCGTTCCCATGCCACCCAGGAGGTATAGCTACGACTCGTTTTTTTTCAGTGGTTCCCCGGGTATTCCGTGCACAGGCCTATCCACCATGTCATTCAGAAAATAAAATGGCAGATTAATTTCTTATTAAGTGTATTAGACCTAATACGGATTTTGTATTCTCTTTATTCCAATTTATGTTTTTTTTTACATTCTCATCCTAATGAGAAGGTATTGATTTTATGTCAAATTTCACTTTGTCGATTTTCATACAATTTGCACGTTTTGAGACCCCTTGAGTCAGAAAAACGATTTTTACAAACTTTTCTGTCTGTAGTCTGTAGTCTGTAGTCTATAACGCGTAGGCACGATACCTTTCGAAAGATTGATGAGATTGGATTCTGTTTTGGCACACATTTTTAAGGCCTAAAAAGAAAGAACGAGTTCGTAAACCAGGTATTTTGGATTAAAATTCAAAAAGTGAGCGCAATTTCAAAATGTTTCAGACTATTTTTTTCAAGATTTAAAAATTCGATGTACGGCTATTAATAGTACTCGGAAATTCGAACCATTTATCCTAATGACTTTTTCAATAAAAAGAAAATGATCAAGGTTATAGCATTTTCTGAATGAAAAAACAGGAACCAAAAGGAAGCTTTTAAGCCAAACAACGTATCGTATAAAAAAAAAGTCACGAGAGAGAAAAACGTTTAGGACAAACGACGCAAGCTATGAAAAAAAAATCAATAGACAAAAGTTGCTGTTGCAAAAAATATCGAAAACTCGTTCAAATTTGTCAGGGATATTTTTTTAACAGGACACATAGTTTTTGTTTTCGATAGGACGAGTAGGTTCTATTTCAATCGTAAAAAAGAAGATACAAAGTTAAAACAAATTAAAAAAAAAACGACACAAGAGACCAACAAAATGAAAACACAAAAGTTGTTTGACCAAAAACTACCTACAAGTTTGTTATAAACTCGGGTTATAAAATATATTAAAAGTAAAAAAAGAAACTTTGGAAAAAACAAAAACAAGATACCAAACATTTTATTCAACAACGTTTTTCACCTAAATTACATCTACATTGCGTATTAACAAATTAGATTTATAGAATAATGACACCAGTTGCAGTAAAATGTTTGATAATAAGTTTTATTTTAATAGAATGCGCTTTTTTTAATAATAAAAATAACACAAGAAAAAAACTTTTGTTGCAATACTAATGCATATTATGAATGGTAATAATGTAATTGTTTTTTAAATGATCCACATTTTTCAGGGTGTGAAAGAATAAAATTTAAGGTAAAATAAGAAGCAAATTTTAAAATAATCATTAAAAAGGAGGTTTGTACTTTATTTTTCAATATCTGAATAAACAGCCCGAGGCTCTCGAACTTCTTCTAAAGAATTATTTGTAAGAACGCTTCATCTACTCGTGCTTCATAATCCCAAGTTTTCGCCTTTTCCTCGAGTGCTTTTGTTCTTCTTCTTCCACTTCTTTGGTAGGTCTCTTTTGACCTTTTGCCTGATGGTCACGTTTCATGGCAGTCTCTTTTTTTAGCGGCATTGACTTGTCTCTTATTACTTTTATCTTCTTTTGCTGCTCTGTCCTCTTAAGGTACAATGTCTGTGGATTTTTGCAGTGAATAGTGTATATGTTGCAAATTCCCGGTGCTTCTGAAAAGTTCCTTTCAAATACCATTCTGGATCCACGTCATGCATCTCACGTTTAGCATCCTCTATTAATGATTTTCTCAATCCATGGGACGTTTCTTTTTTCATACCGAAGTTCTTAAAAAACGTTTTTACGTTAGCTGTTGCTACATTGCGAAACTTCTCCGTAGACTTGGCACGCAGACTTATTTTGCAAGCTTTATTATCTGCTTCATATTCTCGGTACTCTAGGTATTGATCATTGATGCCTCCTTCCGCATCTGGAGCTTTCTGCATATCTTCCAAGCATCGATCACATTTGAATTTGTCCATAGTTTTGAACGCTGAATAGTCTGCAAAGTATGTCACTGACAACCTCTCAAGTTTTCCGCTGATTTCCTATAATGGTGATATACCTTGCACCTTGGACCTGTCATCTTCGACTGATTTCACGTTTCCTGTCTCATGGCACTCTATGTGTCTTTGTGCAGCTGTACCTTCCGGCACTTTCACATCTTTTAGTTCCTTTTGCATTTCTTCTGGAGTTAATGCTGGGAAATAATTTCCATTTCTGGGCCGGCATTCTCTTTCTTCGAAGATGCGACGTTCTTAACAGCAACCAAATCACGTATTGTCAGTCGGTCCATTCGGCATGTGGGATTTGGATTCAATCCATTTCGTCCGCGTACTCTGGAAAACAATGGCTCTATTGAATCTGTATTGCATATCCTTGTACACAATTGAAATTCAGGATCAAGTACAACCATACTTTTGGAAAGTTCCAAAAGTTCCTTCACTGTCATCAGACGTGCATTGAAATAGGGTAAGCTTATCAACTTTTTGTTCTTCTTACTTGTGCTCCATACTTGGATGGTTGATCCCCACTCTAAAAAGTTTTCCAAACATGCAAAACATTTTCGATTTGTTTTTAGAAAGAGGCCTTGCCAGTGGATTTGCATCGTGAACGTTGTTACTGTTGCATACATCCACAACGTCATTCATGCTGTCCGTAAACCAGATCGTTTTCTTGATCGTCCGTGTGACAACTTTTCCTGTTACGAATGCAGCTTTCATGGCACATGAAAGCTTATGACTCACAAGTTCAAAGGCCATTCTGACGTATTAAATAAATCGTACTCCAACTTCTCCATTATGTCCATCTCGTTGAACTTTGCAATGTACCTTCTTGCACATTCTCGCATTTCTTGCAACTTTTGTTTTAAGTTTTGCCAAACAGGTTGTATAAAACCAGTTTTCAGTGGAGTTAGTGCAAGGCGCTTCTCAACAGTTCGGCTATGAGGCAGTATCAAGTCATCCTGCCCCATCCTGTCATATCCTGATGCTAAATAAAAACGCTGCTTCATGGCCTAATCCATCTCCTCTTCAGAGTAACTTTGCGTTGTCCTTGTAGTTGGCCTAAGTTGCAACTTTATCATTGCTCTTTGGACCTCATTAGTTATGATTCTATTCCGTTATATCACAAAGACTAGTCTGCCCGGATTTTAATTTTGAAATAGGTATTTTTTTATCTTTAAAAAAAGAGCTTTTTTATATTTAAGCTTTTGGCATTTTTTTGTCTTAATCAATGAATATAACTTATGAACCTGAAAACTTGCCAATAATTATATATACTTAATTATAGGTACATACATTCCGATTTTGAAAATCTAATAACTATATATAATAAACCTGGAATTGCTATACAATATACATAGATCTAACTGTACATTTTATAGGTTATGTGAATAATGTTGAAAGTGTATGAGAGATTACTTTTAAGCATTAAAAAGATTAAAAACAAAAATGTCACTATCAAAAATCGGAAAAAAATATTCTTTAATACAAACGAAAGAAATATATTCATTAGCTTTCAGTCGAAAAAAGTTTATTTGATGGAAGTGTCTTCAAGTAACGAAAAAATCGGTTAAATCGAAATTTCGGTAGAACTAGACCCTTTTCCACCTCCACTTGTATAAAAAAAAATCCACCTATTTTTACCGAAATTCCAGAACCTGTAGTCACGGTATTACTTGATTCAAAGACATTTCTTTAGTTCAAAGTAATAATTTTTTGTTTGAATACAGATCTTTCTTTAATTGGAGATGATTTCCTTGATTTGAAAGTATATTTGGGTCGAATAAAGAAAATTATGTTAAAGGAACTGTATCTTTAATTCAAGACAAATATTTTTCTGATATTTTCATAAATATTTATAGTTTAAATTAAATGCAATTTTGTTCAATTTTGATTAGTATTTATTTGTTTAATGATTGCCCATGATGTGATATTGAAAAGAAGGAGATGGAAAAACAATTAATAGCAAGATGGGGGATGATTGATGAACCCAAATACAATAAACGGTAAAGGAGAAGATTACAATAAAACAGGTAAGGAAGAAGATGTATTGGGAAAAAGAAGAGAACAAAAAGTGTAGAATATTTGAATGGGAGGAGGAAACATGGGAACATGTATGGGAAGGATGTAGGAGAGGATGGTGCTAGAGGTGAGAATGCAAGAATACATGTGAAAAAAGGCAAATAAAGGTATAAACAAGTGAAAGAAGAAGGAAATGGCTGAGATTAGAAGTTTAAAGATTGTAAGTAATGGTAATGTAAGAGTTAAGTAGACTAAGATGCATTTGCGTTCTCATGCTCTCTCTCGCTTGTACTCTCGTTTTTGTTCGCTTGCTCACTCGTTTGCTAATAAGTCCTAAAGACCGTTTTATACAACGTATTTGTTCAGAACAATATTGTATTGATAACTTTTGAGCGTTTTCTTTTAATTATCATTTATTAATTGTATCAAAGTATGTTTATTTTAAAATATTGAAAAATCGACAATATTATTATTTTAATTTTATCGTTGTCTTTTTTATATTTTATTTCTATTTCATTTTTATTTTATTTTACTTTTTTTATTTTTATTTTATATTATTAAAAAAATGTGTTTGCCTTGAAAAAGGTGCTGTAGGAGTGCCGAAACGTTGGTGATTATTTTTTACAAATATTTCTGATTGTGATTTGATAATGGTAGGAATAAAGAGGACGAAATAAACAAAAAAGAGGAGGAAGGAGATTTGGTTGGTTGCCTTCTCATTTTTCTTTCCTCCTTTTTATTGTTTTGTCCAAATTAAAGGGGAATGCTTTACTTTTTTTTCTTCTTTTTTAGGCGGAGGAGAGAGGAGGAGGATGCTCCTTTTTTCAGATTGCAGTGGGAACATTTTGTAGTGGTTGTCGAAATTTGGTCGTTAGATTCTTGATTCTATTTTCAGAAATTCTCCATATTAAAATGTATCCCTTTAATTACTTCAACATTTTTTTTACCTCGAATCAATTTTTGCTCAATGCATCGATACTTCAAAATGTACGCGAATGACTTCGAACCCAATCTGCCGTTGAGTGCCTGTACAATAATCTCAAATTTCGTCACTCTAACACTTTGAAGACAGTTGCTCATTGCATAATATTTTCAACATTATTGCCACTTCAAAATTGTACCTATATTCTTGAAAATGGCAAGAACAAGGCAAATACCGAAACAAAAACGTGCTCAGATAGTAATTTTAAGTGAAACAGGTCATTCGCAGCAAAAAATTGCACAAATACTGGGAGTTTCACAGAAAAGGGCTTGTTCAACATTGGAGAGATTCGCTGAAACCAAATTGTTTTCCGACAGGAAACGCTCGGGCCGACCCAGAAAGAGACAAGTGTTAAGTAAGCTATCCAGACTCAAAACAGTGCCAGATATCAAAGCCGAGATCAATCAAGCGCTACCGAAGCCGATCTCTGATACAACAGTCATACGTCGGTTTGTATGGACGGGTCGCTGCCAAAAAACCATTGTTGCGATCAGCAAACGTCCGTAAACGACTCAAATGGGCAAATAAACATAAAAATTGGTCTATCGAACAATGGAAACAGATGTTATGGATCGATGAGTCCAAATTAGAAATTTTCAGTAGCAAACAGCGAATATACTGTCGCAGAAAATTCAATGAACGACACGCACCTTAATGTGTAAAGTCAGCAGTTAAGTTTGGCAGTGGTAGCGTGATGGTATGAGGTTCTTTCTGCTACGCTGGTGTCGCCACCTGGTTAAAAATCGACGGAAAAATGCGGAAAGAAGACTATCGATCTGGCATCGATTTGATAGGAAAGGGGTTTGTATTTGAGCAATATAACGACCCTAAACATGCATCAAAACTTTGTACGAACTATTTAAGATCGAAAGAAGCTGCCCGCACTCTTAAATTCATGGAATGGCGACCACAATCGCCTGATGCAAATCCCATCGAACTGTTGTGGGATGAGCTGGACGGAGAAGTACGGAAACTGCATCCAACCAGAAAATCTCACTTGTGGCAATTTATTTAGCAGGCTTGGCAATGATTGCGACCTGAAAGACTTCAGAAATTGGTGGAAAGAATGCCCCGAATTTGTAGGGCAATC
>NC_046662.1:147575458-147588657 GCF_010883055.1 Belonocnema kinseyi
CCGAGTTCGCGGGTCGCACTCTTTCAACTCAGCTATTTAAGTTCTCTTTACAACTGATGAAGTTAACCTAAAAACAATTTCATGCCCAGTTTCACCGGCAAATATAAATTTAGTGTGACGAAATGCCCAAAAAAATAACCTCTTGATTTTCCAGACCTCTAAAACTTAATATAAGAAATTATTCCTTTGCAAAACAGAAAAGACAGGAATTCTTTGCTGCGAACCCTTACATCACAAAATGGACACCCGAGACTCCCGCGTTACCACTGACGCCGTCCGGGGTTCATTGTCGAGTGTCCACATCAGCGATGCTCTTGGAAGACGCCCGTCTCAACTAGGCTAAAGTCGGGCTTTGAGTCGGACGGATTCTAACTGCCGGGTGTCAGGGGTGTCTCGCACGTGTAAACCCACTATGCGGCTTTGAGATCACAACCACGCGGAAAACACCGAACACACCACATGGTGATCGGTCACTGAGGCTGAGGAACACTCGCGGGAAAAATGGCAAAAGATCTCCACTCACTTTGCAGCCACCTGGCCAGTTTCCCTTTCGTATTTCTATCCATTCCGAAATTTTCTCAGCTTCTTAATCCCTTCCCTCGATTATACCCTGGTGTTCACCGCAACCATCCACTCCGTGGAGTCAGTAACTGAACAGTGGCAGTTTTCAGTCTCTTAATCCTCACTTCCGTTCGTTTTCCCTCGAACTTCCGTGTTTTGTGTCGTATTACTATAAAATTATTACTTAGTTTACCCTCTTAGCCTAGATTCGGATCCTGACTAGACGGATCGCTTCTTAAATCTGTATTTGTGGGTGGTTAGCTTTTCGCATTCGGAGGTTAAGTACGGCTTCAGCGAGACTCCGGAAAGTTGTTTTTACATCTTTTCGATATTATTTCATAAACTTCGTTACAATATACGATGTGTGTTCCAAAAATAAGGTGATTTTATGGTTTTCTCAAAAAATATTCATTTATTCCTTCTGATAATCATTTTGTGGTATAGCCTTGAGTTCTTTCAGCGATGCAGTTTTTATCTCCTCAATCGTTGAAAATCGATGACCTTTGATGGGTCTCTTCAGTTTTGGGAAAAGAAAAAAGTCACTGGGGGCCAAATCCGGTGAATATGGAGGCTGAGGCATGACTGTGGTGCTGTTTTTGGCCAGAAAATCTTTCACAAGCAACGATGAATGAGCAGGTGCATTATCGCGATGCAAAAGCCACGAATTGTTTTTCCAAAGTTCCGGACGTTTTTTTGCGGATCGCCTCTCGCAAACGGCGCATAACTTGAAGGTAATACTCCTTATTGACCATACGATCTTGTGTTAAGAATTCCTGATGCACTACGACACGGTAATTAAAGAAGACAGTGAGCAAAACCTTCACATTTGGCTTTAGTTTCGACGTCATAAGCATAAACCCACGATTCATCCCCATGCGATGGATCTTTTGAGTGATTTTTCAAGACCATTTCTTCCACTGCTTGAACGTTTTCATCTGTTGTTGACGCGCTGGGACGTCCAGGGCGAGGTTCGTCTTCGACATCCTCTCGGCCTTCTTGGAACAGCGTGTACCACTTATACACATTTTTCTTACTCAAAGTAGACTCACTGTATGCAACTGTCAACATTTTAAGAGTTTTAGAGCACTGGATTCCATTTTTCACACAAAATTTAATGCAAACTCTTTGCTCCATTTTTTTCGAAAGAAGAAAATCGCCGATCACATCAAACCCTTCTAACTTTTTACGTCTCTTCCAGAAAAACAACATGAGTTATATAGTCAAAACTGTGAACATATGATCGTGACAATTGCACCAACAAAACAAAACAAAACATTTTTAACTTGAATGTACTTAGCCCGCGAAAATTGAAAAATTACCTTACTTTTTGAACACACCTCGTATATTCGGATCTATTAAGGGGATTTTAATTCGGTTTCCAAATCTCCCGCGCTCGAGATCTTGCGGCGATTGGTCAGAGGCTTCGAGATGCAGAAGACTTGCGCAAAATATACGTATAACCAAATACTGAAAAAAGGTTATGTTCCCCAGGATTCACCGCGTCAAAATGGTTTTGTACTTCAATCTTTATTAATTAAATAAAGTGAATATCTTCAGGTTCTACGTAATTACTTGGTGATACAATCTGTTGTTTTGCTTATTGAATAAAATATGGGAATCAAACGCTTTTGACTAACTGCAACAAAAATTTTAATCTATATGATTATAAAAATTGCAACGATAAATGTGAGATTCAAATCATTAGAGGTTCTAAGTGGCGAATTATTCTTATAAGCTGGGTGTTCAGCGACCTTGAAAATTTCGTCTCCGCTACTATAGAATGTCAAAGTATAGATTTTTTGTGATAATTGACTTAGAAATTATAAAAATTATTAGCTGAAATCTTCAATATTAACTCAGCTTCAGAATAGACCTTTTTATTCTAGACGACGACAGTGCGCATGTACCATGATTTTACGTCATTTCCGTATTTTTCGAACAGTTTTGTGTCGAAATATATGGAAAATATTGTAAATAAAACTAACAGCGAAAAATAAATGTGTAAATAAATCAGAGTTTAAACAAAACAAATTTGAATTATATTCAGAAAAAAAACTGCGAAAAAAATGGCGAGCAAGCCCGTTATTCACATTTGTTGACATCTTTTGTCTTCAAAAAAATGTTTTAAAGTCCGGAAAAAAAACACGGAAGATGATGTTCTAGGAGTAAAATTAGTGCACAAATCGGTGGAAGAGCGCAGTGTTAAACAGCTTGAACGATGGATAAAATATAGGAAACGATCCTTAAAAGGAAATAAAAGTGATTCAGTAGAAAGGGGAGTTGAGGTTGTGTTTGACAGGTATTAATATTTTCTTTCTTCGCTAACATTTGCTCACATATTAAATGAAGCATTGTTATCGGGGTTTCGAACCTCCTAAATTTGCTGATAAAAATAAAATCTATTTAATACTTTCACTTGAAAACGCAAAACTATTATACTTATGTATTTATAACCAGTTTATATGAAAGAAGGAAAATTTGTTAGTACATTCCTTATACCAGGAAATCACTGGAAATGAGGTTTTTTATTGTCTAAACTTGAAAAAGAGAAGTAGAAAATATAATATTGTGCTATTTTATATTTGTATGAATATTAAACATTTACTCAAACAAAGTTCTGAACTACAAATCTTGTATAAAAGAAAATATTTATATCTGCCATATAAAACCTCAACTATCCTTTCCACTAAATCGCGTTTTTTTTCCTTTTAATGGTGGTTTTGTACATTTAGGACATCGGTTCAGCTGCTCAATACTGTCCTCTTCTACTGATTCGTGCACTAATTTTGCACCTGGAACATCATCTTCCGTGAGTTTCGCCGAATTTTTAAGCATTTTTTAGAAGATGACATGTGCCAACAGTTGCAAATATAATGGCCTTGGTCGCTGCACTCTTTGCACTTTTTTCACCGTTTTTTTTAATAGACTTAAAAATGTTCTACCTTAAAAATCTCTATTATTTACAAATTATTTTGTTGTTGTTGTTTTTATTAATAATATTTTCTATACACTTCGACACAAAACTGTTCGAAAAATGCGGAAATGATGTAAAATTTCGGCACGTGCGCACTGCCGACATATAGAATAAAAAGGTCTATTAGAATGAGCCATGGACATATAACGGAATTTTCAAGAGTTTCACCACTTGCTTTTTGAGTATACACCATATTACAAAACATTAATAAACATTTCCAAATGTTTCAAAGATTTTAAAACATTTGGAAGATTTGAAAAGTTTTCAAAACATTTTAAAAGATTTTTTTACTAATTATAGATTTCAAATAATTCAATGATTTCAACTAATAAAAAAGATTTTGCAAACAAAGATTTAAGAAAAATTTCCCAAAGAAACTACGTCCCGAGAATTTTTGTGAACGCATTCTAATATTCTATTACATTGTTTTTATTTCCTAACTAATTATTTATTTGAAATGCGCGGTGAATCCTGGGGAACATAACCTTTTTTCAGAATTTGGTTATACGTGTATTTTACGCACGTCTTCTGAGTCTCGAGGCCTTTGACCAATCAGCGCAAGATATATATATATATATATATATATATATATGTATATATATATTGACTTATAATGTATTCACTTTTCAGGGGGCTCTATATGCTCATAACATACGAGGTGTGTTCAAAAAGTAAGGTGACTTCAATTTTCGCGGGCTACGTACATTCAAGTTTAAAATTTTTTGTTTTGTTGTGTTGGTACACTCGTCACGATCATATGTTCATAGTTTTGACTATATAGCTCGTGTTGTTTTTCTGGCAGAGGCGTAAAAGGTTAGAAGGGTTTGGTGTGCTCGGCGATTTTCTTCTTTCGAAAAAATGGAGCAAAGAGTTTGCATTAAATTTTTTGTGGAAAATGGAATCCAGTGCTCTAAAACTCTTGAAATATTGACAGTTGCATACGGTGCGTCTACTCTGGGTAAGAAAAATGTGTATAAGTGGTACAAGCTGTTCCAAGAAGGCCGAGAGGATGTCGAAGACGAACCTCGCCCTGGACGTCCCAGCACGTCAAAAACGGGGGAAAACGTTCAAGCAGTAGAAGAAATGGTGTTGAAAAATCGCCGAATTACCATCAGAGAAGTTGTTGAAGATGTTGGCATATCGGTTGGCTCATGCCATGCTATCTTTTCGGACGTTTTGGGCATGAGACGTGTGTCAGCGAAATTTGTTCCAAAACTGCTTAATTTTGATAAAAAGAACCATCGCATGACCATCGCTCAGGAGATGTTTGGAACTTTGGAAAAACAATTCGTGGCTTTTGTATCAGGATAATATACCTGCTCATTCATCGTTGCTTGTGAAAGATTTTCTGACCAAAAACAGCACCACAGTCATGCCTCAGCCTCCATATTCACCGGACTTGGCCCCCAATGACTTTTTTCTTTTCCCAAAACTAAAGAGACCCATGAAAGGACATCGATATTCAACGATTGAGGAGATAAAAACTGCCTCGCTGAAAGAACTCAAGGCTATACCACAAAATGATTATCAGAAGTGCTTCGATATGGTTTCGAAGAAAATATCCTACATTACTCGTAGACAGTGGCGTAGTCCTAAAAAAAAGTGGCAGACTGTGACGGAATCGATCCGACGATCCGGCAAAAGTCTCGTGTATCCTGAGGACACGGAGCGGCCCCAGGACGACCGCCTCTGCATTTTTCCTGCGAGTGTTTTAGCATATTGTTGACACGCAGGGATGCTTTTCAGACTATTAGCCAATGAAAGCTTGGCACCTCTAAAAGCGTCGATGATAAGGACGATTAGTTTAACAGAATATTCCGGGTACAATCATTTCAATTCCCTTATAAGGTCTCTATACCTCTCTTTCTTTTCATTCTCCTTAGCTATGATGTTCTTGTCCGCTGGTGCCGAAAATTCGATAACGAACATGGTTCATTTTTCGAAGTCAAGGAGAACTATGTCAGGCCTCGACTGTGCAACAGAAACAATTGTCGAGAATATAAAGTTCCAGTATATTCGGCACTTCTCATTCTCGACAATTGATTCTATTTCCCTAGAAGCTTTTAAACGAGCGATATTAAGGTGAATGCCGTAAGAGTGACAAAGATGGTACTAAAGTACTCTTAGTCCCGCATTCTGCCTTTGGATGTAGGTTGTTCCCGCATGAGTAGGACAACTAGATAGTAAGTGTGATAGATGCTAGGATTTTGCATGGTAAGCCCTGCAGCTATCATTGGAATGTCTTGGCTCAAAATTTGGTGACGGTATGTTAAGGTGGAAATGACACCGTTTTGACTTGCAAAAATGAAACCCTCCGTGCCAGACTTCAATCCGGGCGACCGAATTTTGATTTCCGAACGATTTAAATTTACTCAAAATAATTGAAATTTCAAGGGGTTTGAGTATAGAAGTAACAATTAATAATAATAGTTATAATAATTAAACAACATTTTTGAATAATTTTTCTTACGGATCTATGAATATTTGATTGCTAAGCGCTCGAGACAGAAACTTGAAGTAATTTCAATGGAAACAGAACGTATTTCAGTAGATAAATGGCCGATACTTGCATTTGTCTATATAATTTGTTCTAAACATGGAGACAAACATTGCAAATGTCGATTTTTTACAGCACATTACTTTCAATGCAATTTGAATAATTTTCGTAAAAACACAATATATTTTAGTAAAAAATTTGCTGAACAGTCGATTTGTTTATGAAATTTCGTTTACAGTATTAAGCAGATTTAGAAAAATAACTTGTTTTCCAATTGTTTAATGCTACTGCTTGGTTAAAATCTTTAAAAACTAATTATTTCATGTTAAAAATTCATCTCTATGTGTGGCAAATCTTTTTTGGTTGAAAATTCAACTAATTTGTTGAAGATGTAATATATTGCGACTTGATGTATTATGAATTAAGAGTGTTTAGTACTGTATTCAACATGTTACCTACATTTATTTTATTTTAAAGAATTTACAAACTTAAATACCGTGTTTCGCCAACGGCTACGTTACTTTTGCGAGGGTGGGGAGGGGGGGGGGGGGCTAAAATTTGTAATGTGGTTTGTGGATGGACATCACTGAATAAAACATCACTATTAAAACTTTTTAAGATCGCTCTGGTGAAAGCAGAGTGTGTTTACGTGAAAAAATGATCAAATAGTGCATTCATTTATATAGTTTATTTACGAAATTAACAAATATATTCGTAGGACGAAGTTTTCTGGTGAAAAATAACTATTATGTAAATTTGAAGTCATTTTATTAATAACAAAATATATGTCGAATAGTGCTTCAATAAAGGTGAAATAAAACGAAGATTTGTTAAAAGGACCCCGCACTAAATGCATGGGAAAATGGCTTTCGGTGGATTCAGCTGAAACTTTGTAATTTTCAAGGTTATAAGTGCCGGATGAAATATCCGTGAAAAAAATTCCAAAAAAATGGACAGTTTTGGCGCTATGCGGCGCTAAGCGCTCAAGATCAGTGAATAAAACGAATTACAACAGATTTTGTTACAAAAGCGATGTCAACATAGAAATCATGGTTCAGATCGTGGACTGTCATATTTTCGCCTACACCGTTGACTCATATAGCGCGCTTCTCAAAACGATCCAACGTTAAGCGCCCAAGATTTTAACTTGACTAATTAATCACTTCTTTAAAGGAAGAAATGGTACCCAAAGTAACATTAGTAACTTGTGCGCACATTCTGATAATAACAGTGTACCATTCGCAAGAGGGCCGAACGCTAAGCACCCATGATCAGCGAATAGAACCAATCCCAGTATCTTTTGCGAAATATTAAACTATGTCTGGCTCTTGATTTCGGTTCGCTTGCTCACCTCTATTAGCAGCGTCTAGAATCCTTTATAGAAAGGAAGGTTGAGGATCCTTTACGTGTTACTGATGATGTGCATAACCCAGGAACCATAAAACGCTTGCAATATGTGCGCAAGTGCCAAGAATTCTGGCCCCTGACTTACATGTGCAGTAATAACCGAGAAGCGTTTCGTTATTGTCTGGTCCTATATCATCGATCTCATTGAACGCTATCCACAGCTGGCACCTTGTCGCATTTCGGAAACGAGAAAATACTCGTACTCTGATCAAACCAGGTTCATTAAGTCGCGTATCTAGTTGAAACTCCTCATCTTCTTCTCGTTGCAGCTTGTCTTGAACGTAAGATGGGGCAAGTTCTACTTGATACACGCCAATTGTTATGTCGCGTGTTATGTCGCTCTCGCTATATATTCTCTTGCAAGCTCTGCTTTAGCGCCTTGCATCTCGATAACAGGATGGTATCGATTAATTATGGCACCAGCAATACGAAAGATGTCCCTTAAATTGTGTACATGAGCCATCTGAATGGTTTTCTCGAAGAACTTGAAAATGGGCTTTATGTGGCCATTTCTGGATTCCACTATCCATCTAGATTTCGTTATTAGCCGAGCTTCGTTTACTTCTTCCGTTACCAATTGACTCTGTCCTTGTTGGAGAAATGGTGGTATCTTGGGCACAATTCCTAAGCGTTCTAAAAGTGGTTGGGCATCTCTATATCCACGGTCCTCTATAAAAATATCACCAATGTCTAAAAAATCTCTCATACCTTCCACATCTCTTTCAAATTCGTTAATGAGTATTTGTGCGTCATTGTTTCGCGAGTCAGAAAAATATGGTCCTTGTATTTCAAATATGTATCCGTCTGGAGCAACAATGAGAGCAGGCTTTACCAAGTGACGTCCTTTATGTTTGCAGAATGACTGTCGAAGTACGCGAAAGTTACTGCTCTTCTGCATGTAAGCATAAGTTCCATCGATGATAGCAATAGCTCTGGGAATTTCTGGTTGTGGATTATAAAGTTCATTGGCGCATGATGTCACGTGTCTTTCAATGAATTCCTCTCTGCTTATCACATTAAATCCAATGTTGCCAGGCACAAATCGCTGCATTAAAGACTCTTTTACAGTAGAAATGGCCATGCTTGTAGCTTGCCGGCTCGAATAATGAAAAATCACTTTCAGAAATTCATCAGAAAGACCTTGACGCATTTTGCAAAGGAAAGTCAGCAGATCTTTTTTCCTCAAGTGTCTGGCACCATGTCCATGTAACTGCGGAATAGGATCACAAAATGCATACAATTCTCTAAATTCTTCCTTTGTTACAGGAGCAATAGCTTCAAACTCTTCATCAGTGAAACTATCCTCATTATTAAACGCCGCGGCCGCATGAACATTTGCTTCGTTACGAAGTTGCTGAAAAAACAAGTAACTGCTGTCCCGGAATCCCATAGGGTCTATTAATCGCTTGTAGTCCAGGAAGCAAGGGGCCTAAGATGAAACCATGTTCATCCAAATGATTTAATCATGCTCTTGTTTCTTCTGGAATGAAAATGTTCATGAAAATAAAAGCGTTAATTCTACATTCAATTGAAAGCCTTGGAGTATTAACATCAGCATTACAGAACATGCACGTTTGCCTGCCTGTTTGTGTAAGAACATTCAGTCTTAAACGACCTGGGTCACGTTGGAGCTCCTCTATCTCATTGCGAATCGATTGATTGCAATTGAGACATAATCTACTCTCATCGGCGACTTCAAGTGGCGGTCTTTGAAGTTGAAGGCGTCTAAAAATTGCAATGTTTTGCCTATCAGGATTATTATTTCAATCAATTCGAGCCATTTGTCCTGGTTGATAGACTCTATCGCACATATAGCAATTAACTCAAACTCTGAATGCCATTTTTAAACCATAAGAGAAACAAGCTCTTATGGTCTTGAAAGGCAGAGGAATGTATTTATAAAACGAAAGAAAAATTCAGAAACAACAAAATAAAACAAATAAACACAATAAACTAAACACAAAAAGGGAATAAGAAATACAACACAATTAATACAGAAGGGAATAGATAGGATTTTTTTTCCTAAGCTTACCAATAAAATTATTATCCGCTCTCGAGACCTTTCACAAAAGAAATGACAATCATACCATCGTCAATAGAAGTAATAAGTGAATTCTGTTTAATATATGTTTAATATAATAATAAGTGAATTCCGAGGTTTCAACTTTTTTTAAGTCATTAGGCCTACTTTCAGTTCGTCGCTCATTCTGAAGTCGTTCGCTTTTTACTTTAAAACGTGACAGTCTTCATCACGCAGCATTCACTCATTATTACCATCGACGACGATATGTTTGTCTGTCATTTCTTTTGTGAAAGGCCTTTGAAAAAGTGATTTCTTAGTCAAGTTTAAATTTTCTGCGCTTAGCGTTTACCCGTTCTGAGAAGCGCGCTATACGAGTCAACGGTGTTGCCTCATATTGTCATTGGTTTGGCTAAACATGTTACTGACCACTTCTTGATGCGTGTTTCGTATACAGACATCGCTTGTGTCGCTAAAGCTACTAGGATTGGTTCTATTCGCTGATCATGGGCGCTTAGCGTTCGGTCCTCTGGCGAAGGGTACACTGTTATTATCGATGTGCACACTAGTTACTAATGTTACTTTGGATATCGTTTCTGCCTTTAAAGAAGTGATTAATTAGTCAAGTTAAAATCTTGGGTGCTTAGCGTTTGATCGTTTTGAGAAGCGCGCTATATGAGTTAACGGTGTATGCGAAAATATGACAGACCACGATCTGAACCGTGATTTCTATATTGACATCGCTTTTGTAACAAAATCTGTTGTAATTCGTTTTATTCACTGATCTTGAGCGTTTAGCGCCGCATAGCGGGAAAACTGTCCATTTTTTTGGATTTTTTTCACGGATAATTCATCCGGCACTTACAACCTTAAAAATTACAAAGTTTCAGCTAAATCCACCGAAAACCATTTTCCCATACATTTAGTGCGGGGTCCTTTTGCTTTCAATTGTAGAACCACCAACTTTTAAATTAAATAATAATTATTATGTGGAACATTTAATGAAAAAGTTTCATGAATTACACGCTATTTAACTTATTTTGGTTGATTCCGGGTTTATTCCGATTATTTATGTAAAAATAAAAAATAAAGTTATAAAAATTGCCATTTTAAATTTATTTATTAATACAGAATTGTAATGAAAAATGAAAATCGATTAAAAATGGTCGTCTCTAAGACTAGGCTGCTTTGGAAGCAATTGTCATGTATGGGCCACTGTTCGGGTCTTCGGGGCGTGACGCGGCCAATCAATTTTATTTAGCACCTAGAATCCCAAAACCTAATTCGCTTCAGGCGGACGACTGAAAATTCCCCAAAAATAAAATATTCTAAATAGAAAATGTGGTAATGAGAAAATTTCAGACAATTATTTTACCGAATTGAAAAATTCTTGAGAACAGACCATTCTCAAAAGAAAATTACGGACATAATAAAATTAAAGTCAAAAATATTTTAATCGAAGAAAAGTATATTTTGTTATTTTTTATTTCATTATGTAACAATTTCGAAATTGTTTAGATTTAGAAAGTTTATCATTCGAGAATTTATATATGTCAGCATTACAGTATCGGATAATTTGTTATGTCAGAAATTATATTACGTACATTTTCTAATGTCCTTTTTCCATTTCAGTAATATCATAAGCCGTACGAAGTTTTATCATTTAGGAATTTTCAAATCGGAGAATTTTAAATTGTCAATTTTCTAATTCCTGGAATTTTTTTGATTTTATTAATTAATAAAAGTGCAATATTTGCATTCTTTTTCTAGTTTTTTTGGCAGAAAAACCTCTTTTCCTACCGAAAGCTACCCAGGGATAAATTGCTGAATAATCACTTCCATTTTATTCATATTAAACGAGTAGTTTCTAATATAATTTTACTTCGAGAGAAGTCCGCCCTATAAAAAAGTGTATCAATCAACATTTAATAAACAAAAGTGTAAATTTTGCATTATTTTTCGAGTGTTTTGGTCGGAAAACTTTTTTACCGAAATCTACCGAGAGATGAGTTGATCAATAATCACGTCCATTTTATTTATTACATATTAAAAGTGTAGTTACAAATATAATTTGATTTCGGGAGAAGCTCGCCAAATAAAAAAAGTGTATCAATCAACATTTAATAAACACAAGTGCAAATTTTTCTTTATTTTTCGAGTGTTGTGGTAGAAAAAAAGTTTTTTACCGAAACCTATCAAAGCTTAAGTTGACCAATAATCACTTCCATTGCATTTATTAAATATCAAACGTGTGGTTTCAAATATAATTTGATTTCGAGAGAAGCTCGCCAAATAAAAAAGTATATCAATCAACATTTAATAAACAAAAGTGCAAATTTTGCATTATTTTTCGAGCGTTTTGGTGGGAAAAAAGTTTTTTATCGAAATCTACCAAGATATAAATTGATCAATAATCACTTCCATTTTATTTATTAAATATGAAAAGTGTAATTTCAAGTATAATTTGATTTCGAGAAGTACCCTCCAGGTATGTATAAGTTTCTCCGGCGCAAAGTGTCTTACAGCGCTTCTATCGACGAGCTAAAGGTCTTCAGGGATGCGATTAAGTTTTCCTGGTTTCAAACAAACCTTGGCGCATTTGTCCAACCCAAACTCCATTCCTATTTCCTTAGTGTATCCTTCGACAATCCCTAGAGCTAAATGTAGTAGTTGCTCTTTATTTTTAGCATAGATCTTAAGATCATCCATGTAAAATATATGAGTGACTTTGGACTTTCGATATGCAGATTTGCCGCAAAAGTACCCCTGGGAATGGCGAAGTGCTGGAGATAGTGGCAATAACATGGGGCAAAAGAGAAGTGGGCTCATGGAGTCGCCCTGAAAGACACCTATCAGAAAGGTGGCCTTGTTAGTTGTCACACGATTTTTTCTAGATGAGATAGTAAACCTGCTTTTCCAAAGTGGCATAACTCTCTCTATGCACCTCACGATTTGCGGATGAATCTTTAAGCCTTCAAAAAGACCGATGATAAGTCTATGTCAGGTTGAATCGAAAGTTTTCCGGTAATCAGTCCAGGTCACCGAAATCCTATCATTTAGGATAGCTGTGAATATCTTATACAATGTATTCAGACAAGTGATTGGACCTCCTCTGGTTTGGGCGGACGGTCGACAGTAACTGGAGGGTCTTGAAAGAGTCTAGATGGGTCAGAGAGAAACTGTTGGTTTTCTCTGACCCACCTTTCTCTCCGCTCGTGACTTTTCTTAGCGTCAGATAGTATACGTATTCTCTCAACAATATACTACTAATCTCTGAAAAACTGCACCCAATTCCAGCGAAATCGCGGTAAAATTTCAGCCATAACCGCGTCTCACGCCCGTTAGAAGGGTGGTTACAGTGTGTGATGGAATCAATACGACGATCCGACAAAAGTCTCGTGAATCCTAAAGACGCGGAGCGACCCAAGTACGACTGCCTTCTTCATTTTCCCGGAAGTGTTTTAGCATATTGTTTTCACGCAGATATGTTTTTCAGGCTATAAACCAGTGAAAGCATGGCACCTCCAAGAGCACCGATTATAAGGATGATTAGTTTAACAGAATATTCCAGGTACAATCGTCACAACTTCCTTATAAGGTCTCTAAACCTCTCTTTCTTTTCATTATTTTGGCTGAATGGAATTGTGTATTTTTGAAGGTTATTGTCCATAGAAAAATATGAAATTGATGCCAAATCATAGAAATGTGTACATATCTCTAGCGACATCTATGAGTAAAAC
>NC_046662.1:147588757-147599087 GCF_010883055.1 Belonocnema kinseyi
TAAAATAAAACACGACTTTTAAATTTCGAATTAGTCTTTTCTTTAGTATATGTGCTTAAAATCGATAGCATTTTGTAATTTTCACTTAATTGTATGTTGCTTCAAATAGCCAGACCCCCCTAAAGTGTTGGTTTCTGAACGACTTTCTCATATTTAAACTTAATAATCACCACCTAACTTATCCTTTTCACAGGAGGCACTCTTTGTTTATTAACAAGCAAAAATGACGGAATTTAACGTATTAATTCTTCAATGTAGGATTTAAAAATAATATATTTGGAATCTATGAGTTTTTACGATTCCACGCCTATACAATTTGTCTTTAAAAGTAAAAAACTTTACATTCTGAATACATTATTCTCAAATCACTAATGGCAAAATTGAACATTGTTGCAAGTACCTGAGAAACTGTTAAATCCTATAACAAAGACTTACTTTAGACAGGAAGTTCCAAATAGTATAATCTACCCATTGCCATAAATATAACTTTATTGTTGTCCTGAAGTGCGTTTCATTCCTTCCTAAACTTCAGTTCTTAATATACGGTGTGGACTTTCAGGACACACTTATGATGACATTGAGTTTTGGGTATTGAAGCTTCTACCCCGCCTAGTTTTATTGGCCCATTAGTCTATTTAATGGTAAACTAAGGCCCTTCTCACGTTGATTGATCGGCTCAGGCGGGCTACCTTTGCTCATAAACAAGCCAAAATTTGGAGAAAAAAGATCAAAATTTGGCAAGCTATAATATTAATGCTCAACTAAAACTGTTTAAATTTTAAACTTCTTCAAACAAATTACATATGTCAGGAAAAAAAGGTAGATTTTGAACAGCTGATTCTGAGATCACCAATTTCAAAATGATTTATTATTGAATTTTGACATTTTTACCTGTTTACTTACAAGTCTTTTACTAATCGTATACCGATCACCGTTTTAAGAGTATAGACCATTGTTACGTTAATTGCAAGTGCCTGAGACTCGAAGACTCTAAAAGAGATAAATTTACGATCCGGCAAGTGCAATAACAGTTTATTGAGTTTCGGAAATTTTAAATATTAGGCTTTGTACACTTTCTATTCCTATTGCCATATATATTTTTTTATGGTGCTTCTTTGTCCTGAAGTTGCGTTTCATTGTGTCTTCAAAAATTAAATTATCAATATTGTGCAAATGGCTTGTCTAAAACTAACTAGAAACATTTTCTGAGCGACAAATAAGTGGCGTGGCACCGCCAGGCCTTGACTACACCACTGCTCCTAGGGTTACATGTATCTATACGCGGGGAATTCAAAGTCCATAGTCTTGCGAATATTGAACTTTCTGTAGTAAAGACGTGCCTAACCCTACTTGTGCTTTAATATATTACTAATATTTGTAGAAGACAAATATTACATCCTAAAAGTAGAGCCCACACTTGTATTTAATGCATTACAAATTTAGTTAATTTACCCGTTGATTTCGAATTAATATAAAAATAATGTTTTCAGCTAAAGAAACATAATGAAATATTGAAATGGCACCTAACAAACACATGATTTGCGAAAAAACACAATTAGAAAATCTGAGTATCCAATATTACTCTTTAAAACAAAATGTGGTATATCAAAATAAACTGAATTCTATAAACCAAGTAAAAAAAGTGATATTGGATTATTTAGAGGAATTTGTATTATTAGAAAAAACAATAATTTAATTACAGTAATAGGAGATTATACCGAAACAAGAAAGGAACCATGACAGAATATAGCAAGAAAAATGTTACAAAACTTACTTGAAAATTATGAATTCGTTGTAAATAACAAAAAAGTATCAGGAAGTTCTGAAAAAGTAAACCGCGAAAAACCTGCACCCATTAATTGTGAAAGATGCTACACCAGATTTCATGTATCAAAAAACTACAACAGTGTAAAAAGAAACAGATCTCATGTAGAGGATAAATAAACGGAATGCTTTCATTTACTAGCGATAAGAAAGTTACAAAAATTAATGTTATCAGAAATTGCACTATTTTTCATTTCAACATATTGACCGTATAGGAAGCATATTTAATCTTTAATATAAATAACTTTTTACCTTAACAATTTTGAAAAATTGTTGTGCTAAGCTACTATTGATGGAACAAGATTTATTATATCAATTCACATATTACACTGCGTCTCAACTTCTAGTATTTTTTATATACATATAAGCATGTTCTGGATTGCTAATTATGTATACATTTTAACTATAATAAAAACCGTTACTTTTTCTATAAAAAATAACTTCACGGTTGTGAGACATTGTTATGGCTAAAGTACTACCGCGATTTCGCTGGGATTGGGTGCAGTTTTTTAGATTAGCACCCGGTCCCGGCGAAATCCTGCGGTCGTCCTTATGACAAACTGTTAATTTTATATATATTTCACGTGAACCGGTACAGCGGGCTGCCCAGAACTAGTATGCATCGATTTAAAAGTTATACGGCTCAAAATGTTCGTATTTCAAAACTATCGAAGGCAGTCTGGTAAAATTACAAAAAACAACATGGCAGTTCCAATATGGTGCCTCAAATCATGAAAATCTGCGTTTAATGATCATTATTGAATAATAATAATAGAAATAATAATAATAATATGAATAAAGAGAGTCTTGGTGGCTCAGTTGGTTAGGCGCTCGGACTTCATCTCAGAGGTCCGGGATTCGGAACCCTGAGCCTTTACCTCTGGACATTTTTCGATGTACCTTTACGGAGGTTCTGGTGGTTTCGGACAATATGTCGCGGCACGCTGTTCTCGGCGGATCACTTGATTGTATTATAAAAATACGTCCGTGACTGATGATATATATATGGAGACAGTAGCGCCTTGAAAAATAATCAAATAAAAAAAAAAGATCCAACTCTGAACCAAAAATGCCTTCGACTTGTTGGGCAGTAACCATCTTAAGCCTGTTCCAACATTAAATAAATAAAGTATTTTTCTACATAAGAATAGCGTACCTATATGCTTTCGGGCTTGTTAAATCTGATTCTAATGTTAGTTGCACTCTATCTGGTCACTTTTCGTCCCTAACCTAAGAAAATACTTCAAGTCATCGAACTAACACTATTTCGTAATGAGTAATGTAGTCAAACCACCTTAACATGATGTTTTCGGGGTCTCTGAATCCGAATCTAATGTTATTTAAACACTGTCTGGTTTTTCAATCTAAATCCAATGTTATTTAAAAATCCTGTCTGGTCCCTATTCGTCCCAAACCTCAAAGAATACTGCAAATAGTAGAATTTACACTATTTTGTGACGAGTTATGTAGTAAAACTACCTTATCATATGGTTTCGGGGTCACTCAAACCAATTCAAATACACGTATAACTGCAGCTGTTTACAATTGGCCCCTAACCTCTGAAAACACCCTGATTTTATAAGATTATACGTTTGACTACCATACTGTACGTCTCTGCGTTTTATAGGTTTGAGACTGACATTATGCTAAGTACACAATGCCCGCATTATATTTTTTTTATTGTTTATTTATATTTTTTTGTGTTCGTCTCATTCAGTACTATACAGTCATTATTGGCTTTCTATCATCTGAACATTTTTATAGATTTAATGTTTTACCTTTTACCAAAAATCAGTGTGCACTCTGAATGGTCTTCACTTGTGGAGTTTCAGCAAATTTCTTTTTAAAATGACGTGGAGTCTTCTTATGATATTTCTTGCTGTAATAGTGAACCCTAAGGTTTTGGAAATTTTTTGACTAGTTGAACAGTACTGTTGAATCCAGGATTGATTAATTTGTCTTACGTTGAAGACTTACACGAGTTGCTTCCGTTTTAAACGTAGCTCTACTCTCACAGGGTGATCCCTTGTCGTGAGCAGTTCCATAACAGTGCCGATCGACTTCGCGACCGAAGTCATTATTATGGTTTACAAGGTTGCACATTAACATTACCTGATACTCATCACGAGGGGGTTGCTTTGGCGGATTTCGGGTATCCTTTAATCCTAATAATTTAAATCATCTTTTCTCTAGTAGCAGGTGCCGTGCGGTGAACTACATCTTGTAGATAAGCCCACAATTAAAAATCGGGTGGCGCAAGGACAGGCGACCTTGGCGGCCATTCTAAGCCTCCTCTGCCTATCCACTGACGTCGACATATTTAATTCAGAAAATCTCTAACGATAATAGCGTAATGTGGGGCTGCACCATCCTGTTGTAGCCACATTCTCGCTTTTGTGAATAGGTCGACGTTTTCAAGTGAAATTGGAATTTCGTCTCGAAGTAACTGTAAATAACTATCTCTATCGACATTGCGATCAACAAAGTATAGACCTACTAAATATCCATTAACGATACCAAACCAAACAGTTACACTCCAGCGATGTCGATGGTCAATCTCTTGCATCCTATAAGGATTTACCGGAGACAAATAATGATAATTATGCAGAGCTGTGGCATTTGTTTGTCGCGTATGTACAAAAACAGGCAGGAATCGCATCAATCGTCTTACGCAAAGACTTACGAATTATTTCCAAAAATGTTCACAATAAATTTCCGAATTTGTTGTCATTAACAAGAATTTGTTCCGAATGCAGAAAGGTATCACGCCAATTCATTCCCATAATGGTGAGGATGAGATACCAATCTCCGGACTCTGATAGCGATTGTGATCCATCACCTACCAAAGGAAAATCTCTATCCAGAGAATATCAACTGGAAAAAATGTTAAATGGATTAAAGAATAAATTTACTTCTTTGGATGAAACTGATTCCCTGAGGCTGCAAAAATTAATTCCACATTATTTTACTTCTAAAAATCAATCAAACTACATATCAAATCGGAAGAATAAACTAAATCATCATGAAGTTCTAGTTCATACCGGCTTTTCAGAAAACTTTTCTTATGTTGTGAAAAATTCCGCACAACAATTTCTTTACAATAACAAGCAACCATTCATCCAATCATAATGTATTACAGAAATGACGGAGAAATAATATGCAGTATTCACGTCCTGATATCAGACAATACAACTCATGATACTGCAGCGGTGTATGTTATGAAAGGAATTTTGATTCCTGAAATAAAATGGATGGTGCCAAATGTTAAAAAAATAATTTATATAAGTGATGGTGCTAAAAAGCACTACAAAAATAAATACCAAATGTGCAACCTTGTAAGCCATAAGAATGATTTCGGTATCGAAGCTGAATGACATTGTTATGGAATTGCTCACGGCAAGGGATCACCCGATGGGATTTTACCTACGTTTAAAAGAGAAGCAACTCGTGCAAGTCTTGAAGCTAACCCAAATGAAGCAATGCTGGTCTCAACATCACTGTTCACCTGGGCGAAAAATTCCAAAACCTTAGGATTCACTATTACAGCGAGAAAGATCATAAGAAGACTCAACGTTATCTTAAAAAGAGTTTTTGCTGAAGCTCCGCAAGTGAAGACAATTCAGAAGGCACACTTATTTTTACTAGCAGGTAAAAAATTAAATCTATATAAATGTTCAGGTGATAAAAAGCCAATAATGACTGTAGACTACGGAACGAGATGAAAAAAAAGGAATCAACAATAAAAAGTAATCCGAGCATTGTGTACATTTAGCATGACAGTATCACCCCTGTAAAACGCAGGGAGGTACAATTTGATAGTCAAACTATAATCTTAACAAATCAGGGTGCTTTCAGAGGTTAGGAGCCAATTCTAAATAGCTGCAGTTATACGAGTATTAGAATTGGTTTCAGCGACCCTGAAAGCATAATGATAATGTAGTTTCACTACATAAGTCGTTGCAAATTGTGTTAATTTGACGATTTAAATTATTTTTTGAGGTTAGGGGCGAATAGTGAACAGAAAGGGTTTAACTAACATTGGATTCGGTTTTGGCGACCCTGAAACCATAATTTTAAGGTGGTTTGACTACATTGCTTATCGTAAACTATTGTTAATTCGACTATTTGAATAATTTTTTAAGGTTCGGTACAAATAGTGACCAGATATGGTTTTTATAACATTATAATCGGATTTAGCGAGCCCGGAAAAATCTAGGTAAGCTAGTTTTAGGTGGAGTAATACTTTAATCATATTTGTTACATGTCCAATTATACTCATTAAGCGCAATTTTTAATGATTTCAGGATTCATATTGAAACTGCCATGTTGTTTTATTTTTTATTTTACCAGGCGGCCTTCGATAAAGTTTTTAAATACGAATATTTTGAGCTGTATAACTTTTAAATCGATGCATACTAATATCGGGAGGTCTATCTCAGCGAAAAAAAATTGCACTGAGTTCGCATTTAGCAAAGCTGGTTCGAAATCTTTCTACCTGTTAAATTACGTTTCTCGTATCCCGGTGAAAATTTTTTGTTTTTGTAAGACATTTTTCTCAAATTCCCGTCGAAAAAAAACGTAAATCTTGAAGGCCGGGAGATCCTGGATGACGCTGTACCTGTGGCTTGTGGAGACCCCTAAACCAGACAGAGCTTTATCAGTACACTGAACGCTTTCTTTTAAGTCATGATTTAATTTCTCAATATCCACATTTGTTGCTCTTACAAAAACAAAAAAATTTTCACCGGGATACGAGAAACGTCAGTTAACTGGTAGAAAGATTTCAAAACAGCTTTGCTAAATTCGAACTCAGCGCAATTATTTTTTCTGAGATCGAGCTACTTTTTCCAAAGTGTCAGGACTTTTTGTCCCGATATTAGTTCTGGGCAGCCCACTGTGCCGGTTGACGTTAAACGTCCGTATATACATATATTAGGGCGATCCAAAAATGCATTGCAAAATTTTTTCACTGCCACTGGGCCCCTCAAAATCCCATTTAATTAACATACGGAAATTTTGAATTTTCGAAAAATAGAATTCATGTTCCAGGATTTCATCGAAACGTGTCAAGTTTTTTTTAGGGATTTAAGAGAAGTGTCTCCGAAATAAAACCATACTAATAACTTTCATTTCTAATTCATTCCTACCCTCCCCGCAGCGTCCCAAATATGACCCAAAAATAAAAAAACTACATTTTTACTTATTATTTTTACTTTTTAGCAATTTCTGTAGTCTTTTTCATACAGATAATTACTAATGGACAATTTGAATATTTTCCATAACTTTTTAAACAATTTTCAATTGTTTAAACAAGTGTACATTATTGAAACAATTATTTCTTCCCCAAAAATGTAAAAAATAATCGAATTTTCTGATTGAATTGCAATATTTTTTCATTGTCTTAAAATTGCATTTGTCTTAAAACCTTATGTAATTATTTAAACAATTAATTATTGTTTATTTTCAAAATTTCCAATAATTGCGCCAGCTTAAACAATTTTAAGAATTTTCATTTGCTCAAGCAGTTATTTTTCGACACCTAAGAAAATGAAATAAAATATAAGATATACAATTAATTACGATTTTAAAAGTTTGTTTGGAAAAGTAATCATTCAAGCGAATTGCGTTTGTTGAAACAATTAAAAAGTGGTCAATTTATTCTTTCTATAAACTATACAGTCATAAACATCATCAACTTCTGGTTTTGAAAGTGCAAAAGGATTCTGAGTTAAACATGATCTCGTCAATGTTCGAAACTCGAACTCGTTACAATATGTTTAATTGTAATTATGTTTTTCTTTTTATCATATGCCACCTGTAACAAAATGAATGGAAACAAGTAATTAGACAAATATTAAATTCGCAAACTCGTTATCATTCAAATTATAAGTTCCCCTCAGTTTAATAAGCTCGCTCTATGCTTTCTGAAATCACCCCTTTCCATTGCTTTCGTGAATGTATCAGCAGTGTTATCTTTAGTGTTTATCTTATGAACTTTCACGTTTTTCTCTTTGATACACTGCTTCACGAACTCACCGTGCGCCTCAGAAAGTAACTTTCGATTTTCAGTCTGTTTCCTGTGAGCTAAATTCTTTTGGATTGTCTCAATATTCTCGTCGTGGTGTTTCAATTTGTGACAGCCCTCCTTTTGACTGTTGTCTATCGCTGCTTTATTGTCACAATGAATGGGCACTGTGTAAAAAGACTTGCCAACCATGTCCCTTAGGGCTAAGTCCAGAGATATCATTTCACGGCAGTCTTCGATAAGTGCCAGGTACTCATCATCGCAGGACGATTATGTAACCAATCGTTGTTTGTGGCACCTCCAAGATATTGTATCGCCATAAACCTTGATTTAATAGCGAGACGTGAATCTCGAACCCTCGCAGTCCAAGATGCTTGTATCCGTCAGTGCACTCATGACTTCAGACTGACCGAGATATCTGAGTCCCAAAGTCATTGTGCCTTTCACATACTTAAAAATTCTCGTGACCTCTCAGTCTTGCTCGGTTCGGTTTAGTTGTCTCCTCGCTAGTGTATAGAGTGTGTACGCGATATCAAGCCTTGTTACACTGGCTAAGTACAACAATCTTCCAATAGCCTCCCTGAATGGCACCTATGAAGCGTTGAAGCGTTCAGATTTCTCCAGACACACCAGTTTCCTCAGCTCTTGTGTTTTAACTTTACTCGTAACCATAGGAGTATCGTGTGGGATTAAATTTTCTAGATTAAACCTCTCGAAGATTTTCTCAATGTACTCTGTCTGAGACAAAGTCTTTGCTTTATTTCTCCTGTTTCTCGTAATTTGCATTCCAAGAAAGACTTCTGACTCACTCAAGTCCATCATTTAAAATGCTTTACTCAACTCACCAGTGAATTCGGTACCTCGGTCTGCTCTGATGAAACAGACTTTCTCGTCTTTACCAACAAGATTTCTCGTGGTTCTTAAATAACTTTCCAGGCACACAACGGACTCATTTTTATTTTTTACCGAATATATTCTAGCGAACCTTAAATGATTGTCGACAAAAGTGGTTATAAACTGGTTTTCAACTGGGTACGAGTGGGGTGTGATTGGGCCCATCGTGTCAGTATGAATTAATTTTAGTGTTCTCTCGGCTCTCGTTCTTACCTCACTGAACAGTAACCTCTTCATTTTCGCTCAAATACATGTCTCGCAGTCACTGATGTCCTCGCAGTTAAACTTCATGCTTCACAATTTACTCTCGATACTTTTTAGAAATCTTAGATATTTCAGGGATGGATGGCCTAAGCGTACGTGCCATAGCATGCCTAAATCTAACCTTTTCGGAACGTGCACGGAGAGTCAATCGTGCGCCCGCTATGCACACCAACTTCCTCCAATTCTGTCCCGTCAAAACAAAATTGCTAGCACAGCTGCACAATTATAATTCAGCGTTGGGAATAAATTAATAGTTGTTAATAAATATTTTTTAACTCGAGAAAATTTGAAAAATATTTTTAAAAATGCTCACACTCGCAAAAAATCTGAAAAAGAGACAAAATGCTTATAACACGATTAATTTACCCCTGCAACATTGAAAATGTACACTTTTTCCAATAGATTTTCCACTCCAAATTAATTCAACTCGAAAACTCAAGAAAAATATCGTCGATACTCAAAAATGGTCTCAAATCTCAACAAAAAAAAAATTGGAAAATCGGTGGTCAGTCAGAAAATTCCAAGAAAGAGCTTCCTCCTACATTCACCACAGCCGCAATTGTAGAAATAGCTTGTTGAAAAAAACTTTAACGCTGAGCGAAAAATTTTGTCTTAGAAAAAATTTACTCGGCTATTGTCAAGCTGATATCGACAAAACTGGTAGCAAAAACACTTATAGCAAGATAAATAATTCCGGGCGTGCGTGCATGTTGTTTCGAAAAAATTAAGTTTCGGCGAGACAGGTAAGAAAATCCTTCACTGCATCCAGCACAGCCGCAGTCGTAGTGAAAACCCGGTATCCAAGAAAAGAAAAGGTTACGTCTCCTCGTGCTTCCAAAAAAAAAACCCTAAAATATCTTTACACTGGTGCTAATATGCCGCCGCGCGGTTCTCATGCATGAAGCTAGAAAAAAAACTCGAAATAACCGTGCCGCCGCCTGTTACAACTCTTTCGTGTACTTTTTACTCAGAAGTAAAGGCGCGTAGCAACCTGTTCACTGGCCGCCCTCCCCTTCTTTACCCTTCTCTTTCTCTCTCTCGACTCGCATGCATCACGTACGATTTATCGGACGTGAAAAACAAGACAAAAACACATACTTAATTCTTTTATTCACTCTACTTACATCTTCATCAGCCTTCGGTTCTGATATGCTTCTTTCCCGACTCGATCTCAATTCTCTTTGTCTAGCATCCTTTGTTGAATTTATTTGCGCAGATAAAAGCTCAACCAGAACACGCGTGCAGAAGCGAGCCTCGTGTGTTCGTTTTTCTCATATCTCGCCTGCCGGTCGTTGCACGTGGGTAGGTAGAAGGAAAAAATGG
>NC_046662.1:147599187-147605824 GCF_010883055.1 Belonocnema kinseyi
GTTTGGAAGCTTGTTAATTCCTTGCTCGTAGAAACTTTGAGGTCGAGTCATCAACCAATTGCGCACGAATTCCTCAACATCTTGATCGTTGTCAAATCACAAACCTCCAAGTGCATCTTTCATGGGCGCAAACAAATGATAGTCACAGGTTGACAAATCTGGGCTGTATGGAGGATGCTCAAGGGTTTCCCAATGCATATCCTCCAGTTTTTGTTTCGTTTCACCCGCCGTATGTGGCCTGGCATTGTCATGAAGAAGAATGACGTTTCTGATGGGGTTACCGCGTCTTTTGCTTCTGTAAGCGGCTTTAGCTGCCTGCAACAACTGGCAGTAGTAGGCAGCGTTAGCCGTACGTCGATCATGTAGGAAATCAATGAGCAACACTCCTCTGTAGTCGAAAAAGACGGTCGCGAGGACCTTACCGGCTAGGAGACGGGTTTTGGCTTTCACAGGACCGGCTTCGTCTTTCCTTCGCCATTCTTTACTCGCCATCTTGGACTCGGGAGTGTAATGATGCACCCATGTCTCATCACATAGCCCAGCTGTAAAGCGATTTCATGAATAGTGAAATGCCTGTCACTTTCAATAAGGTCACGAACTGCACCAATGTTATCGCCAGAGACACTTGATCTTGGACGTCGATTATGACTCACATTTTCCACACTTTCTCGTCCACTCTTAAACTTTTTGGACCAATCAAACACTTGAGTTTTAGACAGAGTATCATCCCCATCTGATCCTTCAATCGAGTCAAAATTTCGCACGGTTTAACGCCTTCTTTAGTTGAAAACTTTATTATAACCCGTTGTGCAACGGACGCTGGAACCTGTTGCTCACTTATAGCTGTACTGACGAATTGACTGAGTCAAACAGCTCACCAAGCGTTTTACCCACTCCTAATACACTACATTACAAGAGCCTACACTGTGAGTGTGCTTGCGATTGGCTAAGAAAAGTATTTGTAAAATTCCGGTTTATATTTGATCCACCCTCGTATATATACCACTCTAGAGCTGGGGGAGCCAATCAAAATTGATTCAATGCGATGGATCGGCGGAATCTCGGGACCTTTAGGCGGACGGAGCGACTAAATCACGACTCGCTAGAGTGTTACGATGCGAGTGTGGCCCCTGAACGGGGTTACATGGCACGGCTGCATGCTCTGTGGTGCGAGAAACACCCGGAGCTATCGCACTTTTCGCAGCAACGCCTGCGAAACCATGCCGAGCTACTCCGAAAAAGGGGCTATGTAAGCGGAACGCCTACTCTACCACAGCTAGAACAAGTCGGCAACAGAGAAAGAGAGGCGACACTAAGCCCGACCGCGGGCAGGCATCCAATAGAGGAAGAGCGATGCTTTATGACCCGGAGAAACATCAACACCAAGGTTTCTCTCAAGCCTAAAGATCTGGCTGAAATGGTAGATGAGCTTCGTGGACACTCCCGAAGAATCCGACCTTTAGGCTATCAATTATTGTGTGTATAATGCAGCGAGAGCTTTGGCCGATGCGAACTGTAAAAAAAACCAACGGCTGATCATAAGACCAAAAGGCGAATGCATCAACTTGCCATAAAGATAGGCTGAGCAAGGCAGTACGCGTCCCTTATTCAGTGTGTGATAGACTGCATCACATCTGTTAGGAACTTTACCGCCAAGGTTCGAAAGTTCGCGCGCGAAGTCCGGACCCGTTATCACACACTTAACAAGTCAAAGCTGCTGACCATCAGGCAGCATATTGTTGAGAGAATACGGAAACTATCTGATGCTAAGAGAAGTCTAGAGCGGAGGAAGAGGTGGGTCAGAGAAAATCAACAGTTTCTCTCTGACCTATCTCGACTCTTCCAAGACCCTCCAGTTACTGTCGACCACCCGCCCAAACCAGAGGAGGTCGAAGTATTTTGGAGAGAAGTCTACGAAGTGCAGCATAGACTGGACGAACACTCAGAAAATATAAATAGCTTCAAGTAGCTGTCTGATGCCCTTATGACACCTGATAAAGAATGCCCACCCATTACTACCGAAGAGATGAAAAAAGTATTAAGAGGGATGAAGAACTATTCTGCACCGGGACCAGATTGTATCAAACCCTTCTGGTGGAAGAAGTTTCCTTCAACCCATCAGCATTTGGCCCGTATTTTCACCTCATATTTGAAGTCGGAAGAGCCGATTCCGGAGTGGTTGGTGGAAAGGCGCACAATACTTTTGCCGAAAATAGGCAACTTAGCTGACCCGAAAAATCACAGGCCAATCACTTGTCTGAACACACTGTATAAGATATCCACAGCTATCCTAAATGATAGGATTGTACGGGCAATTGAACCTGTGTGGCAACAAATGTATGACCAACGAGGCTCAAAGAAAGGCGTAGCGGGACGTCGCGAGAACCTTATCATCGATAGATCTGTCTGCAAAGATGCAGCATTCTACCAGCGTGACCTATCGATGGCCTGGATTGATTATCGGAAAGCTTTCGATTCGACCTCCCATAGACTTATCATCTGTCTTTTGGAAAGTTTAAAGGTTCATCCGCATGTCGTTAGGTGCATAGAGAGATTGATCCCGTTTTGGAAAACCAGATTTACTATCTCATCTGGAAAAAATCGTGTGACAACTAACAAGGTCACCTTTCAGAGAGGTGTCTTTCAGGGCGACACCATTAGCCCACTCCTCTTTTGCCTTACATTATTGCCACTATCTCTAGCACTTCGCCATTCCGACGGGTACTTGTGCGGCAAACCTGCAGATCGAAAGTACAAGGTCACTCAACGTATTTTACATGGACGATCTTAAGATCTATGCTAAAAACAAAGAGCAACCACATCTAGCTCTAGGGATTGATGAACGATATACTAAGGAAATTGGAATAGAATTTAAGTTCGAAAAATGCGCCAAGGTTTATTTGAAATGAGGAAAATTTAATGGCATTTGTGCAGATCCTGAGCTCGTTGATAGAAGCGCTATACGTCACCTTTGCGCCGGAGCGACTTATACATACCTGGGCCTGCCACAGAGCCGCATTCAGGATGTTACATCTATAAAGGATACTCTCCGAAGTAAATACAAACGTCTCATCCGGCAAATTTGGTCTTCCGAACTGTCCGCGAGGAACAAAGTATCTGCAACGAATATGCTTGCCGTCCCGGTAGTACTCTATTCATTTGGAGTAGTTCCATGGACGAAGAACGAGCTCAGATCCCTTGATATCGGGACAAGAAAGGTTATGCACATGAACAAAAGTATGCATCTTAAGTCTTCTGTTCCGCGACTGTGCATTGCGCGCCGTCAAGGTGGTCGCGGAATATTGAGTCTTGAATGTCTTCACAACAGGGTTATTCTGGGTATAGCACATAGAGTCGCAAATGGAAGAGACCCTCTTCTTAAAATGGTCAGGAATCACGAAGAAGTGGGCAAAGGAGCGTTGTTGTACAAAGCAGCGGAGGAGGCTGCCGAAACACTTGGACTTGACTTCAGTATTAGGGGTGAGCAAAATGCATCAAATCTTATCTATCTCGAGTACTCACTCCTGAAAGCCCGGATTAAGAAAGCGCAAGAGAAAAACTTTCGTGAACAGCTCCTCGATAAGAGGATGCACGGTATCTTCCACAGATTTGAGCCAAGACATTCCCGATGATAGCTGCAGAGCGTGCCATGCACACCCCGAGCATTTAGCGCACATACTATCTAACTGTCCAACTCATGCGGGAACGACCTACATCCAAAGGCACAATGCGATACTAAGGTTGCTTTATTTCCATCTCTGTCACTCTTACGGCATTAACTTTAATATCACTCCTCTAAACGCTCCTAGGGAAATCGATTCAATTGTCGAGAATGGGAAGTGCCGCATATACTGGAACTTTATATTCTCAAAAATTGTTTCTGTTGCACACTCGAGGCCTGACATCATAGCCAAGGAGAATGAAAAGAAAGAGAGGTATAGAGACCTTATAAGGGAGTTGCAACGACTGTAGCCGGAATATTCTGTTAAACTAATCGTCCTTATCATCGGCACTCTTGGAGGTGCCAAGCTTTCACTCTTTAATCGCCTGAAACACAATATTATAATGTGTTTACAAAAATTCTCGGGACGTGGTTTCTTTGGGAATTTTTTCTTAAATCATTGTTTGTGAAATTTTTTTTATTCGTTGAAATCATTGAATTATTTGAAATCTATAATTTAAAAAAAATCGTCTAAAATATTTTGAAACCTTTCCATATCTTCCAAATGTTTTAAAATCTTTGAAAACTGGTAAACTGTAACCTTTTCAAAATCTTTGAAAGCCTTCACATCTTTTAAAAGTTTAAAAATCTTTGTGAAATTGTTATGAAATTTTTTAAATCTGATAAACACGCCTTTATAAAATGTTCAAAATCCTTTTAAATATTTTCAAATCTTTGAAACATTTGGAAATCTTTATTAATCTTTCGTAATATGGTGTATTTTGTGTCGAGATGTATCAAAAATATTGTTAATGAAAACAAAACCAAAAAATTAATTTATAAATAATAGAGATTTTCAAGGTAGAAAATTTGTAAGTCTATTTTTAAAAAAACGGTGAAAAACGTGCGAAGAGTGCGGCGATCAAGGCCATTATTTGCATCTGTTGGCACATGTCATCTTCTAAAAAATGCTTAAAAATTCGACGAAACTTACGGAAAATGATGTTCCAGGTGCAAAATTAGTGCAAGAATCAGTAGAAGAGCACTGTATAGAGCAGCTGAAACGATGTCCTAAATATAGAAAACACCATTAAAAGGAAAAAACGTGATTTAGTGGAAAGGTTTGTTGAGGTTTTGTATGGCAGGTATAAATATTTTCTTTTATACAAGATTTGCAGTTCAGAACTTTGTTTGAGTAAATATTTAATATTCATACAATTATAAAATAACACAATATTATATTTTCTACTTCTCTTTTTCAAGTTTAGACAATAAAAAACCTGATTTCCAGTGATTTCCTGGTATAAGGAATGTACTCACATGTTTTCCTTCTTTCATATAAACTGGTTATAAAAACATAAATATAATAGTTTTGCGTTCTCAAGTGAAAGTATTAAATAGATTTTATTTTTAACAAAAAATGTAAGAGTTTCGAAACCCCGATAACAGTGCTTCATTTAATATCCAAGCAAATGTTAGTAAAGAAAGAAAATATTAATACCTGCCAAACACAACCTCAACTAACCTTTCTACTGAATCACTTTTTTTCCTGTTAAAGATCGTTTCCTATATTTTATCCATCGTTTAAGCTGTTTCACACTGCGCTCTTCCACCGATTTGTGCACTAATTTTGCTCCTGGAACATCATCTTCCGTGATTTTTTCCGAATTTTTAAACATTCTTTTGAAGACGACAGATGGCAACAAATGTAAATAATGAGCTTGTTCGCCACACTTGTCGTACTTTTTTTGCAGTTTTTTTTTCTGAATATACTTAAAAATTTGTTGTCTTTAAATTCTGATTTATTTACACATTTATTTTTCGTTGTTATTTTTATTTAAAATATTTTCCATGCATTTCGACACAAAAATGTTAGAAAAATATGGAAATGACGTAAAATCCTGGCACCTGCGCACTGTCGACGTATAGAATAAAAAGGTCTATTCTGAAGCTGAGTTAATATTGCAGACCTCAGCTAATAATTTTAATAATTTTTAAGTCAAATATCACAAAAAATTTATACTTTAACATTCTATAGTAGCGGAGACGAAATTTTCAAGGTCGCTGAACACCCAGCTTATAAGAATAATTCGCCGCTTCTTACCTCTCATAATTTGAATCTCAGATTCATCGTTGCAATTTTTATAATCATGCGGATTACAATTTTCGTTGCAGTTAGTCAAAAGCTTTTGATTCCCATATTTTATTCACTAAGTAAAACAACAGATTTTTTCACCAATTAATTACGTACAACCTGCAGATATTCGATTTATTTAGTTAATTAAGATCGAAGTAAAAAACGATTTTGACACTTGCCAAACCTGAAATATCACTCACGTACCGTTGCATTAGTGAAAACGAAGACCAATTTTTAAGAAAGTACTTAATGCACGTCCCGAATGTATTTATGAACAATTTTAATGTTGTGTTACATTTTTTTAAATTCGTAACTAATTATTTATTTGAAATGCGTGGTGAATCCTGGGGAACATAACCTTTTTTAAGAATGTGGTTATACGTATATTTCGTGCACGTCTTCTGTGTCTCGAAGCCTCTGACCAATCGGCGCAAGATATCGAGCGCGGGGAATTTGGGAACCGAATTAAAATCGCCTATATAGTACTTTTTTGCATTATACAAATGCAAGACGGGTTGCATTGTATGCTAGAGTTTATATAAGTAAATTCCCTATGACTACATAGTAAACATCCTTACTGTATATATAATTCGTTGTATAATTGTAATTGTTTGATAAACGTAATAATAAATTTGTGTTCTTTGATGAAAAGGGATTATTTTTGCAATTCCTGCAAAGAAATTTTACTTCGAAATAACTAAACCGGTTTTCATTTTTCAGGTGCTTGACGAAGTATGCCAGAAACATGGCTTCAAAGCAGAGCGTTATGATGTCAAGTAAGCCCATAAGTGTATTACATTCTCATCAGAGAAGGTATTAGATTTGTCTAAAATTTCACC
>NC_046662.1:147605835-147625649 GCF_010883055.1 Belonocnema kinseyi
CCCCCCCCCCCCCCAGTTTTTATCCAATGTCTACGTTTTAAGACCCCCTGAATTCGAAAAACAGGTTTTTAAGAATGGTCTTTAAAAAATGTCTGTGAGCACAATAACTTTTGAAAAAATAATTCTATTAGATTGGCCTTTGGTACACTCTTAGTGTATGTAAAAGTTTGAAAAATTTATCCTAATGAATTTTTTGATATAAAAAATACCTATCTAACACAAAGATGCTGAAGGTTGGTGACCTTCTCAGCATAAAACACGAACAAGATATGACTCTTGGTTGAAACTATTCGCTCCCCCTCATAAATTGAAGTTTCGTGGGACTGTTATTAAAACTAGACTCTCCATCCTAGCCGTTTTAAGAGACTCTTTTAGTCAGTTATTAGGAGATGAAGCAATAGAGCACCACAACTGCGATTTAAAGCACGATGCGGTAGAAAATTCTATTGAGAAAGTCTGCGTTACTGTTGTTAGGGACATAATTTAGTAGTTAAAATACAGTAAGGCTGCTCAGTAGACCGTATGTGTAAAGTTTAAATCATAAAAATAAAATTGGAAATGAGCAAATTCAGTTTTTGGAAAAACGACAAAAGTTGCAATAAAATTTTTTATAACAAAAATTTTTTCAAATAATACGCATTTATTATTTTTTTGAAAGGCGACAATGAAACTATGTCCGTTTTAATACCACTGCATGTTCTGAATTATAATAATATAAATTTATTGGAATTATATCCAATTTCAGGGATAATCTTAAGTGCGAAGCAATGAGGTACGTGATGACAATGTGTTCGTTAAAGCCAAAGGAGGTTTAACAAAAGAGACTTCACAATCACCAAATTACTGCTGTCGATGCTTTGACCTTTAGTTTCAAAAGGTCTGTGCACGAAGACCGAGGGCGTAGCGCGAGGTAAATACATTATCGAGCGAATGGCTTGATCAGTGAATTTATTGATAAAATATAATAAAACTGTTTAACATGAATGCAAAATGCATATTGGGGCATCTTTGGGCGGAAAGCTTTCAGCAAAGAATGCTGCACTACCTCTGATGGCAGCTAAGAAGTACCTATGTTACTTAAAGACGGCAATTTGAATATTTTTTGTGCTTTGCAGAATGAAAAATGTAAAAAGAAAATTAAGGAATTTCGGGCATATTTAAGAAGAGTCAACTTTAGGACATTATTTTTTGTACAGGGTTCATTCACAAAATACGTGATACGTTTAGGTTGGGGGGGATCTACCGAACTATCATTTTCTATGTTAAGACCAATAGAAAAAGTATCACGCAAGGCTGGGAGAGTGTCAGAAGTGCCTGAAAAATGTATCACGTATTTTGTAAATGGCCCCACAACAGACAATGGAAAAAATTTGAAGAAATTCATGAATAAGAGGAAAACGTTTATGAACAAATTGCAGTCGACAAATTTAAGAAATTATGAAAATTGTTGCTTAAGAGTACAAAAATGTACAGCTCGATGGGTTCTACGAAGAATAGGTTATCTTTTCATTTCCGGTAATAATTAGGTAAGTTTTCAAGTTTCATTTTAAAACTTCTACGTGTTTACTAAATTACCTTGTAAAATGAAATGTGATCAAAGAAAAAAACCTTCGTTCAATCACTAGTCAATCCTATCTATAAGAAGTGCGCCAAATTTAAATAAAATCGGCTCATTAGTTTTTGAAAAATCATTTGCACAGACTTTAAAACTAGAGTTTTGAGAAAAGCGCGCGTTAACAGAATCCTGTCTGATGGGTGAGACATAAAGGCCTAACCTAATGACGTGAATTTCCAAACGCTCTATCTGCTAAAGCTTTCATTACTGTTGGTAACGGCAATGTTTACGCTGGGCCACCGTCATGAGTCCGTTTTCGTTCACTGGAGTGAGTGTGGTGAATATACCAAATTTCTACCTGGGCTGCTCGTACTAGTTCTGCTAGTTTCCCATAAGAAGAGCTGCCATTGGCCGCAATTATCAAAATTCTGAGTTTTGATAAAGACCCGCATAAATCTGACAGGATGGGTTTATTCTATTACCTATTAGAAGAATCTTTTAAATAATATTTGGAAGAATAGAAACATATTCTGTTTAAAATTTCAGCTTATAAAAGGAAGATTTCGCATTCGTTTTGCGCCGGCTACGTCATTTTTCAATTCCAGGAGAATATTTTTCCCCTAAAATGTAATTTTTTAATTTTAATCGTACGAAATGAAAGATATCGTAAAATAACAATTGCCGTATTTGATATTACTTTTTTGAACTCGCAAACTTTTATCTACACGTTTGTCGTGTCTGTCGTTGCTTGCAAAAAACGTATAAAATTCTATTGCATGAAAACAATTCTCTTAGTCGTGGTGGACGTACATTTAGCGTATTCAAATTTTCAACTTTTCAGACACATTACATATTCCGGGAATCGTGAAACCCTGCAGATTCCGAATACTATATTTACAAATCGTTACTTCAAAAACTTTTAAAAAATTGGATGCGCATGTTCGTCCAGCTAACAGAGAAGAAATCCCTACTAAAAAGGGCCAGGGACGCTGGCGTCTCAGATTACGGGATTTTCATTCAACGCTGAGAAGGGGCAGGTAGAGTGGAGCCTCAGATTACGGTATTTTCATTCAATACTAGTGTTCCCACATCTGGCAGTGCAAACTCAAGACGCCAAGACAAGCCCAAGGCAACACTACGTATACTTCTACGAAGCTTCTTATGAGATCAAACATGTCGCCTTATAATCGTATACCTTATACGATTATGAGGCATGTCGCCTTATAATCGTATACGTATACTGAGTATACGTCGTGTCAGCAACCTGATTCGATACTGTTGGCGTCAAAGTTACCCTACTTTTGAAGACTAATTTCTCGGCTCGTACTGATTATTTCACAAACATACAAAACAATAGGCGTCTATTGACTTTTCAACTACAAGTATATGTATCTATTTAAACAATTTTTCTTAAATCAATATGAAAAAACAGAATCCAACAAGTATCTGCATGGAGTAAATCTGAGGCAAATAACTACTAAGATCCTGGCGGTAGTTACAAAAATTTGCTCAAAAGACTTCTCTGACATTTGACGGATTTGCAGGTTTCTTGAAATTCTGAATCTAATAATATATATTTTTAGGAGTCACTTTTTTATTCAAAATTGTATTATTTTAAGAATAAGCTTAGTAAAAACTACCCTACTTTTAAAGACTACTTTCTCTGCTTGTAATAATTATTTAACAAATTTACAAAACAATAGTCGTCTATTGACTTTTGAACTACTAGCATATGTATCTAAACAATTTTTCTGAAATAAATTTGAAAAAACAAAATCCAACAAAGAGCCTGCATGGAGTAAATTTAAGGCAAGTAACTACCAATCCTGGCTACTCACCAGTAATATTGATGTGTAACACCAAATTAAATTAAAAGATACAAAAACATATTATATAAAAGCCTCCTAAAAATCAAAGATGCTTTTTTGAGAAACTACAACTTAATTGGAGAAAAAACAAAATCTTTACAATGTTTTTGGACAAGTCTGATAAGTACCTGAAAATTCTAAGAGATGGCATTAGTATTATAAGTACCTGAAAATTCTAAGAGATGGTATTAGTATTCACTAATGTGAACCATTTTCGTCGAGCTTGATCCTTCAAATGACGCCCGTTAAAACTTCAGCCATTTATGTTTACGCATTTACAAGTTACAGCACTGAGAAGCGACTAACCTCCGAGTTTTTTTTAATATGGAAAAATCTGAGTTTCGAGTTTTGATCAAACACTACTATCTTCGCAAGAAAACGATATCCGAGACCAAGGACAAGCTGGATAAGTATTACCCGGACTCTGCACACAGTGGACCAAAAACGAATTCATGTGACAACTTCCCAGCAGCATTTGGCATTATTTTCGCGTAAGCCGACCGAGTTTTTGCGCCGATTCATAACCATGGATGAAACCTGGATCCACTACTACACTCCTGAGTCAACTCAACAGGCAAAACAGTGGGTTCCACCGGGCCAAAGTGCTCCGAAGCATCCAAACACGCAACAATGGGTCGGAAAGGTTATGGCCTCCGTATTTTGGGATGCACATGGCATAATATTCGTGAAATATCTTGAAAAAGGTAAAACCATAACCGGAGTCAAACTGACTACGGTTCTTTACCATAGTAAGTGCGATGGGAAACTTAATACATACGGTGGAGTCTGTTGTCTTTAAAGAAATCGCGCTTACCGAAAAAAATTTCCCCCAGTAATCTGTACCGTTAAAGCCAGCAATCATCGCGCTCGCCATTTCTTAGTCTACTATCAGATAAAAAATAGAGAATAAATCACTTTTTGAAATTTCAAATCGCATGTGACCCCGTAAATGCATTACAATTTATCTGAATTGCTACTGGCAGGATTTCGCATGCCAGACAGGCAAAGAACAAGGAGAAAACGGAATAAGTGGGACACCAAAACACATACAAAGCATAGTATATTGAGTATTTTGAAACGATGTTCCTCTGCCGAGGATTGTCGGCGCGTCCCTGGAGTCATCACTGGGGGCCACAGCCTGCTAAATGGTGGTGATGGTGAGCTGCGAGATGGTCAGGCTGATCTCACAAGTCAAAAGGGGGGCCAGAAAGAACATTTGCGATAAAAGGTGAACAGTTCAACATTAATTGTGCGTGCTGAGGATACTTTGGCTAACATTATCAATTTGCAGTCAACCAATGATGAAGAAAATTGTTGCTTCTCTATTATGAAAGCGCGAAGTTGGAAATTAAAAGCGAAAAGGTCTACATATCTAGGACAAAGTTTTCTTCATAGCATCGTCACATCGAGGCGTCCTAACGGTAGGATGCCAAAGCGCGCGACACGACTGGCTTTTTATTGTTTATATTTTTGGTTAAGTATCATCTAGTCGATCGCGTGCGTTGGCATCCTATCGTTAGGACGCCTGGACATACAGAAAGTTGCAGTCAGAGATCTTCTCGCAAAGGTGAAGGACATCAGGAATGATCTACTTATCTCAGAAGACAGAGCAACGGAGATTAAACGACAGGTTGATTTGGCGAGAAGAAAACATCAATAATGAATATCAGGTATAGGCAGCTGCACTGCAAGACCAAGCTGCGACTGGTGAAGCAATATAAAATGATCATGCTATTGATGTTCATGTGTAACCACACGATGCTCCAGTACTACCACAGCTTCCAAAAACAGATGGCCTCGGATAACGAAGAGCTAATTTATGCTGAAGACATAAGTCCCGTTGACGTTAATAGCGAAATCGCAGATAAACTGCAGTACCTTGAAAGGAATTTGGTCGAGTTTTAATAAAGTTAAGAGATGTAGAACCAACACAAAGGTAATCTCTGCAACCTTTATAATGTGGGCCGTAGATCTAGCGCTATAAATGGAGTATTTGCTATTAAAAATCAAGTTGAATATGGATTTAAGCAAAGTGATAAGCAAATTGGACCGATTGACTTAATATAAAAAAGGATGTAGAACCAAAAAACTACTACTTCCATGATCAAGATATTAAATTCCGCACTTTGTTTGTATTTATAATGCTATGGTGCTCATTTCATGAGAACTGTACTTCCTGTTAGCAGTTTATTTGCTTCTCCATAGAGGAAGCATTAGTGATTTTTTAAGTAATAGATAAACTAAATTTTTTATTTTGATCAATTTAAAAATATAAATGTACAAAAAATACAGAATTAAAAAATACAGCACAAGTCCGATAACTTTCCATCCGTTAAGTGTACACTCCCTGTAAAACATCATTACATGTACCGGAACGCACACTAATTGTGGTTATCCCACTACGTGTGATATTTCGCTCATGATTTGCGTCCATGATTTACGCATGCGCGCACCTAATATCTTGATAATAGAGGGGACATCCAATAAGTCGGCAATTCCTAGAATTCCTTCCACCCCTTACAGCCCCGAAGTTGGAAAGTTATTTGACTTGGACTGTAATATAAAACAAATGTTCAAATACAATGCTGAATGAGAAAAATTCAATTTTGTGTTTGATATGGTAATTTTTCAAGCTGGAAAAGTGAAAAAGAAGAAGAGGTATTATAATTCTTTCGAAACGTTTCTATCACTGGTTGTTCCCTCATCAGCCAAAGAAAAAAAAATTATTAAGACTGTAAAAAATACCCAAATAATGTAGAAAATGAAAAGACGAAAGGTTAGTGTGATAGACAAACAAACATACCTGCTATAAGTTAAAAATCGAGGTGTAAGCCAGAAGAAAAATTCAACAGAAACACAATAAACATGATGTACAACATATAAATATTAAAAACAAATAAATAAGAGTATAAATAAATGAGGGGGAAAGGCTGACATCTCGTTGAGTAGAAAGCTATCCGAGTATAAAGCTGTTTTCATATCACAGATTAACAGTATTTGGTACTTTTTTGATAAAAAAGTTTCTAATTATTATTCTACGAGCTCTATTGTTCTCCATAGATAAAATCTCAAAATTATCTAAATACAAATTAAACCCGGTATCAATATAGTGTTTTGTAAGAGCAGTATGGACAAATGTATGAGGATGAGAAATAGAATACCTGTGTTCACAACTACTGGTTTCTAAAGGTCTACCAGTCTTATCCATATAAGAAAAGGGACAGACGGTGCAATTGTATTTATAAACAACGAATTCTGTAAAAAGGCCTGTGACCAAACTAATTTTTTGGCCAATAGAATGAAAAGAGTTATAATTTAAATAACAACCAGACCAAGTTTGTTTTTAAACCAATCAATTTTTACAAAACCATCACATCTTGTAATAAAAGTGTCTAAAAAAACTAATTTTTGAATTTTCTCTAACTTCTATAGTAATTTTAATATTGGGATTATAAGAATGGTTTTTTAAGGAGTATATGGATTTTATCTTTAGGAACAACTGCGATCATATGATGTACGTGAACGAAAGAAAAATGGAACTGAAAAAGGGAGATTTTTGAGACCGTGAGATTCGAGTTTTTTCATAACAAAATTGGCAGATGCAGGTGAGAGGAAAGAACTCATAGCTAAGCCATTTTGTCTATTTATAAGAGAAATTAGCAAATTTTAAAAAGGGTAAAAATTTAAAAATAATGCAACGCAATTAAAAAAATAATGAAGTGGAATGCCTGTAAAATTCTGAAAGCTCAGGCCATCTTAGAATCGCACAGTTTGAAACATCAGGTATAGGAATGTTATTAAACATGGAAAATACATCTAAAGAAACCAAGACGTGATCAGGAGGGATATTATAACTTTTTTTTACAAAGGATAAGGTATCTGTAACATGTGAGTCGTTTTTCCGATAACATTATTTATAATTTTGGACAAAAAGGCAGATAATTTGTATAGAGAACCGTTAATAGTGGAAACCATTAGTCCTAGAGGGGCATCAGGTTTATGGATTTTAGGGAGGCCGTAGGTTCTTGGAGTGATGGCTGAGTAAATTCTGTGTTCTTTAGCTTGGTAAGGAGAAATGAAATTATTAAATTGTAAGTCAGACATTAAATTATTGTTTTTGTCTTGAAAAGTAGGAGAGTATTCAAATTTGGATAAGGAATAAAATTAATTATCATTTAAGATATTAGTAATTTTTTATGTTAATCAGTTTTAGACATAGCAATCGCAGCATTGCCTTTATCAGCATTATTAAACATCACATCTGGATTGCTTAGTTTGAACTCACGTATCCCATCAGAATCTGGTATAAACTCAAAATTAAATCGATTTTCATATCTTAAAACAGAAATATGATTCATAATGATTAATTAATTTCTTAATAATCTTACAAGATTTTAATTTCCATGTTAAAGTTTCTTTCTACTTTATCGAGTTTTTTGTCACATTCTTTTTTTCTTGTTTGAATACTCGTAACTCGTTTTTAGTTGTTCAGTCAGTCGTCTTCACGTCCAAACAGGATGCCGGGCTTCCGCCTTTATTTATTTATATTCTTATTCATATGTTTTTAATATTTATATGTTCTACATCCTTTTTATTGTGTTTCTGTTGAATTTTTACTCTGATTTAAAATTGAGCGCCTCCTTTTATCCTCCTAAATCTTTTATCTAATAATTATTTTCTTTTTATATTATATATTCTACATTATTTGCATGTTCTTTACAGACTTAATTAATGTTTTTTATTTGACTCATGAGGGTCCATACAGTGACCGAAACGTTTCGAAAGAATTATCGTACCTATTATTCTTTTTCGACCTTCATTTCCATGATTTTCTTCGCTATTTAATACGAAAAAAGGTCGAGACTAAACGCACAACGAATGTTTCAAATATTGTAAATGAACATAACTTTCGTACTCTTCAATAAACAGTATTAAAGGAAAATTCTCATATAGGTGGAGTTTGTAGCGCCTTAACTTCGCGCTTGAATAAAAAAATTATTAATTGCAGGAATATTTAATTTTAAAGAAATGTTTTTATTAACTATTACTACAAAATAAATGGTTTGAAAAAATTATGAGTCAGTCCTAAGATCTGAGCTGTCAAAATTGACCTTGCAGTTTTTGCAAGAGTAAATTGCGTGCTGTGCAGAGCCTTGGGAATTGATTCTAGAACGAAGAGTGTAAGACATTTTTTGTTTATTTTTGAGTCTTTTATAGAATTACTTGTTTTTTCAGTATGAATAAGCCCTGTTTTAAAAATTTCACACCGCATTTTGCAATATTTTTAATTGTTCCTGTCAATTTTTTGAGTTAAAAGTAATACACTATTTTTTTTCGTTTCAATAGATTCATTCTATCAAGAATTAAATGCACTTTAATTTAATATAAATATTTTTGAAATCGGTCATGCCCTTCTTGAGCTATCGCGCACGCTAGTTCAAAAACATGTTTTATAGGAAAAAACGTGCAAGTCGCGGTCGTGAAGGTCGACAGTACCCAGTTTTTTTCAATTTTGAGAGCCATATTAGGTACGCGCACGCTTTTAATCCGTTCGAAATACGACGCTGGACAAGCTGCTAGCACAATAGATCGAGCGCACCTGGAACGGGTACACAACATGACGCGACACAAAATTTATATCTCCTGCAATTTTTCGAATTTCAGCCCACAATTTTACACAGGTATTTCTGAATGTATATGCAATCGATCAATGAAAGAAATAAAAAATCAATTTTTTGGACAATTTATGTGAGAAGGTTCCCTTCAATATTATAGGTCACTCGATATGACTCGAATCAAGGAAGTTTTTGCGTTCTTGCATCAAATTTGAATTATGTTAATGAAAAAAGTCTTATTATAAAAAACGGGGTTTCAAGATGAAACTGGAATCGATTATCGACAACTGTTCTCATCTTGTAGTGAGCTGCGATGAATCTTTCAATAAAATTGCACAGCGTCAGCAGGTGGATTGGAGAATAAGGTACTGATGCGAGGAGACAAATGAAGTTGCTACAAGATATCTGGATACGACTTTCTTAGACCACACACAGGCCGTAGACTTTCGTGAAGGAATCAAAGCTGGTGTGTAGGAATAAAACTTGGGCAAAGTTATCCAAATGGGTATGGATGGCACAAATGTTAAATTTAAAATGCTTGATGGTTTGTGCTAAGAGTTAAAAGAGTCTTCAAATGATTATTCTGAATTATTGGATATCGATAGTTGTGGTATTCATTCTACGCACGGAGGATTTAAGGCTGACATGAATGCTTCTCATTGGAATTTAATAAAAGTATTTCGCGCTGCTTATTACTTTTTTAAAGATTCCCCTGCCAGGCGCCAAGATTACTCTGAAATCACAGGCTCTCAAAATTTTCCGATAATGATTTTCGATGTGCCTTGGATAGAAAATGGTAAAATATGTAGAAGGTTTACAACAATGATAGATCCATTGAAAGCATATGTAACCTTCCTAAAAAATATTGAGAAAGAACAAGAAATGAACAAAAGGGATTAAGGACAGATAAACAATGAAAGGAGGGAGAAAGTGACTGAAGAAGAAACAAATTTAATGAAGAAGCGTAAGGCACTGTTGACTATCCTTACTAAAAAGAACTATCAAACTTTCGCCTCTGCTGTCAAAGATAAACTGATTAGACTCAAACTAGCGTTTTTTGAGTTTTTGACCACATGAGTAGAGCCATTTCTGATTTAACTGGGTTATATATGAAATAACGAAAATCTTTTGGGTTCTAAGAAGGATTCAGGTTTTGCGACTAGAGAAGTGCTTAGAAATACTCCAGACCTAAAAGATCTTGACGGAGAAAAGATCTCCGCTCAATCACAAACTAACAATATATTTCTTGCTTAAATCCAACCTTGATATACGATCATCCTAATACCACTCTTCGAAGGCTAACCAAAAGGTTGGATGACCTGCTGACCAAAAAATGGATTTCTAGTACGAAGGCTGAAAATGCCAGAAAAGAATTCAAAGCCTTATCCAATTCACTTCCTTCTCGAGAATGCTTCAAGACTTTCCGATTTAAGGGTATTCCCTCCCCCATTCTCGATTTCTAATTTTTGTGATTTTTAATGGGCGGGTAAGTGAACAAAAATCGACTTCATAGGTTTGGATATTTTCATACATGTAATTTAAAACTTGAAAAACAAGAAAAAATGTTACATAATTTTTTTATCAACATTTTATATCTGTTTTTTGCGGTGAATCAAAAGTCCTCTTTTTTATGGGGGGTATGATTGCAAGTGACTGGAACGTCTGAAACCAAAAAATCTAACGGGATGCAGTGTTACATGTTTGAATGTTTATTCTAAAAATTCATCTTTTATTTTTACGAATGCGATAAAAAAATTCTTAATTAAGACGAGCAACGCAAAAGATCAATAGTGGATGCCCAGCTAAACGTTGGCCGTTTCTTGTTTTAAATTTATGTTTAAAAGTAGTACATATCTCATTTTTGTAATACACGTGATTGCTTATTTTAAACTATTTTCTGTAATACTTTTTCATCTTTGTAATTCTTTGAAATCATTCTGGGTTAGAGAATCTGAGTTAGTTGCACGCTATATAGCGCATCGATTTTCTTATTTTAATGCACAGATTTAAAAAAAGAGGTCTGGACACTCTGCTAACTCAGATTCACACTTCTGAAATAGCTAAACACATCACAGAAAAAACCGCGAAAAACGTTATTTTTGATTCGGGAAATCCGAGAATTTGTAAATGGAATTTTGCTCTAAACACCCTGGAATTTCATCAATTGCATTGCATTTTTTGGAATTGTTACCATTACAAAGCTTCCTCTATGTGGAAAAAAGGATTCTCGGTCCTACGTAGCTTACTGTTAAGACTATCTGACCGTGGTGTTCGACTCCAACCGGAGCTTAGAGGATCTTTTTCTTTAAATGAATATTTGTAATAATTATTATTATTACACAATTCAAAATTCACCATGTTGATCGAAATGAATTTACCATCTTGATTATGGTAGTAGTTTTCTGGTTCTAGATTCTTTCTTATGTTGACTCTATCGACCCAATTTCCACCTTACTTTGCCATTCCCATGGCAAATACTGCGCTGGTTCTACATATCTGAACTTCAGTAAAGCCCAACCAGTATTCCTTTCCGGGTGCTTCAGTTTTTCTGGGATTTCGTTATTTAAAGCAACGTGGCTGTTAATATCTGGATGTGGTTCCGTTATTTAATCTTCATTACCCTTAGCACCTGTGACTTCAGTTTCAATCAGCTCCTCGCATTCCACATCTTAGAGAGGGATTTCATCAATAGAAGGCTTCTGATCCATTTTCATTTTGATTGTAGTTGGTTCAACATCTAAAAGCAAATTCTTTTTAAGTAATGTGCGTTCTTGGTCTTTTAGATTCGGTTCATTTATTCTTGTGGCTAGCTGCGAGTACCCAAGTAAGAAGAGACGATGATGGTCTCTCTTTACACTTTGCCCACTTTTCTCTACGAAAACTAAATGCGCATAACATCTCTGTTGATATGGTATGACCATTTTATTCGCTACTTTGATTGCTGAACTTCTACTTCTGCCTCTGGTTGAATTAGTTCATCTGCCTCCAGAATATATGGTTGCTCTAGATCATTATCAGATTAAACGAGAAGATAACTGCCGCTGCTTGATCATGCTCTGCAGCTTCTTTTAACTGATGTAAATTATCGAAGTTTTTTTTAAACCATATCAACCCTCCGATAAGTTTTCTTACTAAATCTTCTTGTATATTAGGATACTTTGCAGCAAATTTTGTCCTGAAGTTGTATCCTTTTTCGCTTTTTGTTTCTAACTTCGCACGTTTATAATAGGAACGCACCAATTCCTCTTTCATTGTAGTACCCCACTTGATGCTCTCCCACGGTATTTCTGATGAGCTGAATAGACTCTATGTTTTGTATGAATTTTTGTGTTCCTCTTAGTCTCTGCCCTTTTCATTATCTGCCTGCCTGGCATGGGAAATTCTGCCAGTAGCAATCCAGTTCAATTATAATAAATTTAAGGCATTGAGTGAATTAAAAAATTTTGAAGCATTAAAACAAAGTGTTTTAATTTAAGTAAATCAAACTGAACAGTTTTTGTTTTATGGTCTCAAAAAGTAAAATAAAACATCCTAGAATGTAGGATCGAGTGACATTCAAAGTGACTGGATAGTTTTTTTCAAACTACAAAATGAGATTTCTGTATAAACACATCATTTAACATGTAAAATAGTACTGCTACCATGTTACTTAAGTCATCTACGTTCGGAACATCAAGTCATTGAGACTAGTAATATTGGAGGAGATCATAGACGCGGCCAAGTATTTACAGATTTCTTCAGTATTAAGGTGTCTAATAAGATTTATATCCACAAGCTTAGAGTCCTCGGGAACGCCAGTAATCTTTCCTACTTTCAGATGTAACTTGGCATATTTTTTCAATCCATAGTCCATACCAATCTGTTCCGTGTACCCCTTGACGATTATTAAATCAAGTTGGAGTTTTCTTGCATCAGAATCATCAATCTTCAGGTCACATGTGTAAAATACATAAGTGACCTACTGCTGCGATGATTAGTGTCGTCGCAGAAGTATCCAGGAGAATTGCCGAGTATGAGAGATAGAGGCCAAAATGTGATGCAGAAGAGCAGAGGGCTCCTTCTATCCTTCCTCCTTCTCCCATCTCAAAACATAAATTTATCAATTCGCACAGTCTATGTGGTATGTACTCGCCACCGTGTTTAGGCATTTCAGCGTTAATACTTTCTACCCCGGCAGTCGAACCGTTTTTCAAGTTCTTAATTATATCCCCTACCTCAGTGACACAGACTTTCTCAATTGAGTATTCTAACAAATCGTGTTCTACATCGCAGTTGTGGCCTCCTATAATTTCATCTCCGATTTATCCCCTAAAATAATCTCTGAAAGCTTCCAGTATCCCGTCCGCATAATATAGCAGTCTGTAATCATTTATACGTTTATTTCTTGCCTCCACGCTAAGACCTGTGATGTTCAAAGCTTTCCTGTACCTAACCGCCGTATCGCACACTTCGATCGCACACCTAACAATGATATCCCGGAACTTCGTCCATGCGCCCTCTATATCTTTGTTGTTTATAAGCGCCTCCCAGGATGCCTTATCTATGATTTCAGTTATCTTATTTTGGAAATCTATTCGCACATCCTGTTGCTGTAGGTTCTCAATTTTTATCCGCGTTTGTTTTATTTTCTTTGTTTTCTTTTTCCTCCAGGCCCGACCGAAGTTAGTTTTGGAGATCAGAAGGTCATGATGAGTGTTGCATTCAGAACATGTGGATCATTTTATGCCTAAAACAAGTATTTGTAATAAACAGACCCTTTTCTAAGCACAGACCAACTAAATTATCTCCGTTATAGTTTGTTCTTAGATCCACAAAATTACCTAGCGCTCTTTCGGTATCCTGATTTTGGATGACCACCCATCCGTTCATGTCTTCTAGCAGAATTTTTCGTTCCCCATGTTCGCAAGTATTTATTGTGTCATTTAAAGTGTTCCAGAAGGCGTCTTTTACTTCTATGGGATCACTATTAACTGGCGCGTAGCATGCTATGATAAATAATCTTCTGATTTCTACTTTCACTCAAGCCCACAGCACTCTAGGCGATAGGAAATCATGATCTCCGAGACGCTGCTTCGATCTTTCATTCAAAATCAGACCTACTCCTTGCCTACCATATGATTCACTATGTACTCCTGACCATAGTTCAAATCTGCCTTTCAACACTCCGTTTTCTATGTCTCTACTTTCGCGTCTGTTTTTCTTTGTTTCAGACACACATAAAATATATACTTTCCTCACGTCTCTAGTTTCTCGCAATTCTTTTACCTTGAGATCATTCACCCCCCTAGCATTCCAAACACTCAGTTTCCATTTTTCGCCTGAAATATGACCTTTAGATTTACCGTGTGCATGCCCTTTGTCAATTAAAGCTCCCTTCCTTTTTGAGGCTATTTTATAGTTAGTATTATTCATTGTTTAGATTATACGCCCATCTACCACTTTATGCAATAAGTTTATTTTCTGAGTCGAAATCATATCAAAGTTAAGTAGCAATTCGTCATGTGGAACTGAGAGAGTCCTCTTCGGTTTATGTTTTTGTTTTTATGCTGAGAAGGTCACCAGCCTTCAGCAGCGTTGTATTATATGGGAGTTTATGTGATCCCATCTGTTAATATCCGGCCATCTTCTGGGCATCACAATAGAAATAAATAAATAAACGAATATACACACACATACACACACATATTATATATACATACATATATATATATATCTTGTTTTTTGTTGTTGTTTATTTTAGGCCTAAGTCTTTGAATTTATCATAAAAAGAGCCCCCCCCCCCCCCCCCCCGGTTAAAAATCTTAGCATTATTTGTAGTTTTTAGTCTTTAAATTTCTTGTTTACCTTTAAATTATAATAAATTGATCTAAATTACTTATCTTTAAGTACGTTTACGGATATCCTAGTATCTGCATAACGAAACACAATTTTAAGAAAGGACAAATATCCAAACTTTAGAATTTTCTGTTTCGTTTTCCTCCAAACTCGGAATACATGACTGGCCTATTTTAGAATTAATACGAAACTGATACAAAGGACACAGCGAGCTAAATATTCTGAGAGTTGGTTTATAATTACGTCACATTTCCTGAGCCTTAATAATAGCACGAAGCAGAATTTAAGAAAATCATCTTCATTAAAGTCCTTTCAAATCCATTGAAATGTTTAAAATACACCGTCTAAGGAGTTTAATTTGATGAAATTTTACGCATTTGTAAATATACTGCCAAACTTTTCACTAACAAAATAGTTCAATTTTTTAATTTTCAAGTAAATGCACAGATAAATAATTCAGTTCATAAAATAAATAAACGACTATATATACATATATATCTTTTTGTTGTTGTTGTTTATTTTAGGCTTAAAACTTTGAATTGATAAAAAACAAAGAGTCTCCCCCCCCCCCCGGTTAAAAATCTCAGCGTTGTTTGTAATTTTTAGGTTTTAAATTTCTTGTTCACCGCTAAATTATAATAAATTGATTAGAATTACTTATATTTAAGTACGTTTCCGGATTTCCTAGTATCTACATAACGAAACACAATTTGACGAAAGGACAAATATCCAAACCTAAGAATTTTCTATTTGGCTTTATCCACAAACTCGGGATATATGAACGGCCTCTTTCAGAGTTATTATCAAACTGTCACAAATGGCACAACGAGCTAAATATGTTGAGAGTTGGTTTATAATTACGTCACATTTGCTGAGCCTTAATAATGCCACGAAGCAGAATTTAAGAAAATCATCTTTAAAGTCCTTTCAAATCCATTGAAATGTTCAAAATACACCATTTAAGGAGTATAATTTGATGAAATTTTCCGCATTTGTAAATACACTGCCAAACTTTTCACCAATAAAACAGTTCCATTTTTTAATTTTCAACTAAATGCACAGATAAACAATTTAGTTTGTAAAATAAATTAATAAACGAGTATATATATTTCTTGTTTATGTTGTTGTTTATTTTAGGTATAAATCTTTAAATTTACAATAAAAAGAGAGTTACCCCCCTTCCCCCCGGTTAAAATCTGAGCGTTGCTTGTAGGTTTTAGGTTTAAGATTTCTTGTTCATCGTAAAATTATAATAAATGGATATGAATTACTTCTCATTAAGCACGTTCCCGGATTTCCTAGTATCTGCATAACGAAACACAATTTTAAGAAAGGACAAATATCCAAACTTTAGAATTTTCTATTTGGCTTTTTCCCCAAACTCAGGATACATGATTAGCCTCTTTTAGAGTTGTTACGAAACCGCTATGTAGAATAATACTAAATTTGACATTTGGACTTCGAATCTGCTTCCTATATTTATTACATTAATAAGATAACCATTAGTATTTAATAATTAAAAAATCTCAGCAGTCTATAGATCTAAAAAAATGATCATGCAAATGGCAAATGCGAGGCCTTAACTTATACGCACTTATACGAATCTAACCAGAGTGACGGATCGGCGGTATCATCGGCTCGGTTTCCTCTCGGGTTTTACAAATACTCGCAATAATGCATGGAAGGATTCCCATGCTCGATTGGAAGTAGTAGTCAGGAGAATTACTCAGCGCACAGCCCCTCTCCTGCGCACAGTGGTCCATTAATGTATTTTCGCTAATAAATTAAGCTACATAGATTAAGCTAAATAATATTTTTCTGTCAAAGCACACAAATACCATGTAATTCTTCATATTATTTATAACAATTGAAATTGCCGGGTCTCGCCCAACACCGTAAGAACGACGAAGGTGGTAGTAAAGCATTCTTATGACTACATTATGTATTTCGAGATACGTGGTTGCCGCGGGTATGGAACAAATGAATTTTATGTGTTCTAGATACTCAGCGTATCTATGACACGCTCTGCTGTTATCTCTGGGAACTTCACATCGTGAAATGCGGTCTCGGTATACTAAGGTGGAATTGACACCGTGCTGACATACGAAAATGAAACCCTCTGTATCTGAATTAGGTGCTGATTATCTGAGGAAAGCAAAAGCTAACTCCTTCGACAAGGACTGATTTATGCATTGCTGTAAGAGTTACCGTGCATTTTCTTATCAAGAATCTGTTGACGGAACATTTTGCCCTTTTTTTCTTTACTTGAGCTTTTAGAAGTGAAGTATTTATACTGTGTACTCAGAGAGAAGGCCCTGCATTACCCAAGGAAAGTAATAAATATGAAACTGGAACTAATGGATCAATGAGAAGATAAATCAAGAAACTACGTGTACAAAAAGGTAAGGACACCCTCAACCAGAAAACGACGACCCCCATTCGCGTCTGGAGGGCCTTCTCTCGGGGAACATAGTATAGATGGAGTAATGCACTTTCTTCACTCCTCATGTTCAAATTCAGACCAAGGCTTTCGGCTTTCTGCTACGTGGCTTTGTACAAAAAATCTCCTTTGCCAAATATCTTGAGTTTCCTTGAACATTTTAAGGAGAGGATCTTTTGCATTTGCAACAATGTAAGCTGTACCCACAACAATTCGGTTATGAGGATATTGGAGATTCAGAAGTCTGCCTCTGCCTTGGCGGCATGGGATATTAAGGTTCGTAATCTCGTTCTTCGTACATTGAACCACCCCAAACGATAAGGGTAGCACCGGGACGAAAAGCATGTTAGTCGAAGATACTTTGTTCAACGCTGACAGATTTGAAGACAAAAGCTGTCGAAGAAAAAGCTTGTATCTGCTTCGGAGAGACTTCTTCAGTGAGGTTACGTCCTGAATTCGGCTTTGTGCCACGGTCCAGTATGTATAGGTCTCTCCAGTGTTAAAGTGTCTGATAACAATTATTTCCATAAGCTCAGGATCACAAGAAGCTCGAATAATCCGTCTACGCTTCAGGTTAATCTTGGTGAAAAAATAACTCGTTTTTTGTTTTGGGCTAAGATCTAGAAATTTGAGGTTAAATAATGATATATCCTTTAAGGTTGTATGCAAATCCCATCCCCATATAAAAAGTAGAGTTCCGTGGCGCGTCGTCAAGCCATACTATATTGAAAAAGTTTCACGGACCTGCATGGTGAAGATTTCAGTGTGCTACTGGCTCAGACTTCGTAGGATGTGTGTATTCTTATAGTTACCACTACAATGCCAGCGGCAGACTCGTAGATCGTGCAACGTCGCAATTAAAACCTAACCATCGCTGATCAACTGTCATGTGCGTTTGAATAGCTTGGTACAGCAGACAAGCTGGATAGAGGGAACAGTGTTGCTGCTATGCAATACTGTTACGTTTATCAGTTTGAAAGTGACTAAAATTTCAATGTTTTTCATTGAATTATCTATAAAACTACGTCGTTGAAAAACTTGATATATATTTTTTTAAATTTTGTATTTTCAAGCTGCCCTAATACCTGAGACAGTCCGTTCTATTTTCATAATTGGAATTTAATAATAAAGCTACGGGCGAATATTTATATTGATACGCTCCTGATTCAAAAGTGGATAGCCAGGTAGAGCTAAGGGATGATTCACGAAATCATTCGATCATACGATCGATTATTGTTAATGTAATTCTGAGAAATAGTCGGTGTCTTTCATGTAGAGTGTGTGATATCATTATTTTGAGGGTAATTTCTGACAAATGTGTTTTGCAAGTTTAAACAGGTTTGAGCAGAAGAGTACAGGGTAGTGAATCATGATCCCGTTTGGTAGCTGAGCCGCCGCTCGGGAGATAAGATAATAACGTAAATGGTTTACTTCAGGTGCACATGAGAGGGTGGCAATTCGAAGAAATATTTTTTGAAAACTTCAAAAGAACATTAACTAAAAAACTTCTGCCTTTATTTTTTTAAATGCGCAAAAGATGCATGTGTATAGGTGACATTTGATATGGGGGTTACGCATGGCTTCCTGCTTTTGACTATTAATTTGATTTACTGCTTCCTGATAGATAAAACTAAAGAGCTTATACAGATAGAGTAGGCATGCTAAAGGCGCGCGGCAAGTGGGAGCGTCAGCGGTTAGAAAGAGAGAGACGATTGCGTTGGGTTGCTGTCTTTGTCTACTGGAGCATGCGCATTGACCTCATTAACGTTCACCCGTGAATTGAATCGCTTGTTTATGACATATATTTTTTTAAACTAATGTCATGCAAATACGAAAAGGTGCATACTGGATTATCAACCAATTAAATAATGATGAAGTATTTTTTAATATGACAAGCTTATCCACCAAGTATTGTGTCAAGCCCCTGAGTCAACAAGTTTTTGAAGTACTTTCAACTATATCCCGATATAATAGCTGTGGTGGCTGAGTCGGTAGCGTCTAAGTCTATCAATTTTGCATTCCGGGTTCAAATCTCGTGATTGCAATTTTTTTTCCTTTCTTTTTAATTTCAAAATTTACTTTGAAGAGTATGTAATGAAATTGGAATAAATTAACAAATACTAGTAGGAAATTAAACAATGCTTCAATAACTTGTGCAATAATATTTTCAATATGTGTAATAATATTTTCGTTCATATTCTATAGCAAATTTAATAAAAAGAAGCAAATAAGGATAGTTAATATAAAATACAGAAGTTTTTATACAGAATATGTTGAATTGATTGTAATTATTCCACTAAAGCTACAAATCATTTAAATAAACAGATACAGAAGTTTAATATTTAAATATTTTATTAAGAAACTCTTAAGAAAGACGTACTAGGCAGTCTGATAAGTACCTGAAAATTCTAAGAGATGGCGTTAGTATTCACTAATGTGAACCATTTTCGTCGAGCTTGATCCTTCAAATGACGCCTGTCAAAACTTCAGCCATTTATGTT